>NC_061112.1:108701837-108740367 GCF_002878395.1 Capsicum annuum | reverse complement strand
ACACACACACACCAAATGACCAGAAATCTCTGTCTGATTTTACCAAAAAAAAAAAAGAAAGAAAGCAAGCAGTGTTTAAGATTGTTATGCTTCATGATTCCTTCATACTTTGTGATCTTGAATATGGGTTGTCACTGATGTCAGTATTGTAGTTCTTGGCTGAAGTTCACTCTTCATATTGCTCGGTTGTGGCCTTTGATCCCGCAGCTTGAAAACCAGTGTTCAGGGAAGCGTGATGCAGAAAAAAGCAACAAGGCTCTGCATCACGCATTATGCGATGCGACCGCATCATTGAAGTGAAGCGCAATTTAATAAAAAAAATATCTATAGAGCATTCAAATAGTAAGTTATAACTGAAAAGACCACAACAACTATATAATCAACAATAAAGACAATATATTTAAGCAAAAGTTCAAATGAAACACCAACAAATCAGTTCAACGAAGCAAAACAAACCCAAAAAAGAAAAATCAAATCTAAATTAATAATGGTTCAATCTAAAACTCTTCTAGTTCATTAAGATTGTCCAATTCTTCTATTCCTTGAGTATTAACATCATGCTCATCATCTTCAACTTCCTCATCTCCTGTTGAAGTAGCAACTTCTTTTCCCCTATCGTATGAGTTGGAAGTACTACCTTAAACCATAGCGACGCTCATGAACTCCATTTGCCTCAGCAACAACACCCAAGTGAAATTAGTATCTCCATAAAAAACTGATTCATCTTCAACATTCTCAATTCCAGTTAGCTATTCATTGGCATCATCGATGTTGTCCAAGCTAATTGGATCAAATCCATTGCGAACGTTGTAACGACACCTCAAAGTTCTATTGTACTTTATGAACATCAAGTCACTGAGGCGCTTTAGAGTTTGTCTATTCCTTTTTTTGGTATGGATCTACAAATAAATATTGGCAAGTCAAAAGTTAAGACATTTGATATATAATATACTTATCTCAATATATTAAAGTTTTTCTTTAACTCTTATGTGTTCGAACACGCTCCAATTTCTTTCACACCCAAATGCGTTACAAGTTAGACCCAAAATTTTGATGACGAACTTTTGCAACTCCGGAGTTTCTGAACCATAAAGCCTCCACCATTCAACTATTAAAGTAAAGTAATTCAAAATTAGCAACCATAAAGAAAAAACTTAAAAGTGTTAATTTAATGGAAACATAACTACATAAGAGTCATTCACCTGGTGACTTCTTGTCTCTTTGTCTTATGACGGTTGCTATACCAAAAAGTCCCTCAGCATTTTGATAAGAACTAATTTGTTCGGTTATTTTATCTTGCATATCTTCATCAACAACCATCTTTACAATGCAAGTATGAAATCCCGTCATCAAATTCTTATTTAGTAAATCATCCTCACGATTATAAAGTGATGCATTCAAGATATTGCCAGCTGCATGCAACGGTGATCACTCCACCTTTTATCAACAATCTTTGCATATTTATGCTCCTCAATGAAAAAGCTTTTAATAGCCTCTTCAGCCTTACTCATTGCTTCATAAATGTAACCCATTGATGGTCTTGCCTCACCGTTTACCAAACAAAGAACTGTAACCAAAGGGCCACATATTTTAAGAGCATAAACAACATTATTCCAAAAGTGAAATGAAAGCATTATCCGTGCAGCTTTTTTTCCCAACACTTCTTTTGCAAACTTACTTTTAATGCATTCTTCTGAAATGAACATGCTTCTCAAATTTGACTTTTGCTTGAACAATCTGCGTAAGGTCAAGAAAGCAGTAACAAATCTACTTTTGCCAGGTTTCACCAAGTTTCTTTGATTAGTAAATCTTCTCATCATATTCAACAACAAAGGCCTTTGAACAATGTAAGAATATACCTTAACTGCCTTGGTGAAAACACCTTGAAAAGGCCTTTGTTTGAAAATATCCTCGAATCAAATTCACACAATGGGCTGCACATGAAGTCCAATATATGAGAAGGAAACCTTCCATTATCATAGAACCTGCCTTAACATTTTCAGATGCATTTTCTGTAACAACTTGAACAACGTTCTCTCAACTTGAACAACGTTCTCTGGTCTAATCTTCTCTATGGTACTCTTAAACAAAGAGAACATTTTGATGGAATCAGTGGATGAGTCGCTGACATAAATTGACTCAATTGACTCAAGAAAGAAGCTTCCTCTCGGAGAATTGACCAACACATTTATGATCATTTTTTCGGTTCTTGCTTTCCACTTATCCATCATAATGGAATATCCGAACTTGTTCCATTCCGCCCGATGCTCCTCCACAATTTTTTGTGTTTCTTCCACTTCTTTATTTAAATAAATAACAATAACATCGTGATAAGTGGGTGGCTTCATCCTCGGACCATATTGGCCTTGGCCTCGATCATGTCTGCAAAAGTTTCATAGTTGACACAATTAAAGGGAAGCCCTGCATCATACAACTACCTTGAAAAGGCCACAACAACACGATCCCTCAAAATTCCCTTGGCCACAACCTGCAAACTTTTACCACTTTTTCCCGAATCATTTCCTGGCTTCAACGGAAAGTAAGTATCTATTGGACCTTTTGTACCCGTTGATCCATAACGTGAAGAAACTGATGCATTTTGTGAGTGTTTTTGTGATTTTGAAGGAAGTGACAAATTGGCAGCTTCTCCTTCCTCCATTTCATCATTATCAAGATCAGTAACTTATGGAGGAGCTAACATTTGACGTTTCAGGTCCTTTTTTCGCTCGACATAGTTTTTTATTTCTTGTTTCACCGCATCTGGACACTTCTTGCATTGTTGCACATCACTACTATTTCCAATAAGATGTTGTTTATGGCGAGAAATTCCGCCATTAAACTTCAAGCCACAAAAAATACATGTGACTGTTCCTATTGGTCTCGCTTGCCCTTTTACCATATTTCCAAGCCAGATCAGACATTTTTAAATTGCTGTAAGGAAAACATAAAAAATAAATCATATAAAAATCACAATTAAAAGGAAAAACATAAGGCAGAGCATTGGTTAGGAAAAAAAAAAAAGCAGCTTGGAGAACAAAAACAGAGCATCGGATGAAAGACTATCACTGTAGATAAAAAACAGAGTATAAGAAGAAGAAGAAGAAGAAAGTAGCTGCTCTGTTGAAAAAAATACAATTTTAGTGGAGGAAAAAAATAGAGCATCGGTTGAAAATTCAAAAAAAAGAAGGTATTAGTGTATGAGAAAAACATAGCAAAAGAAGAAAAAGGAAGAACGAGAAGAAGGAAAAAAAAAAGAAGGATGAAGAAAGAAGAAAAACGAAGAAGAACCTCACCAATTGGTACTTGGTCGCAGCTTCAATGGAGAAAGAGCTGTTGCAGCGCAGCTTCAGTGGAGAAGTGGAGAAGAGAGAACACAGTGGAGAAGAGAGAACGTAGGTAAAAAAAAACCCTAAAATTTTTAATCGGTCTTTTCTTAAACTTCTGACCCTTTTTTTTTTTTTAATTTAAAAATTGCCCATAAAAATAATCCACTTCCAATTTTTTTTTTAATTTAAACAACAACAACAACAACAAACCCAGTGTATTCCCACATAGTGAGGTCTGAGGAGGGTAAAATGTACGCAGTCCATACCTCTACCTCTAAAGAAGTAGAAAGGCTTGATGCGATCGCATCGCATCATGCAACATGGCTTGATGCACCCGCAATTCTCAGGTTGCACCGCAGCAAAGATGCGATTCAGTGGGAGCCTGCATCGCATCGCATCAGCGCATAATGCGATGATGCGGTCGCATCTTTGAACACTGGTGAAAACTGAAGATGATGAGTTCTATTGTGTTAATACTGTATTGCTTAGTGGTGAACTAGACCTTGAATGCTGTTAGGAATATATATTATTGTCTGCTATGCTATCCCTCATTGATTTCACAAATATAGGAATCTCCCAGACAGAGAAGGTTGCAGTATAGCAGTGAGTGATGTTCTCTGAATGGGACTAATGCATGTGAGCAGTCTGAAAGGTCCCGTTAAAATTAATGTGCCAATAGATTTAGGATTAAATCTGCACTAATATTGTAGACTACAAGTATTATTAGTGCTTCATATAATAGAATAGGATGATTTGGGTTCAAAAATCCAACACATGGGACTATTTTGGGCTTCTACTAGATGCCAAACTCATCCGAGCACCTCGGATCCTATCCCAAACCACATTGACAAGTCCCAAAACATGACACAGATCTATGGGAACCTCAAAACATGAAACAGAATGCTATAACTTGAAACGAGGGATTGTGTTGGTACCACATCTCCATCTATTTGAGATCTTCATTCCATATCTATCCTAGAAATTTTGAAGATGTGGGTTTCTTTGATAGACATTCTGATGTTTTAGTTAATGCAGTACTATTATTCTATAGTTCTAACTTCTGTTAACAATTTCTCTTTGAACCTAAAGGGATTCTTTTGACCGTGGAACATGGTTACAAATATTGAGGATGGACTTTTAAGTAATTCAGTTTTGAGCTTTCAAAAGTTGGGCTTCTTACAGCTGTATTTTAATAATTTAAGGATGTAACTTTTAAATTTTGTTTCGTTTGTTGTCTTTGTCTTCAATCATTTTTGTGGGCCCACACCACATTGCCTATAAATCTGGAGATATTGGATCTCTTACATGGAAGAGTGGAAATATTATTTAACTCGTCAGTATCTGGTAGAGAATAACTGTAAGTCTTGACAATAGCCTCCAGTTTTTAGTTAATTTTACCCATAAGATCCCTATTAGTATAGAAAAGTCGATTATTAATTTTTTTGTAAAGAACCATACTTTTGTGTAGGTTCCTCGCATTTCTGTATACCACTTGTATAAGGGAGTTTCTCTACATCAATATAATTACTACTCTATCAAAACAATATCAAAGTTCAAATGGATTTGTGATGTAGGCATTAATTTGCTTAGTTACTGGTGAACTTTAAATGTCTGTTTCTAGTCCATGTTTCCTCTCTTATCTTATAACAATATAAACTTGTTCTACCTTTGATCCTCTCATTTACCTCTAGCTCTATTGCACTTAGTTGATCCTTGTAGGTGTATGTTGTTCTGCAAGCAGTGATGGAACTGATCCATATGCTGAAGTCTCACTTCAGCCGTTACCAGATTATACAATTCCATCTGATGGAGTGACCATGACATGTATCAGTTCCACAGACAAAGGTCACATTTTCCTTGCGGGGCGTGATGGCCACATTTATGAATTGCAGTATTCAACTGGTTCGGGGTGGCAGAAACGATGCCGCAAGCTCTGCCTAACTTCAAGTCTCGGAAGTGTTATATCTAGGTATTCCTTTTGTCTTTGGTAGTGGGGGTTGTTTCAGTTGTCTACGTGAAACTCTATTTTAATTCCCTTTCTTAGGTCTTGCAATTTGCATAGTCATCAATGGTTTTCCGGAGTCTTATAAGCATCTAGTTCCCGACTTTGCCTGCTTTCTAAGAACTATGAATTGAAGAGCCTGAGTGTGGAGTGAGGTGTAAGAATAATAGCTGTTTTATTTTCCTGCAGGTGGGTGGTGCCAAATGTTTTCAAGTTTGGAGCCGTAGACCCCATTGTTGAAATGGTCATTGATAATGAGAGACACATCTTATATGCACGTACCGAAGAGATGAAAATTCAAATGTTTTCCCTTGGAGAAAATGGGGATGGACCCCTTAAAAAGGTAGCAGAAGAGAGAAATTTGATAAATCAGAGGGATTCTTATGGTGGTAGGCAACCAGCTGGTTCAAGGGCTCCTAGATCAGCCAAAATAACCATTGTTTCCATCGCATCGTTATCTCTCTTAGAATCGAAGTGGCTACACCTTGTTGTCGTTCTATCAGATGGCAGAAGGATGTATCTTTCCACCTCTTCTTCTGGCGGAAACAATAGTACTGCTGGAAGTTTTGGTGGCCTTAACCATCAGAAGCCAAACTGCTTAAAAGTTGTAACGACCAGGCCAGCTCCTCCTCTAGGGGCAGGTAGTGGGCTTCCATTTGGAGCTGTATCTCTTGCTAGTAGATCACAGAGTGAAGATATGTCACTGAAGATAGAATCAGCCTATTATTCAGCTGGGACCCTTGTCCTTTCTGATTCATCTCCATCAACTGTTTCTTCTCTTCTTATTGTAAATCGTGATTCAAGTGCTCAATCTTCTTCAAGTAGCTTGGGACCAGGTGCTAGGAGTTCCCGCCCACTCCGTGAATTGGTGTCATCCCTGCCCATTGAAGGAAGGATGCTATTTGTGGCAGATGTTCTACCCTTACCAGATACAGCAGCTGCGGTGCAATCACTTTATTTACAGCTGGAGTTCTGTGGATATGATAACTCAGGGGAATCCTGTGAAAGAACTTCGGGTAAACTTTGGGCTAGAGGTGATCTTTCAACCCAACATATATTACCAAGAAGGAGAATTGTCATATTCAGCACTATGGGTATGATGGAAGTAGTTTTTAACAGACCAGTCGATGTACTCAGGAGACTATTGGAATCCAATTCGCCTAGGTCATTATTAGAGGATTTCTTCAGTCGTTTTGGATCTGGAGAGTCTGCTGCCATGTGTTTAATGCTTGCTGCGAGGATAATCTATACTGAGACCTTAGTAAGTAATGTTGCTGCTGAGAGGGCAGCTGAAGCATATGAAGATCCAAGACTTGTTGGAGTACCACAGCTAGAAGGTAGTGGTGCATTTTCAAATACTAGAGCTCCAGCTGGAGGATTTAGCATGGGCCAGGTTGTGCAGGAAGCTGAGCCTGTTTTTTCCGGTGCTCATGAAGGTCTGTGCTTGTGCTCATCAAGGTTACTTCTACCTTTGTGGGAGCTTCCTGTTTTCATCTCGAAAGGAAGCATAGCTTCTTCAGATGCATTTGACAATGTAGTAATTGTCTGCCGACTTCCTGGTGAGTCAATGCAAATCCTGGAAGACAAGATACGTTCTTTGGAGAAGTTCCTGAGATCTAGGAGGAATCAGAGAAGGGGACTTTATGGTTGTGTTGCTGGCCTAGGTGACTTGACAGGCTCAATTTTGGTTGGAACTGGCTCGGATATGGGGGCTGGTGACAGAAGTATGGTAAGAAATCTATTTGGATCTTATGCTCACAATGTTGAGTCCAATGAAGGTGGATCATCAAACAAAAGGCGACGACTTCCTTATAGTTCTGCAGAACTTGCTGCCATGGAGGTAAATGTTTTAAAGAATTGGTTCTCTTTTATTCCAAGACACAACTCACTTGCAAAGTCAATCGGACTGTTTTACAGGTTAGAGCAATGGAGTGTATAAGGCAATTACTCCGTAGATGTGGCGAGGCCCTATTTTTGCTGCAACTTCTTGCACAACATCATGTAACACGCTTGATTCAGAATTTTGATGCAAATATCAAGCAAGCCTTAGTTCAGTTGACATTCCGTCAACTAGTTTGTTCGGAAGAGGGAGATAGACTTTCTACGAGACTTGTATCTGCCCTTATGGAGGTACTTTAACAATCACGATAAAATTCTTTTCTAATGCGGGTGATTTCCACTTAGGTATTAAGTAGTTGTTTTTTGCTTGCAAAAGGAAAAATTGTTAGATTTCCATATTAGTATGCTTTATTGCTTGCACTAAAGGCATATTTCATCAAGTGCGGTTTATCTGCTGCTCCAGCATTACACTGGTCCAGATGGAAGGGGAACGGTTGACGACATAAGTGGTAGATTACGAGATGGTTGTCCAAGTTATTACAAAGAGTCCGATTACAAGTTCTACTTAGCAGTTGAATCTCTTGAAAGAGCAGCTGCTACATTAGATGCAGGTGAGAGAGAAAACCTTGCGAGAGAGGCATTCAGTTACCTAAGCAAAGTTCCTGAGTCTGCAGATCTGCGGACTGTATGTAAACGTTTTGAAGATCTAAGGTTCGTTCATTTAGAACTATATTCTCCATCTTAGATTCCGTTTTGTTCATTACCTAGAATGTTTCGTGCTTAGCATGCTGTAATATTGCAGATTTTATGAAGCTGTGGTCCTATTACCTCTGCAAAAGGCACAAGCTCTTGACCCTGCTGGTGATGCTTTCAATGAGCAAATAGATGCTGGAATTCGAGAGCTTGCACTTGCTCAACGCGAGCAGTGCTATGAGATTATTTCTAGTGCTTTGCATTCCTTAAAAGGTGAAGCTTCCAAAAGGGAATTTGGATCTCCTATCAGACCAATTGCTCAATCTACTCTTGATCAAACTTCTAGGAAAAAGTTTATACGCCAGATTGTCCAACTTGGTGTGCAATCTTCAGACAGAGTTTTTCATCAGCATTTATATCGAACTTTAATTGATTTGGGCCTGGAAGATGAACTACTGGGATATGGTGGCCCCGATTTGGTTCCTTTTCTGCAAAATTCAGGTCGTGAACCAACAAATGAGGTTCGTTTATTGTGGTTTTCTATTTCTGTACTGCTTATGTTTCTCGTCTGTGATCCTTGGCTTTAAGAATGGAAAACAAGTTCCACAAGTGATTCCATATTGATTATGAGCCCGTTTGGATAGGATTAAAAAAAATAACTTTTTAGCTTATGTGCTTAAAAGCTGGAAATAAGTGCTTATAAATTAAGTAGATAAGTGTTTGGATAGAAGTGCTGTAGCTGAAAAAAAGTTGTTGATGTGTTTGGTAAACAAGTGTTGTTAAGCACCTTTTTGTTGTCAAAATGAGTTAAATGTCCTTAAAGCTGTTAACACCATAAATAAGTTAAATTATATATAATTTTTAGTTCTAATAATTCAAAAACAAAGGAGAAAGATGAAGAGGAAACTGGAGGTAAGAGACTGAGAGAAGCGGCCAAGAGAAAAATAAAGAAAACAATATATTTAAGGGCTTCAAATTTGGGGTATTGTTGGAATTGGAGGAAAATGTAGTAAGGGATAAAAAGGTAAATGTCTTGGTCAAACTTAAAAGAATTTTAATCTAAAAAGTAAAAAGCTGGGGTACCCAGCTTCTCACTTTTTCCTTTTTAAGTACTTTTTTATTTTATCTAACACATAAAAAAAGCTAAAAAAGAGATTAAAAGCTGGTTTGACCAGATTTTAATCTTATCCAAACGGGCTCTATATCATCTTTACTCTCCATCATACCTCATCTTCATCCCTAGACCCATAGTCCCCATCCCCACCCCACCCCACCCCTAAGCCGACCACCTTCTATAGTATTTGTCTAGATCATATGCTAATGCTTTTAGAATTATGTTTTTTCTTACGTACAGAACACGCACAAGAAAAATAATTAAGAAATCCACTTATTTTCCTACACATTATTAGCATGCAGTCAGTCTTGCATTAATGTTTCGGCATTTTATGCGACCAATTTCCTGAGCCATCAGTTCTTCAAGTTTCTTCATTTTCTTCACTTGGTTTCACAGGTTCATGCTGCTGCCTCTTCAGTGGCATCTCCAACTTCACCATTAGCTCATGCTAGAGTACCTGCACCATCCAACCAAGCAAAGTATTTTGAGCTTTTGGCTCGTTATTATGTTTTGAAGCGGCAGCACGTTCTTGCAGCTCATGTTTTGGTGAGGTTAGCAGAAAGGCGCTCCACTGATGCAGGGGATGCTCCTCCTTTAGAGCAAAGGTTCTTATTCCAACTGACATAACAAATATTTTCGCCTATTTTTTAGGATTGAGCATAATTGTGGTGCGAGCTAATTCTGCAAAGGCAGAAAAGGAAGAAACTTATTCTTAAGATTACACTGTTTTGCTGCTTCCGTTCTCCCAGAAGGATGGATGTGCGGACAGCACTGTGTCTAGATGTGTGAAATTGAAGTAGAAGACCAATGTTATTGATTCATAATCTTGCTTGAATGTTTCATTTATGTCTTGACATAGTGCTGCAATATATTGTATGATAAAAGAATCTTGCACAGGAGATATACCTTTAAACTAGAGTTAATGAATTTGTATTGCAAACTTTGTAGAGTTATTTTTTTTTCCTCTAAATTTACAGTAAAGGTAGTTTGACTAAGCATATTTTTCACAAACTACTAGTTCTTTTATGTGAACCGGTTCTTATATTTTTTAGTACTCCATCTATCCAAAATTATTCATTGCCATTTGACTGCTCAAGGAGTTTGAAATGTTCAAGTCGGTGTTACAAAATTTTTTTTTTGGTGCCACTCTACCCTTATAACCTGTGTTGTAAATTCAAGGACTTTGGCAGTTCTGTGATCTAAATTCTGATGTAATATTCACGTTCATTTCAACATTTTAATGAGGGCCTAAGAATGTCTTGGTTATTCTAGCATGGCAGTTCCCTGTTGTTGCGAATCCATAATTTTAGAGGAAAGATGAAATGGCGGCTCATTAAGTTAATAGCAATCTCATAAGTTCAGGTGCTGTTAGCGCTTTGTGACAAAGTACTTTTGGGTTTATTGAGGGTGAGACCATTACTGATTCTTTCAAACATAGAGGTATAGAAAGAGAGAAAATAGTTGCTGTTTCTCTTTGATCTTGATCAGAAAACCAGACTTGCTGTTCCGTAGTGGACAGGGGGGATTCTTGTCATTTTTTAGCTGTTTATGTTTACTCAGAGTGGACCTCATTTTGTTTTCCTCTGTCCCATTTTGTATCACTCTATTTGATAGTGTTCTAAATTTTTCTTGATAGTAGTGGAAGAAAATATATAGCGCTTGAAAATTTCGTTTGATAAATAAAAGATCATTGTAAAGTTTAAATACAAAGTCTAAATCTGTTAGTAAACTGTAATTAAATTCTTGAAACTTGTGAAAACTATTGAGATGAGCTTAAATGGCGCAACATGGTTAGTGATGATTTGTATAGCCGACCCTTACGTGCTTGGGATTGGGGCATAGTTGTTGTTGTGAGAGACTTAAAGTTGTGTCAAATCATATTGTTAGTGAAATGGCACCAAACACTTTTGGGATGTATTGAAGATGAAAAAATGTTAATACATAATTGGGTGGAGGAACTTTCTTTTTATTTAATAGAAATTTGTTGTGAGACCAGAGTTTGCTGTCTAATTTGTGTAATGACAGGCGGCAATACTTGAGTAATGCTGTTTTGCAAGCAAAGAGTGCCCATGACACGGATGGTATGAGTGGTTCTGCCCGGGGTGCCCTTGACAATGGGCTGCTTGATTTGCTTGAAGGAAAGCTTGCTGTTCTTCAATTTCAAATAAAAATTAAAGATGAACTGGAGGCCATGGCTTCTAGGTTAGAGGCATCTACGAGCACATCTGAATCTGGTTCCGGAGAAACATCACCTGATATGAGTAACATTCTTCGAGAAAAAGCCAAGGAGTTATCAATGGAATTGAAGAGCATTACTCAGCTGTATAATGACTATGCTGTTCCTTTTGAGATATGGGAGGTATGGAACAATCAACACACATTTCTCACCATGTGCTCTACTTTTTTTTTCTTTTTTAATAAGATAACATTTGTATTGATTCCAACAAAATCATATAGGTTATAGATACAAGCTACATCTAGGCTCAGTTAGCAAAACAATTTTTTTTTATATGGACTCTAAAAACTGTGCCAATGTCCCTGTATCAATGAACATTCCGAAACACCGGAAATGCAAAATTTGAATACAGTTATGCTTTATCATCTGGATGGAGTTGCTTTTGTTTTCAAAACCTCTTGAGTTTCTCTCCTTCCAGATAATCCACCAAATGCGTCCTTGAATCAGTTCCCAGATCTTTTTTTGGGCTTTAGATCCTCCTCTCCTGTTGCAGCTAGTTAGCACATCTAGTGTATTGGTGGGCATTGCCCAACTCAATCCAGTCTTAGCTAGAAGGATGTCCCACAACTGAGAGGTCACCCTGCAATGCAAAAAAGATGGCTATTTGTTTCTGCATAATCTCCACATAGAAGGCAAATAGAGCATATGTGTACTCCTTTATTTGCATCCTGTCTTGTATCAATCAAGCTATCTTTACCACCAACCATACAAAGCATGCTACTTTGTATGGTATGTTTGCCTTCCATAGTTGTCTCGAGGGCCATTGTATCTGTGTGTTGTTGTAATTTCTCGAATGATATACTGATCTTACTGATTAAACTCTTGTTTTGTCTCCCAACCAACATAATCTATCGTGATCCAGTGACACTCCATTGAATTGGTTGAGACTATTGAAAAATGCAATGAATTTGTCCAGCTCCCAATCATTCAAATGTCTTCTAAAAAGTGAAGTTCCATCCTTGATTATTCCATACCTCACAGGCCCCGTTTGGCCATGAAAATTACTTTTTTCCGAAGTTGGAGTTGGAGTTGTGTTTGGCCATGAATATAAATTAAAGTTGTTTTTGAAATTTTGTGGGAGAAGTATGAGTGAAAAAAGTGAAAACAAGTAAAAACTTTTTTTCACTTTTCCAAAGAATTTTCCGGAATTGGAGTTGGAAAATTCATGGCCAAACTCAATGTGTTTTCACTTTATTCAATAAAGTGAAATAATTTTCCGGGAAATAGGAAAAAATTTCTATGGCCAAAAGGCTACTAACTTTTGCCCTTTGTTGCTGGTTCAACGTGTAAACTTCAGGATACAATTGCTTTAAAAGGGCCATTGCCTAACCAGTTACCTTCCCAAAAAGAGATTCTTTGCCCATTCTCTAATTATAGTTGAAGTTGATGCTGAAAATGTTCCACAAGTTTCTGATGGTCTTTCAGACACTAACCCTATACACAGTGCTTACAACTTTGGTTTTCCAAGCACCCTCTTCTCCTTATTTTTCCTTGAATCACTTACTTCTATAGTGCTTGATCTTCATTTGTGTATCTCGAGAGCCATTTCATAAGGAGGCTTTGGTTTTGCTTTTTTAAGTTCCTTATTCCCAGCTGTGTTGCTCGGACTCTTCAAAAATGTCAACGGGTGCATGTCGGATTCGCCATACCTAGTGTATTTTTGGAGAATCCGACACGGGTGCGGCATCAAAAGTGAAGTTTCTTCTCTTTGTTGCCTTGCCATAAGAAGTTGCTTCTCAGTGTGTCCAATCTTTTTTCAACCTGTGGCGGTATAGGAAAGAGTGACATCATATAGGTGGGGAATGCATCGAGAGCACTGTTATTGAGTATAAGTCTGCCACTTAAAGATAGGTACTGACTCTTTCATCTAGTGAGTTTTTTCTCACATTTTTCAAGCATTCCATTCAAGATGTCAATGGATCTACAATGTGCCCCCAAGGTTATATCAAGATATGTTGTGGGCAGTGTGCCTACTTCTCCTAGGGTATCCACACAAAGTTGAAAGTTTTGAGGTTCATTAACTGGAAATATGAGGCTCTTCCTCCGGTTTACATTTAACCCAGAGACCCTTGAAAGATGGTCAAAATAGCTCTCAAAATCTTCATCTGATCATCCTCTGCATCACAAAGGATAATTACATCATTTGCATATAACAAATGGGTAATTTCCAGATTGTCCTCTTGTTTGTTACTGACTTTAAACCTCTGAGCCAATTGTTCCTGTGAGCTGTGAGCAATATGTTGTTTAGACCCTCCATGACAATCAGGAAAAGGAAAGGCGAAAGGGGATCACCTTGCTATTATTTCCTACTTGAAGTGAAAAAGCCTTCAGGTGCTGAGTGAAAAAAGCCTTCAGGTGCACCATTGATTGGACTGAAAATTTAACGGTGCTAATACAAAATCGAATTCATTTTACCCATTTATTGCCAAAACCCATTCTCTTTAGCATGTTTACCAGAAAGCTCCAGTTCACAGGATCAAAAACTTTTTCAATGTCTAGCTTACATAGAGTAACAACTTTACCATGTTTCATTCTAGAGTTCAGACATTCATTAGCAATCAGGGCATGATGAACTACTTTCATCTCTCGAACATTAAGAGATTGATCATTTCTGTTGTCAATATTCAATCTCCAATTTCAGGCAACCTAACCAAGTTTCTTTTTTCTTGTTTTTGGCTTATAGTTATGTCTGGAGATGTTGTATTTCGCTAGCTACTCTGGTGATGCTGATAGCAGCATAGTGCGAGAAACTTGGGCTAGGCTCATTGATCAAGCTCTTATGAGAGGTGGGATTGCTGAAGCTTGTGCTGTACTGAAGCGGGTTGGTTCCCATGTGTATCCTGGAGATGGAGCTGTTTTACCATTTGATACTCTTTGTCTTCATCTTGAGAAGGCTGCGCTGGTACGGCTGTTTCCCCTTTTGAGCTGTACTTGCCCATTTTGATTCTGTTAGTTCCTTTGCATGTGCTTTCCACTAGTACAATGCTTCACTTATGGAATTTGAACTTAATTGATTCTTCCTTTGCATGTGCTTTCAACTAGTTCAATGCTTCACTTTTGAAATCTAAACTTAATTGATTCTTTAATACTTTAAAGGAGCAAGTGGTTTCTGGTGCTGAATCTGTTGGAGATGAAGATATTCCTAGGGCTCTTTTAGCTGCTTGCAAGGGTGCAGTAGAGCCTGTATTAAATACTTATGACCAGCTGTTATCCGGTGGAACGGTGTTGCCAACTCCAAATCTTAGATTGCGTCTCCTGCGTTCCGTGCTGGCTTTACTTCGTGAATGGGCACTTTGTGTCTTCGCACAGGGAATGGGTACAAGTGTTACTGGAGCCTCTCTGATTCTTGGTGGGACTTTATCATTAGGACAGAACACTGTTGTTAATCAAGGTGTTCGCGATAAAATTACAAGTGCAGCAAATCGGTTAGTTTTCCATCTGAGGTTACTAATATATGTCTTCACTCATTTCAGCAGTATCCTAGATAGGCTTTCCAACTCTCTTGTTATCTTCTGCATGTTATTAATCTGGCTGGTTTGCTATAGATTAGAATTTATTAAATGCTTTACGATGTGCCAGTTTATCAGCATTTTTTTATCTGCTTTTCTGGGTGGCGTAGGAGAGAAAAGTTGTTAGATCATTACTTTTAACTTAATCTTTGATTCACATGCCTACTGTAAGTGTTGTGATGGAACTGAGAATCTCTTTTGTTTATTCTGTTTGACTGTTCTCTTTGTGCAAGTGTGTGTAGCTTACCGAGGACATGACCCTATATAGGAAGGTTTGGAGGATGCCTATAGATAGGGATGGCAATTGGGCGGTGCGGGTTTTAGGCTATGTGGGACGGTGTAGATTTTAGACTATGTGGGTGCGGGGTGGGTTTAAGTATATTTTTTTTTTAAATGGTGTGAGGCGGGGTGGGTTGCGGGTATGAGGGTTTAAATTAAAAAAAAAGTTAAAAAATAAGTATTATTCTCGTGAATCTACCTAAAATTGTATGTATTCTTCACTTAAAATTTTATGATACTTGAA
Organism: Capsicum annuum; assembly: GCF_002878395.1. Lineage (NCBI taxonomy): Eukaryota > Viridiplantae > Streptophyta > Magnoliopsida > Solanales > Solanaceae > Capsicum > Capsicum annuum. The sequence goes on along the minus strand of NC_061112.1, from coordinate 108,725,125 downwards.
CCAACATGTATAACACTACGAATGAACAATTTTATAACTTTTACATTGTCTTTACTCATCTTAATGAAAATTTGATATTTGATCAGTACATGTACACGTGATACTTTTCTGATAATTTCTTAGTGAAAAGTGATATAATAGAAATAGATTGTTACTATTTCCTAGTATTGAAAATATTATGGTTTCAAGTGGAGTTAAAAAATTTTCAATAAAGAAAAAAGAAAAACTGTGGGGTGGTGCGGTGGGGGGTATCCGTGGGTATGAGTGTGGGGCGAGTTTATGCGGGGTTTAAAGGTGATGTGATGCGGTGCGGTTTTAAAATTTGCGGGTTTAGAAAAAACCTACACCGCACCGTACCATTGCCACCCCTACGTATAGAGTAGAAAGATAGTACGGAGGAGTGCGTCCTTGCTAGTAGTCATAGTGCTAGTCTTGTTTCGGGGGGTGTTGTTTGTCGTATTACTTGGTGCTAGTCTAGTTTATGTTATTATCTGGTGTGTTTTGTTGTTTCGTTTTCCTTTACTATTTCTTTTCTGTACTGTTTTTGTCTTGAGACGGGGGTCTATCGGAAACAACCTCTCTATCTCACCCTGAGGTAGTGGTATGGAGCATACACTTACCCTTCCCAAACCCCACTTTGTGGGATATACTGGGTTTATTGTTGTTGTTCTTGCCGGTTGTGGTTTGGGGGGGGGGGGGGTTCCAGAGAGCCGGAAATGTTTACTCTACCTTCTGCATTCACACTTGTGAGATCACATTGGGTACGCGGCATTGTTGTAGGACGTCTACGTTTCTCAAGCACTCGGAGTAATACTTTACATGTAGTAGGATTTGCATATTATCTCGTTTTGTCATTACATATATTTATTGTGCATATCTAACCTCGTTCATGTTTTTTCCCCCGGTTTAAGCAGATATATGACAGAAGTGCGAAGATTACCGCTTCCACAAAATCAGACTGAAGCCGTCTATCGAGGTTTTCGTGAACTTGAAGAATCATTGTTAAGTCCGTTCCCTTTTGAACGGTTTTGATTTTTGTGATCATCCCATGCCTGTACCATATCCTGTCTTTTCTTTCTCCTCCATTGTGTACTGATTTGAACAATATGAATAATTTCTCCAGAACTAGATTTTATTAGTTCTAATTTTCGATTTAATGTTCGGTAGAAGTAATCGACTTGATGTGGAAACTGAAATCAGGATTTGAACGGGTTAATTTTGGATTTAGTGTATGAATACATTCACTGCATGAATCTACTATAGTCAACAATGTTTTTGATGATTCTTTTGAAGGCCTAATACATTAAAAAAAAAGTGATTAAAAAGGTAGGAGAGAGTGTAATTACTTTCAAAAGAGTTGGTATTTATGTTATTTATACTTAAAAATTTAAATGAGTTCTTTGGTTAAGCTCGTAACTTCACCAGGAAAGGCTACTGGCTTTTTGTCTTTTATGTTTTTGGTTAAATTGGTTAACAAATATATTATTCTCCTTGGTATACAAAATTCTTAAATTATTTTTTTGCGTATTTTTGTTTATAACAACTAATTACGATCTAAGCGTCAAATGCCAATATAAATATATATCAGAAGCTTTATAACAATCGTAAAATTTTTAGTTAAATGTCCCCATAATGAGGTTTGATTGTAATATATTTGTAGGTCTACTTTAAAGGTTGGTTCAATTTGATACAAAATGTTTTGGAAAATGTCAATTATCAACTTTTAACTTTCTTCATTTCATTTTTAGAAGTGGGTAATAGTTTTACTTGATTGAACTCTTATCTCGTTGCAAAATACTTTTTGTGATCAAATTAATGAGCAAAATATAAAATAAAAAATGAGCAAAATAGAGTACATGAATATGGGAAGAAACTGTGAAGCGATCAATAAGTCAAAAAGTAAAAATAGAAAAAGCTCGATTCTATGTCAACTCCTCTATTGTTGGATCAAAATTTGTGCATTCACAAGTAAAATTAAGAGCAACAACTTAAACTCTAATTCACGGAATGTAATTATTCTCGTGGATTGAATTTCACTTGGCATCTTCAGTTCTATTACATGTGCCCGGCGTAGAAGTTTTGTATAAATATATCGTCATACTATAGTCAACCAATGATTTGTTTATTCAACACCAATAGCTCTAGGTTGAGCACCTCTCAACACAAATACGTACACTGTCAATAATAGAAAACTTTGTTGCTATAGCGTTTGAGCCACAAAATATTGTCCAGTCATGAATGGTCAAAACCAACATGTCAACAAAGTGCAGTAAGCACATTTTCCCTACCCTGAATTATTAAAGTAAGTTGTACTTGCCAACCCCCACTGCATACATTGTTGGATAAAGAAAAATAATTGCCAATAAGAACTTTCTCCACTATCTTTTGCCTAAAAACTTCAAAGCTAAAAACATCAACAATCATCTCTTAATTATCCTGGTAAAAATTAAAATATTAACATGACCACAACACAAGAATAAAATAAGTAAGTTGGACACTATTACCTTAAAGGAGAAAATGTTATTGTTGAATCTTGACATAGTACGATATTGTCCATTTTGGAACTAAATTGGCACGATCATTTTAAAAAGGTCTAATGTCACTAAAAGAGTATTCAATATCGTATAATTTTTTTTTTGGGATAAATTACACAAATCTCATATTTAAGAGACTATATTAACCTAATATCCCTTACTTTTTAAAAATTTATATAAAATCCCATTTTTCAACTTTACTCTTGATACAAATCAAGAAAACTCCACATCCTATTTTTACTGCAGCATTAACTCATTCAAGATCTCCTTTTCTAAAATATCTCCCTAATTATCAACAATTAAATCATCTTCCTTTCTGATTTTTTCTCTTCCATTAATGCTTAAATCTTCCTTCTTGATTTTTTCTCCTCCATTAATGCATGCAACTTTTTTTTTCCTCTCCTAAAATCTCTCCGTTTTTTTTAAAAAACAATCTATTGATACATATATAAATTTATTTAGTTATTCATACATGTTTATTTTTTTAATGGTGATTCATATGAATGATAAATATGATGTCATTATGGGTATTAGGATGATTCATACGATAGATACATTTTGTATGATGTTAACGAGTGATACATATGATATTAATGGGTAATACATATTATATTATGGCGATTCATATGGTAGATACAATTATTTATTTCAATTATTGGGTGATTCATATGATATTAATGGGTGATATTTATGGTATTATGATGATTTATATGGTAGATATAATTATTTATTTCAATTATTGGGTGATTCATATATTATTAATGAAAGGTAATTGTGTAGTCAGTGAAGGAAACAAAAGTAATAATATTTTTTTTTTAAAAGACTAAAAGTAGAATTGAAACATAATTAAAATTAAATCTATAAAAAGCAGACTAGAATTAAAGACGAAAAAAGAGAAAAAAGACCAAAAAAATATATCTTTCATAATTAAAGACGAAAAAAGAGAAACATAATTAAAACACCTAAATTAAATCTAAAAAAAAGAAGAGAAAAAGTAGATATCTTTCCTTAAATAAAAGAATACAATGAATAAAAGAGAATCTATTATTTTCTTAAATAAATATCTTGTTAATTTCAAATGTATCACTTTTTTATATGTATCACCATATAATATATGTATCACCATTTTAAAAAATCGAGATAAAATGTAATTAATAAAATAGTCAGGATTTTATGTAATATCACTTAAAAATTCAGGGATTTATATAAGTTACCCCTTTTTCTCCTACTTGCTATAAATGTGGGATTTTGTCTAAAAATACAACAATCTCCTTCTGAACTAAATTTAACATACCCTATTTTTTACGCGCTTATCTAGAGATTAATTGAGGAAAAAATTACATATTATAGACAAAATATTATATTAATTACATGGCATGATTAATGTTTTAAAAAATTACAATTCATAGTTATTTGCTAGTTTAAAATCAGTTTTTTGTGGGGCCCTATATACAAATATATTAAGATTTGTATATACCAAATTTCTCTATCATGTATTTATTTTTGGTATTTTCTTTTTATTCTCTCGCTATTCTACTAGCTCAAAAAATGACAACAATGGGAACATCAAAGCACGCAATTATTGAAGATATCTTCAACTTCTTTTCTCCTTATTTTTCTCTCAAAATCACTATAATATCCTTGATTTTACATTGAAGAAACGCCAACATTGGCAACATCATAATACATGATTCTTCAAGAGATCTTCTTCAATTTTTTTCTTCTTATGTTTCTCTCAAAATCACCCTAATATCACAAAATATCATCCTTGATTTTATTTTGAAGAACCTTTTTTTTGCGGATATGTCACCACATAAAATCCGTTTAGGATATTTATTGAAGATTTGAGGTAATCTTTAAGTATTTTTTTATGTTAGATTTAATTTCTTTTTGATTTTTATATATTATGTAAGTGAGTCGATAAATGTCTTCATTGTTCATCTATTTTGTATTGTTTATTAGGGTTTCAAGTTATCAATTACTTGTTGTTTTAAATGGATGAAGAAACACCTAATAGGAGACTGACAAGAGGTATTCAATGATGTGTGAGCAGATGCTAACACATTTAAGGATTTTAACCGAGAATAATTGCAAAGTCTTAAGCAACTTTTATCGTTTTTGATTGTTTTATGTTTGATTTTGCAGTAGAAGTTAAGATGCTAGAGAGGCAACAAGAATGAAAGCAAACAAACTGAAATCGGAAGTAAATAGAGGCAAAGTGTGGCTTACGACATTTGTGATAAGTCGTCAGCCCTGTGATAAGCTGTCAAGTTCATCGTCAGCCGTAGATAGAGAATTGGCCTAAGTTGAAGTATGTGATAACATTTTGTGATAGATCATCAAGGAGCTGATAAGTCGTCAAGAATGCCGTCATCCTAAGGCAGAACATGTGAGATAAGGTAGAGCCTTGACGACATTTGTGATATGTCGTCAAAGAGTTGATAGGACATCAAATTTGTTGTCAGCCTAAGGCAGCGAGTATCAATAGCAAAAAGGAGCTGACGACATTTGTGATAAGTTGTCGGCCTCCCGATAGGCTATCACAAATGACGTCACCTAATTCGAGAAATTTCTGAACTTTATTATTTTATTTCCTTATTTAGGCTTAACTATTTAAAGAATTGTTTAGGATTTTTATGGAGGCTCCACACTTGAGTTTTTGAGACACAATATTTTTATTTTCTCTCTCTAGTTTCTTGGCTTGAAAAAGCAAATACTTTGAATAGATTATTATCATTATTTTGGGATTTCCTTTGTGATCTAATCTGAGAATCTCTAGTTTCGATTCATCTTGTGGTAAGTTTATCTTTCAAATCATGAATTAAACTAATTGCTTCGATTATTACGTCATGACCGGCTAAACCCCTTTAACCTGAATTATGGGATCTAGGGTTAAGTCTTGATAAGGTGCTAAGTGTTCAAGATTCAAAAGGTAGTAGGACTTCTTGATAATTCTGTGGTTTTAATTATCTTCTATTGGTTGCAAACGATAGATAACACCTGCTTTGATTTTCTTGAGAAAGAAATCAATTATAGTAGGATGTGAATTATCAATAGGGACTTGGAAGCTACCAACCTTCCAATTAATAATCGACGCTATAACAAGGTTGATTAACCTGAGGTAAAATCTGTTCAGTGAATATAAATTCCCTAAGTCCGAGAGGATTAGGTAATTAAATGCTTAAGTAGGTCGAAAGACATTTAGGCATAACTTCGATAAAGATAACTTAGTGTCCTATCTACTGTGAGAATCTTGAACCACTATTAGCGTCTGTCAAGTACCAAAAATCCTAGTGAATATAATTCTGGTTATTCAATAAACTCTTGATTACAAACATTGAAAGTAAAGTGACCAACAATACTTTTTAAACTCAAACCCCCCATTTCAGGAAATATTCAGCTATCAGTTGATTAAATCGCAAACAACTTAAGTTTACACCAATTCCCTGAGGGATTCGACCCCAAACTAGTTGGGTTTTATATTGACAACGATCACTTACATTCTCATTAAAGAGGTGTAGTTTGAGCATTATAAAAAAATGGCGCCGTTGTCGGGGAATGCGATTGTAAATTAAAGTTTGTGTGTGCTAATTGACTGTTAGTCAATTTTCCTAGGTTTATGTTTATTTGTTGTTTTTGTTTATTGCAAGATCTTTATAGTGTATGCCAAGAACCAGAAGTTCCGGAGAACCTCTATTACCACTTAATCCGGAACCGCAACAAATTAGAAGAATGGAAGAACAGCAAGAGGCTGACAGATTGGCAGCCTTAGCTAGAGCTCAAGTGAATATACAGAATGTCGGTCAACAAGTACGACATCCAAACCCTGAGGATGAAGATTTGGGAGACGAGGAGTTGCTAAATCTTGGTAACCCAAGGCGTTCAGAGCAAGTAGTTGCATCAACAAAGCGTAATGTTAATAGGAACTATCCATTCTGAGAAAGAAAAGAATATCAACAGGTCCAGTATAATCTAAATGATGATTATGATGGAATGGATGGAGCAGGTACAATTATTCCCATAGTCTTCACCTTCTCCACCTTTCCTAATAACAAGTGCTTGGTTAGGGAGGTTTCCGAGGCAATAGCCAAGGGAATCAAGGTTGGAACTTTTTTGATAAGCCTGGTTATAAAGATAGGGAGCAGGGAAATTGGAGGAATACCAATGACAGGAGAGGGTTATATATTTCTCCTAGAAATCGTGAGGCTACTACAACCAGTTCTGAAAAGATATCCATGGAGAACATAATGGCTAAGTTGTTAAGGGAAGTAGAGGCTACCAACTATGGTGTGACTACTATGAAGATTGATCTGACATCCATCAGTTAGTTGGTAAACTCATACTCCACTGCAATCAAACAGTTGGAGCAGCAGATGAGCCAACTATCCATCATATTCAACCAAAGAAAGAGCGGAACGTTACCAAGTGATACAGTCCAAAATCTGTAGAATGATGACTTATGTATGGAGATTACCACTAGAAGTGGTAAGATATTACCTAGCCAATCTGTGGGCAAATATGTTATTGATGAGATAGTTGATGATGAACCAGAAAGAGGAGGTCCAGTGGAGTCTGAGAAGCTGGATAATTTTAATGATGCTCTAGAGAAAGAAAAAAAGAAGGAGAAGGAGGTAGTGTTGAAAAATATCCCAAGGCCACCACCTCCCATTCCTCAGCAGTTGAAGAAAAAGGTTGATGATGCAAAATTCAGCAAATTCATGGCAATTCTCAAACAACTGTCAATAAATGTGCCCTTGGTTGAGGAGTTTGAGAAAATGCCAGGATACGCAAAGTTTATAAAAGACATTGTCACGAAGAAATGAAAGGTTATTCATGAGCCGGAGGACAATCTCCTTCATTGTGGTGCTATCTTCACAAGGTCTTTAGTGCAGAAAAAGGCAGATCTGGGAGCATTTAACATCCCGTGCACTATTGGTTCCCTGAACTTCACAAAAGCACTATGGGATTTTGGAGCCAGTATAAACCTACCACTTGCTGTGTACAAGAAACTGGGTTTGGGGGATCCTACCCCAACAAACATGTGGTTGGTGATGACAGATAGGTCTGTGAAGCGGCCTGTGGGCATATTACATGATGTTTTGGTAAAGGTGTTCGATTTCATTGTGCCTTCTGATTTTGTAGTCCTGGATTACGAGGTGGACTTCGAAGTGTCCATCATCTTGGGTAGACCATTCCTTGCAACCGGGAGAGTGATTGTGGACATGGAGCTGAACGAGCTGATGTTTAGGCTCAATGACAAAGATGAATGCTTTAAAAATACTCATCCACGACTTAGCAAAAAGAGATAAGTGTTTCGCAATCGTTGACGTATTCTAAGAAGATGGTAAAGGGGTATCAACAGGTTTTCTTGACGAAGACTGAGTAGTCAAGATAACCAAGTCGTGTCGCGATAGTAAATCAGGCACTATTGGAAGGCAACCCAAAATTTTTATATTCCAGTAAATTATTTATTTTTGTAGTTAGAATTTAGTTCAAAGAAGGTGGAATTGATGTGTTCAGCCTAGTGCCCCTGACAAAATTTTTGATGGGCTATCACAATTGTGATAAGTTGTCAGATTTATCGTCAGAGATGTTAGCTCTGAATAAGGGTTTGTTAAGGCTGACGACATTTGTGATAAGCTATCACACTTGTGACGGCTTATCAGAAATTTCATCACCAAAACCCCAAAATTTAGCTGAAATTCTGGGCCCAGGTGAAAATATCCGACTCGGCCCAAATTTTGACTTTCCACCTTCTCGCGTGTTTTGTTTTATTTCCCTTAAGTATTAATTCCTTCCATACTTAGAATATTTTCTTCCCTTCTTTAAACTCTTTCCAAGTAAAACAAGAAGAAAACTTCCTTGTGTAGGGGGATTCGAAATTAAAAATCAAGAATTCTTCTTCCCTCTACTCTCTCTTGCTCGTATAATCAAAGTGAAAGCTCCCATCGGGTATGCTCAAAACCTAGTCCTTTTTTTAAGTTGGTAAGTGATAAATTGATGAAAACCTACGTTCCCAAGAATCTTGAACCAAGTTCAACTTGTAAAAGTAGGAAAGATGGGAACTAGGGTTTGCTGTGCAATCTTGAGGTTTAAAAGTTCAGCTCAAAAATGAAAATCGAGTGGATTGTAAGAAAAAATCGGACCAAAAATTGAGTTGGGGTCCTGTTTAAAGCTGACGACATTCGTAATAAGCTATCACAACTGTGATAGCTTATTAGAAATATTGTCAAAGGTTGCTACGAATAATGTGGGTTCTGTTTAGGGCTGACGACATTTGTGATAAGCTATCACAGCTGTGACGGCTTATCAAGAAATGTCATCATACCTGGGACCTGAAGCATTACTAAAGCCTTTCAAGGGGTGTGGAATTTCAATGATCAATGTGTTTGTGTTTATACTCTTGAGGGCCGACTAATGATTTTTCTCTTACTACAGGTCTTGCTATGGCACCTAAAGGAAAGAACCCCAAACTTACAAAGAAGGAGCAAAAGAAGAGTGTACCTTAGAGACTCTTCAATGAGGAGTCTGATTATGAGGAAGAAGAGTCACTGCTCAGAAAGCAAAGAAAGAAAATAAGCCCTAAAAATCCTCCACCACCCCACCACTTGAGGTGGAGGAAAGTAAAGATAATGATACTAAGCCAACAACATCTGAACGTACAGTTTCTGAGCCGTCGACCTCTGAGCATCAAGAGTTTAAACATGCTAAATGTGAAGAGCATGATTCAGATCATCCTGATTTCGAGGAGAATGATTCTGAGCAACCTGAATCCAAGGGGCCATTAACTGAGTCCCCTTATGTTGAGCCATAAGATGATGAAGAATCTTCGATTTGGGGAACTATGGTCAAATCCAAAAACCTTGAAGTCCGAGACAACACTAGGTGGCAGATTCCTAAAGCTCAAAAATCTTTTTGGATGGGCTTCGCAAAACTAACAGAAGAGCTGTGAAGAGGCTATTCTTTGAAGAAAAGTGAATCATTATTAAGGGGTTGAGCAGGTATCCGGAGGTGGAGCATAAATTTCATGCTTATGACTTGCGATGGACTACACGAGGAGGAAATTCATTTTTCCCTACACTAGTTAGGGAATTCTATGCGAACTACCAAGCTCACTTGGAAAACATATGTAAATAAGGGAAGAAGGTAGCAGACCAACCTTTCCTACATAAAGTTTCAGTACGGGGTGTAATGGTAGATATTTCTGAAGCGATAATCAACAAGTTCCTTCATGGCCCAAGCTTCATTCCTCAGGCCACTTCACCTACTTTCTATGCTCAGTTAAAACATCGAGAAAATCAAAGGACTTGGTTGGGAACACTTATAGTTGATGGAGAACCAGAATGACTGACCAATCCGAGTGAAAGAATCTTCAAGGCCTTCCTGAATTCAGAGAAAATATTTTAGTGGGGTATTATTCGTACCTAGTTGATGCCCACAGATGGTTATAATATCCTAGGGGATGATAGAACAATATTAGTCGCAAGTTTTGTGGCTAACCTCAAATTGAACTTTGGAGAGATCATCGCCGAAGAGATAAAACTTCGAATCTCAAGGTCTGATACAACATACCCTTTTCCTTGTTTAATTACAAGGTTATGTAGGGCAGCCAATGTGCCTAAGATTGTTGGGTTAGAAGAAGAACTCCTTGTTAAGGAGACCTACAATCTAATCTGAAATAAGGAAAATTAGCTGAGGCTAATGCTTGATAGGGGAGCAGAGATGCCAACTGATCCATCAGTTACAAGCACCAGCTCGGTTCCAAATGCAGAGATGCCGAATTCTGAAGCTATACCTCCAATATCCACAACAATGGCAGAATCATAAGTGCCCAGAACTGAGACAAATCCTCCAGTTATTGTGCCTACAACAGAATTTGACTTCAGTCCTATGAATTTTAGGAGAGTAGCAAAGCAGTCCAAGTGATGCGAGGCTCAGCTTAAACTCTTTGCCAAACAATTTGCAGCTGCAGTGGACAAGAGGGTTAAGGCTGCACTTGATCCCTACAAGGCTCTTTAGGGTTGGATTGATGAGTTAGAAAACTACTTTAATGCATAGTCAAAAGAGAGGTCAGCCCCAGAGATGGAATTATTTAGATCTGACCTAGACAAAGTAAAAGCGGAGGTTGGAAATCTAAGGTAGTATCAATTTATGGTGTCTGCTGATCTGGCAGTCGAGGTTTCTGAGAGAGAAATCCCATTATTTAATCTTACCGAGGAACCTGTGAAGAAAAAGAAAAAAAAAGGTGAGAAGAAAATAAAGGGAAAGAGAGAGACCCGATAGTGATGAAGAAAGAAAAGCAGAAAAAAAGCAAGAAAGAATTCTAAAAAGAAGGAGATGAAGAAGGCGAGGATTGAGTCCGTGATTGACAATGAGAGATGGGAGACACCCATCCGAGCGAGAGCCATAGGCGCCTATACTAGTAGGCCTTCAGATACTGATAGACCAGCTGCACCAGAACAGAGAGAGGCTCCTGATGGAAATGCAGCAGCAGGGTCAGGAACCCATTACCCCCGAGTTTGATCTGTTTGAGGTATACCCTAAACCTTTAGTTCAAATTTTTTGTTGATTTTAAGTGGAGGGTGTAGGGTAAATTATTGTTGTAAAATTTTGTAGTCAACTAGGAGAAATACTTGTACTTAAGGCAGTTGAACTTGTTTATGTGATTTGTATACACCTTTTCAAATGGTCTAATTCTTTAACTGTATGATTTGCATCTAAGTGTGACCACTGTGAATCTTTGTATGGAATTAGTGATAGTAACATGATAATCATTGCTAAACAGCTGCATGAACTGAATGAGTGGTAGATTGCGATATACTTGTGTGCCAAGTGTGTGTGAGTTGTTACTTAGTTCCCTCTATATGCTGAAGCCAGAACTTACCTGGTTAGTCTTACCTAGGTTGAAAGATAGGGGTTAGGAAAGGATCATAGGTCGTTTTGATATTAGCTCACTTTAGCATAAATGACCTTCCCGATAAGTAGAATATCCCTTGATCCATGTTTTGAGCCTAATTAGCCTATTTTCTTTTTATGAGACCTGTCGCCTTCCCATTTATATCTCAATGAACCTGTTTTAGACCTGGTCCTCCTTGGACACTGTGCACCTTGAATTAGGCAAATGACCTAAGTTAAGGGTGGCTATCATAGGGGTATGTGATACAGAATGAGAATGAAGAAAAGTAGAATAAAAGAAAAGAATAAAAATCTAGGTGTGGAGGAAAAGAGCAAAAAAGGGAAAAATTATGAAAAAGAATAGGTGATTGTGGAAAAGACTGAACCCATCTTAAATAAGTATGATCAAGAAAAGAGAAGAGTAGAAAAAGCTAATGAGTGAAACCCCAAAAAGCTAGTGTAGTGTCAAGGAGGCATAGTCACATCGAGTATCATACCAGCTCCTAACCTACATTACAAGCCTAAGAGAAGACCTATAGTGATCCTAGCTGACGTATCTAAAGATCTGGGTAATGAAAATAAGGGCAAGCCTATGGTACTTGGCATACACTGATTGGAATTAGAATTTCGTTCTGAGAGTGAGTGTTTTGATTGTCCCCATGGTTACATAGATGATTACTGATATGAGATGAGGGAGATTTCTTTGTAGTAAGGTCACACTGGTTACATTGCTAGTTACTAACTTGTTCGGAGAGTGTAATACTGGTCTATGCATGAGTGCGATAACTGAATTAATGTCGTATCTTGATCCTTGTGTGTTGCATTGGTGTTCTTCATTGTTCTTTAATTGGCTGACCTTGGAGATGGTGAAAGCGTTTGAGATAATGTGGATGATTGACTGGCGAATGTGCCTTGTATTCTCTTAGTTGTGTTTTGGTTGCTTGAGGACAAACAATTATTTTAAGTTGAGAGTATTGATGTGTGAGTAGACGCTAACACATTTAAGGATTTTAACCGAGAATAATTACAAAGTATTAAGCAACTCTTGTCGTTTTTGGTTGTTTTATGTTTGATTTTGCAGTAGAAGTTAAGATGCTAGAGAGGCAACAAGAATGAAAGCAAACGAGCTGAAATCAGAAGTAAATAGAGGCAAAGTATGGCTGACGACATTAGTGATAAGTCGTCAGCCCTGTGATAAGCTGTCAAGTTCATCGCCAGCCGTAGATAGAGAATTGGCCTAAGTTGAAGTCTATGATGACATTTTGTGATAGGTCGTCAAGGAGCTGATAAGCCGTCAAGAATGTCGTCGGCCTAAGGCAGAACATGTGAGCTGAGGTAGAGCCTTGATGCCATTTGTGATACGTTGTCAAGGAGTTGATAGGACGTCAAATTTGTTGTTAGCCTAAGGCAGCGAGTATCAAGAGCAAAGAAGAGCTGACGACATTTGTGATAAGTCGTCAGCCTCCTGATAGGCTATCACAAATGGCATCACCTAATCCGAGGAATTTCTAAACTTTATTATTTTATTTCCTTATTTAGGCTTAACTATTTAAAGCATTTTTTTGGGTTTTTATGGAGGTTCCGCACTTGAGTTTTTGAGACACGATATTGTTATTTTCTCTCTCTAGTTTTTTGGCTTGAAAAAACAAATACTTTGAAGAGATTATTATCATTATTTTGGGATTTCCTTTGTGATCTAATCTGAGAATCGCTAGTTTCTATTCATCTTGTGGTAAGTTTATCTTTCAAATCATGAATTAAACTAGTTGCTTCGATTATTACATCATGAGCGGCTAAACCCCTTTAACCTGAATTATGGGATCTAGGGTTAAGTCTTGATAAGGTGCTAAGTGTTCAAAATTCAAAAGGTAGTAGGACTTCTTGATAATCCTGTGGTTTTAATTATATTCTATTGGTTGCAAACGATAGATAACACCTGCTTGGATTTGCTTGAGAAAGAAATCAATTATAGTAGGACATAAATTATCAATAGGGACTTGGAAGCTACCAACCTTCTAATTAATAATCAACGTTGTAACAAGGTTGATTAACCTGAGGTAAAATCTGGTCAGTGAATATAAATTCCCTAAGTCCGAGAAGATTAGGTAATTAAATGCTTAAGTAGGTCGAGAGACATTTAAGCATAACTTCGATAAAGATAACTTGTTGTCCTATCTACTGTGAGAATCTTGAACCACTATTAGCATCTGTCAAGTACCAAAAACCCTAGCGAACATAATTCTGGTTATTCCATAAACTCTTGATTACAAACACTGAAAGTAAAGTGACCAACAATACTTGTTAAACTCAAACCCCTCATTTCAGGAAATATTCAGCTATCAGTTGATTAAATCGCAAACGACTTGAGTTCACACCATATTCCTTGAGGGATTCGACCCCAACCTAGTTGAATTTTATATTGACAACGATCGCTTACATTCTCATTAAAGAGGTGTAGTTTGAGCATTATCATTCAACATGTACCCACGATTAATTGTGGCACTCCATCTTTTGATTTGGGTGTTTCTCAATTAGATAGTGAGAATGTAAATTTTTTAGCGAAGTTGAAAGTGGACAAGTCGAAAGTAGAGTCACAAACAAAAAAAAGCAATGGCCATGTTAATAATCATAATAGCATGGTACATTCACAGTCAAAAGATGATTTAATGGGCACTTCCAAAATATCAAAGGTTGATTTATCGAAAAAAAGAAAGGAAGGAATTTTGCATCTTCTAGCAAGGAGGAAAGGGCAAAATGTTCTAAGGTATCTCAATCCAAAGGGGGGAGGAATAAAGTTGACAATGATTATGAGGTAGTTTCGTATTTATTTTCATGAAACAAAATTATTGTTCAATATACATTTTTTGTTTCAATATACGTATATACATATATTTTTTGTAGAATATATATATATATATATATATATATATATATATATATACATACATATTTAGAGTGCATATATGTATATACAGTTTTTAGAATGTGATCTATCTTTTAAAATTTTTTTGTTGTATAAGTGATTTTGTTTACAATGTGCCTCAAGTTGATTCTGTATGCTTGAATTGTGAAAGTCGAGGCATAACTGAAAAGTGATAGGGACTTAAATGTAGGAATTTGACAAATTGAAATAGTCATCTTCGTTGGATTTTTACTTGAAGAGTCTGTTTAGAGGCCGTGTGATGCAAATATGAGATGTGTTGGTGGTGAATATGCTTGATTGAATGAAGTTTCATATACTTTTGGGAAGTAATTACATGAGAGAGAAATTTGGTATATATAAATCTTAATATATTTGTGTATAGGGCTCATAAGAAGTCATGCTTTTTTATTTATTCCTTTTGAGATCTACACAAATAAGAGATATTATTTGTAAGTTGATATATCACATATTCTAATTTTATCATTTAATATCATTACAAACTCATAGTTTTCTATTCAGTTTACTACTTACTACCAAAAAATATGAATATGCAAAGATCGTGGAGTTTTTGTGGCTGCATATATAGAGTATATTAGCCATGAAAAAGGTGTATCGCTAAGAGTTTTTGACGTTGAAGCTTTGAGCACCCGATATGCTTTTCTTTTATGGCATTACAAGACTCAGAAGACTGAGGACAATGCCGTGAGTGATGATGAGAGTTCGGACAGGTCTAAGAGGTCACAGTTTGATTATAATAATACAGACATGATTGTTATTCTGTAGACAGTTGAATTGGTATTATTAGATTAGTCTATGAATCTTATTTTTGATATAGCAATTTGTTCTTGAATCCAGATTTTGATATAGCAAATTTATTTGAAATTTTAATTTTGGTATAGCAAGGTGTTTTTAAAGCTTATTTATTATAACAGTTCTGTGATTTGAATACTTTTAAAAAAAAAAAACAGCACAGTGTTATTTTGCAGTTGTTTTTAATGTATATACAATATTTTGATATCAACTAATATGAGTCACATATGATGAATGTATTTTTAAAATTTTATGTGTTGTTCATGAATATTCTCGTATGAAGGAAAGTATACAAAAAATTTGTGTATTTATATTTGTATACAGTATACAGAAAGTTGTGTATGATATATACTTATGTTCATATATAGTAGTAACACGTTATATACTTATGTTCATATAAAAAGGACAACTACAAAAATACATAATACAAATACATAAATACACAATATACGTTCTTACATTCACATACAATTATATAAATACAAATAAAAAAAATACTTTTCAACTTATATACAAATTTACTAAATACTTTAGATTATCATGTAATTTGCATCCACCAATTAATATACCTTTTCATAATGAATAACTAACCTTTGTATAAATAAATTATCACTTAACACAAATATATACTTATGTTCATAGACAGTATGTATCTAGAAAGTTTGTGTATTTGTGTTTGTATACAGTAGACAGAATGTTGTGTATGTATATACTTATGTTCATATACAGTATGTATCCAGAAAGTTTGTGTATTTGTGTTTGTATACAGTATACAGAATGTTGTATATGTATATACTTATGTTCATATACAGTAGTAACACGTTATATACTTATATTCATATAAAAAAGACAGCTACATAAATACATAATACAAATACATAAATACATAATACGTATTATATTCTTATATTCACATACAATGATATAAATACAAATAAAAAATATATTTCATTTTATATACAAATTAACTAAATAGCTTACGATGATATAATGATATGTACGTATAATAATAAAAAAATATTAAAATACAAAAAGACGTATGTGTTTACATTTAATATGCTTACAGATACCTCATCTCCTATAATAACTTTTGCACATGGATACAATTAAAAGTGAAGTTATAAGCTATGCACATAGAAGTTCAAAAAATGCATATATATAAATAAATAGACAAATAACTTAATGCATAACACCTCATGTTTTTAATAAGTACTTCGAAATAACTAATGACATAAATCATAACTGATACTTATCGATTGTTTTGAATAAAATAAAATAAACATAAATTAACTAAAAGGTAAAAAACTATTCAATTTAGTGTACTTTTCTACATGAACGCCTATTGTGTCCCCTTAACCCACAAGCATTGCATGAATTTGTGGACTTAGTCCCGTAAAATTCTCCCGCGGACTTTTCTCTTTCACTTTTCTTTGGCCTTCTAGGAGGACGTCTGTATTTTGACGGAAGAACAGTTTTGCTCACTCTATAATCAGGTATCTCCTATGTAGATCTATCAGGTAGAGGCAATATTGAAATCTCATACGTACCCAACACCGATACTGGCTTGTATAAGTTAGAGCAATAATCATCAGGTTCAAAATGTTTGCAATTTAACACTGCATAAGCATGAGCACACGAAAGTTCATTAATTTGATCTATGGCAAGAACATGTCTACTTCTCTAGGAAACTAATAAAACATCAATCTTTACGAAGCACAAAATAAATGTAGTCCGTTGCCGGTGTTGACACCCAATTTTGACTCTCCAAACTTAAAATTAAGGCATTTTAGGCTTCCTGATCGTTAAATGGCACAATATACAATTTTCACATATTTTTTGCAATTGTTAATAAATTGTTGATAATCATCATTATTTTAAAATTTTTACTCATTTATTGTCAAATTTTAATTTTACCTAATTAATTGATAATTATCTTTAATTTCGTAAATTTAGAATTCTTATCATTTTATTATTGTTTTAATATTTTTGCACAATCATTTGCATACGTACACAACACAACACTATAATTTTTACTAAACAGTATAATTTTAATTATTTATAGCACAATATATCTTTTAAAGATAATTATATTTTTATTTATTTATTGTTTATATTTTTCTATAATTATACATCGGCATTCATTATCTTGTACGTTATTTAATACGATCTGCAAATGTGAGTCAGTTTAATTATTTTAATACACAAGGTAATAAATTAATCAAGTCAAAGTCTTTATCATTTTTAAAATTTTGACTTTATTTTCACCTACTATCCCAAATTTAAGGGACATATTGGGTAAAAGTAAATTTAATATTTTTTTTATATAATTATTTTCCTTTTTAATACTCATTCACCACACATATACACACTAACGTATACACTAATACACCGACACACAAACCAAATCCTCACTCTCTCTCATCACTTTCTCTCCCTTTTCCCTTCACTTCCGCCCCACCACCACTGGAGCTCCGATGGATTTTGCCCAATGGCACCGCCACCGTATCCCTTCCTCCTCTCTCTCTTTTTCTTTCCTATAGCCCTTCATTACCGTCGAAAAACCCCCAAAACACCACCGCCCCTCGTCCTTTCTCCTCCACCCGCCGCTCCACCATTGGATCGCCGGAGTTGATAACCGACGAGCTCCAGACAACAAAGAACCTGTAATTCCTACGAACCAGAAATCGGAACGTCGCCGTAAGCTGTTTCAAGTCCGGCAGCCCGCTGTCGCCCCCATCCCTCTTTTCTCTCCCTTTCTTCATCCACGCCCCATACCTTCTTTTTCCCCCTTTGTTCTTCCCCGCCCCCATCCCTCCTTTCTCTCCCTTTCTTCATCCCCAAACAACCTTCATGGCAAACAACATCAGCACCAGAGAAGCACAAAATTCGGTAATATCAAGTCATAACTTCGGTAACATTCAGATCCCATCGAGATTTGACCTCCACAAATTTTATTTTTCGTATTATTACATGTGGGTCTACATATATTCAAATTGTTCTTGAATTGATCAATTATGTCTATGACAATGTTAATGCCTTCTAATTTGAGATTCTTTGTTTGAAGTTTAATGTTAATATTAAAATGTTATTTTCTCTTAGTTTTGTTGCAACTTCTTTCATGATTTTTAAAGATAATTTGGTTTAATTTTTATTTTTAGTTTTTGTACTCTCATTTTCCTACGTATTTGTTATAATTTTTGCATTATCATTCTGTTTTGTTATTCTTGAGTTGTGTTTTGTTGATCTGTTATTATTTTTTATTTTAGTTGGATATTGAATAGTTTAATTGATAATGATAAAATATTTCGGTTGAATGTTTGAGGTCTACCTATTTATAAAGATGAATTTTATTTTAAATTTAACTTTTACTTGGCCAATAAAATTATCTTTCTGTCGGGATCTTTGAGGCCACCCCGTCACAAAAGATGGACTTTATTTTATCAAAATTATTATTTTATCTTAAGGGTCGAAGCTTGGCTAATAAAATTATCTCTCCGTCTGAATATTTAAGGTCACCTCGTTACAAAAAATGGATTTTATTTTATCAAAGTTATTTTATATCAAGGGTTGACACTTGGCCTATTAAGAAGATCTGCGTCGATTTTTGAGACCTCCACAAATAAAAAGACGGATATTACGTATACAAATACGTAATAAAATAAATAAATTCGGGCAATGATGAAATTTTTATATATTTTTTAAAAACTTTATCTGAACTCGCTTTTTAATAAAAAAATATGTTTTTTAAATACATATATGTGCACATGCCTTTTTGTAATTATTTCGTTACTAACATTTTTATTACAAGTGTTTGTACAGGTTCTCGGGAATACTCGTCGGAAATGATATTCAAAGAAAGCTTGAATCTTTTGTACTTGTATTTTTTTTATTATTCTTATCGTTGTACAAATATTAATTATAGTGAAATCTTTATTTTTGGAATATTGAGCGGGATATTTTTTGGACTTATGCAATCTTTACCGCGCGTTTAGGCAAATTAGGCCGTTAATATTTATAGAAATTTTTTTAATTAATTTAGATATTTTATTAATTAATTTATACTTATGCATTAAAGATATTGCGTAATCTTTTTCTTTAAAATATATTTTTCTTTTCTTTCTATACACATTCTTATATACTTTCGATCATCTTCACATATTTTTGATATACAATAATTTAGGTAATTTATACGTTCTTTATATGCAAATTTTTATATTATTTTAATGTATATTTTAGATTTGTATTTATAAACCTTGATTTTTTCTTTCGTCATGTAAAAAGCCTAAGTCTGGTTGGAAACCACATTTGTGGATTCTGAAAGGTGTCTAATCCTTTTCCTTCAAAATAATTTAAACCCTTACGTAGAATTTTAATTGTTTTGCAGATTAAATAAAGTTATACTTGTTAATAAATAAATTGATTTTTTATTTTTTCTTAAAATTAGGTGGCGATTCTGTACAAAATTAATTATTTTAGAATTCATAATGTCGTGCTCGTTTTGATCTTAGGTAAAATTGGATATGACAGTTTGACAACTCTGCTGAGAATGCAAGGTTCTAATCATTACAGGCTTAGGTAAAATATTCATATATTTTATATACTATTATTTATTTTTTTTGAATTGTTTTGATTTATCTTGGTTGTATAACATAAATTATTTATTTGTTATTATTTTGTATAGATTATTTATTTATTGTTTTATATAAATTGACATTTTGGTCATATTTCCTCTATTTTGGAAAGTTGACACTCACACACATTGTACATAAGGATTGTACATTATACTTTTTCAAAATTCTTTCAAATCACCTTATTTTAGAGAGTTGACGCATGCGTGGTGAGCGGGAGTTTTACTGTTGTGGAACTACGTGCCTTCTCATATAGAAAATTCAAGTCTGTGTCTACCCAATCTTAGTCAATATAGAATATAACTAAAACAACACCTTTTAGGTGCATGTATCATTAGTTAACTTTATGTCCGAAGGGTTCACGACCCAAGTGACGCACTATCATAGTCTTTGTACATATTTGAAGGATTATTGCGTTTGTACATATTTGTTTGCTCTAAATTGATTATGCTTTAGTGAGAAGGTGTAGTCTAACCTTTGTTTTGCTTAGTGATCAGTTAAAAAATGCGCCTTGACAACATCGCAAGTAGTTGCGTATAGATTTGAACTACGTTTTGACCTGATTCTTATCCTGACAAGATACGTAGGCAGCCCTATATTAGGGTTCGGTCTCTTCACTATTTTAGAATAATTTCTTCGATTTTTAAACTGGGACAATTTTCTGAAACAGTTCAAAGACGTTTTTTCAAGAGCGCAATTTGATAGCTCCTCAAATTCAAATCTTAATTACATTAGTACCTAATCGGCCTACCTTCAGATCCTCACCTGCACCTATCTTCTTCTTTCGAACGTCGTAGACCATTAAATTTATAGTGTATCGATCCTCACTTTCAAAAGAAAGAGTTCAATATTTTTTCAGTTATATTAATCCTGTCAACTGTGACAAAATAATGCCATAACTCCTTCGATGTCTAACTTTTTCAATCTTGTCAACATATTGAGGTTTTTTACATTCTTTAGATCATCTGATCGAAACAATTTTGATGCTACAAGCAGTTATTTTCTATCTGTCTTTCATATTATTTTCAAGGATGACTATCATTTTTTATTTACAATCATAAATGTTACATATAAATTCACAAATTTGCCTAAACTATGCAGACCTAATTCTTGTTTTTTTATAAGATACGTAGGCAACCCTCATTTGATTTTCTTAGAAGAAGTCAGTGTTAGTATAAATCATACACTGGGGCAAATTTTGAGAGTCGCCTCAAAATTTACTCTGTTTTTCTTATTTTAAACTATATTGACCTGATTCTCGTAACACTCGAGATATGTAGGAAGCTCTATGTAGAGTTTGGTTAGTACAATCCCATAATCATTCTTTTTCCCCAGCAAGTACACAATCTTGCATTCTCAAGCATCTCACAGCTCGATACTAGGGCAATTTTGAAAGTTGCATCAGGAATATGTGAATACTTTCATTCCCAAATATTTCTTTGCTCAATATTTTTTTTTACATGGGTTTGTCCACCTTAAAATAGAACAATTGGGCCAGTCTGCCCTCTAATAAGACAATTATGCATGTTTTTCTTCAATTAAATATTTATGCTTGCTTGCCTTTACTTGCACATATTGCACTTTATTTATTTCTTTTTGTACTGGATGTTATCTTTGTCTTTACTTACACGCATCACAATGCATTTATTTTATTATTTGTTAGTTAAGCATTGTATATTTTTTTTGCCTTTATTTGCACATCTCGCAATGCATTTATTTTATTATTTAAGCGCTGCATTTATTTTATCGATCGCATTTTATCTTTGCCTCTACTTGCATGCACTGCATTTATTTTATAGTTTAAGTACTACAGTCTATCTTTGTCTTTACTTGCACGCAATGCATTTATCTCATCATTTAAGCACCACATGTTATCTTTGCCTTTATCTGCACGTATCACAATGTATTTATTTTATTACTTAAGCACTGCATGTCATTTTTGCCTTTACTAGCTCATATCGCAATGCATTTTGTTATTTAAGCACTGCATGCCTCACAAATATCGCAATGCTCAAATATGCTACTAGACTATCAGAAATGACTCATTTATGTCATCCGTTAAAAGTTGGCTCATTCATGCCATCGCCGTAACAAAACCGGCCCATTCATGCTATTACTTTTAACAGCCGGTTTTTAGAAAACAGCTTTGCCACGTGGCAGTATATTAGAGGTCCACGTCATTTTTATTTTTATTTTTAAATATTTATAATTTTTTTAATAATTTTTTATTTAATTTTTTTAAAAAAATGGTGTTGGTTACGAAGTTTATAGATTACATATTTCTATGCTTTTATTTATCAAATAACGAATAATAAATTTTGCATATAACTAATGTTAATGTTTTTTCTGAATTCTTATTTTAAAAATAATTATACATATATATTTGACCAATCTTCTAGGTATTTATTTATACATGAATCCAAAATATTCAAACCTGAAATTCTAGTTCATCATAACCATTGCTAGTCCTTATATGCAATGATAATAAAGGATGGAACCGTATTCTTGGAATATTTTGCCAAATGAAAAAAGGTGACCATATTAAAATGATCAATTCAAAGACCTTAAATGGCTAATCCTTTTTAACACTTCGAAAAGTACATGATAGAGAAAGAAAAAGAATGCAAAAATGTGAACAATTTTTTCTGTTGGTGCATTCTCTTTTCCTTATTTTTCTCTCCCTCTTCGTATGTATGCATGCAAAATGTATGTAGTAACGTATTGTGTGTGGATGTGTACGTTATCATTTATTCTTTTTTTTTTATAATCATTGATTTGCATGCATGCATGGATCATATATTATATCAAATCTCACTTCAAATTTAATCATCACAAAGATTTGAATACTCTAGTATTACAACAACAAATGTAAAATAAGTGCAACTCCACTTCATAATATTGAAATTGAATTTCGCATAATCACGATATTATATTATTCAAAGAAAGGTAAAGGGTTACCTTTTGGAGAAATAGTTGCCAACAAAAGAAAGAAAAAGCTGTGAACTCGAAATCACGAACCAAACCTCAAACTCCAACTCGTTGTCTACCCGTTTATGTTATTTCCTTTTTGTTTCTATCAAATGTTACTCCTTTTCTTCTTAACTCTTCTCTTTTCTTATTTTTCTCTCCCAATTCGTATTTTTTTTTTCAAGGTTCCTCTCCCTTTCTTCCTGTTTTTGTCATTTTTATTTCTCAAATCCTCCCTATTCGTTCCCTTTATCTTTGTGTTTTTCTATGTTCTCCTTTATGTCTGTGTGGGTGTACTATATAATGTATAAGGTTGGGAAGTTGAGGGAGTTGAAGGGGTTGAGGAAAAGGTGGGGATGATTGGGGTAGTTTTCTTTAGGATAAGATTTTCTTTATAAATATATAATGTATAAGGTTGGGAAGTTGGGGGATTTTTAAAAAAAAATATTTATAAAAAAAATATTTATAATAATTTTTTTATAATTTTTTTCAAATTAATAAAAAAATATAAAAAATTTTAAAAAATGACGT
>NC_061112.1:108692602-108701737 GCF_002878395.1 Capsicum annuum | reverse complement strand
TCAGTTAAGATATGTAATTGGGGTACGTGAACAATTATCTATTCTATTAGATCGTCACCCAGCCATTGCAAATACAACTACAAATGTCTATCCAGAGTGTCAGCACGGGAGATGCATGTATCGCATGGAGAAGAATTTAAGAAAAAAATACTTCTCAGATGTGGTTCTATCACTCTTCTACAATGCAGCAACAACATACAAACAAACTAAATTTTATACTTTCATGGATAAGATAGAAAAAGTCGACAAAGTTGCTGTGGAGTACTTGAAAGAAGAAGAACCAGAATATGGTCTCATTTGTTTCATACCAACAGAAGGTACAATATACTTACAACTAACAATGTGGAGTCCATAATGCGGTACTGAGAAAATCCAGGCAACTGCCAATATTGGGACTGATCGATTACATTCAAAACAAGTTACAACGTTTTATGAAATAAAAATAGAATCGCAAGGCAACTTTCATGACATCACACATTAGGTGGAAGTGGAGGTGACTGACAAGGTTCAAGTCGCCTTCAAATTAAAAGTAAGTAATTGAAATTGTATTTTGATAATAGCAAAATATACTGTTACTATTTTTTGATTGCAAATTATACATAACTGGTTTACTATTATTTGTGATTTATTGCTAGTTTTTTTATTTCCTTGTGATTCGCGCGTGAAATATGTGTTTTATTGCTTCTATTCCGTTGCTTCTACTCATAGCTATGTGATCGTTTGTGATTTAATGTTGTATGCTTGATTGTAGCTGTTTTTTGGTTGCCTCAAGATTCATCCCGTATGTATGTTTGATTATTCTGTAAGGCTGATTCTGCTCATATACTATATGTTTTACTATCATAGTTGATTCTACTCCTAGATTAGATGCAATATCTGTTTTATCTCAGTTTATTTGTATCTGATTCTCCTGCTCATATGTTGGAAGCATCACTATTGAATCAGCTGTTGTTCCTGAGCAAGGTTCTATCTTTTCCATATAATACAGGAAATTTGACTTTGAAAGCTCATTCCTTGGATGACAGATCCTTCTCCTGCATTTTCCCTAACCAAGCCAAGCATCAAAACTCTAACTATCCCATATATTGACCCTCCTCTTCTATTTTGAAATAGAACCTTAATTTTTACTCCTTATTATTGGTCACTTATTGTTAGATTTTTTATTAGTTCAATATTAGATTGTGATTTGATGTTATATGCTTGATTGTAGCTGTTTTTTGGTTGTCTCAAGATTCATCCCCGATGTATGGTTGATTGCACTGTATGCCTGATTCTGCTCATGTACTAGATGTTTCACTATAAGTTATCATTTATTTATCATTTTATTTACAGATAGACCCCATTGATGTAACACGATTTGTTGTAAGAGAATAAGAAGTTGAATATATTGTAGACCTGAAGAGTAGGACTTGTTAATTCTTGATATTTCAAACAGATGATATACTATGCATCCATCCAATTGCAGCGATAGAGAATAGACATCTGAACAAGTCTAGCTATTGTTCTCATTGGTTCTCAATACAATCTTGGCTACAAACATACTAGGGAGAAATCCTACCAGTTGGAAGCACAACATCATGGATTGTTCCAGATAGCATAAAGGATCTGATCACAAACCCCCCAGATAAAGAGGTTCTGCTTGGGAGAAGACAAACATCCAGATATCCTTACAGAATAGAATCTTTAAGAAATTATTACAGATGTTTGAGATATAAAAGAATCGGACATAACAGATCAAATTGTCACTATACTCCTATCCTTCATCCATATACAAGAAGATACAAAAAGAAAAATAAAAAAACATGGTTAGTTTTACTTTTTATCCGAGAAGTTGGATTAAAATAACAGTTATAATTGGATTTTTTTATCCCTATTTTAGTTAGTAACAAGTACTTTTGACTTTCAATCGCAAATGTCTTCTTATTTATATGAAGTTTTAACTTGTGGTGAAGTATTTAACTCAATACCTTCTTATTGATTGTTTATAAAAATTACTTAGCATGTTAAACTTTTGTATATATTGATGTGATTAACAGGATTCAGGGAAGGACTACACCTCCAAGAGATGTGATGTAAATAATCCACGGGATACATTTTAAAATTTGCCTTGAGGACAAGATGCAGAACAAGTTGTGCCCCATGGGAAAGAGTTGACAGTAGCTTATTTTGCAATGATTCAGCAGATGATCTACAACACTTGCCCTAGAGGCAAGAATTAAGCCCCAAAGAAACAAGTTATTCCCTATGGGCAAGAGTTGACACTAGCGTAGTGTATAATAACTTGACAGATGATCTACAACTCGTGCCCTAGAGGCAAAAATTAATACAACAAACGAACACGTTATGCCCCATGGCCAAGCGTTGATACTAGATTAGTGTGTAATGATTTGGTAGATAATTTAAAAGTCTAGTCCAAGAGGCAAGATTTTTAGACCCCAAAGGAACAAGTTATTCCCCAAGGGCAAGAGTTGACACTAGCATAGTCTATGATGATTTGGCAGATAATCTATAACTCTTGCCTTAGAGGCAAGACTTAGACATCAAAGGTGGTTCAACTCACAATTTTTTCAAAGAACATTCTTCCTCTTCCATACAAAATATGTTTATAGGAATATTGCAATCGTACAATCATATGAGAATAAATCTTCTAGACCAAAAACTAAAATACTATAAGCCAAGAACAAAAGCAATAAACATTAAAAACTACAAAAAGAAAAGCACGGGGGAGTATTCAATTGCGAGTAAAAAATAAGATGATACCAATCAACAAAATCAAGCATCTAACCAAATAAATAAAAGTGGAGAACCAACTACTGAGGAGGAGTAGATGACCCTTAGATTACAAGGTCTAAACTGCTTCTTATTTTATGCCATTTAATCGAGGACAAATATGATTGAAATGTTCACAATGATCAAAATACTCATGTAGCAGTCGCATATAATAATGATAAGACAGCCCCATAGGAACAAGTTATACCTCATGGGCATAAATTAGCCCTGCTATATTCTTTACTAATTTAGAAGATACTCAATAACTCTTGCCTCAAGGGCAAGACCTGCCACAAGAAAAAGCAAAAAATACTCTTCGATAATAAAATATAAATATACAAAGATACTAACAAATGAATCAGTAACGATTCTACATTGTATACTTTACATTATCACATCAAAAATAGCCGATTCACTTTGAAAAGACTGTTTAAATTTTACATAATCACATAAAAATAGCTAAAATTCCTTCATGTGCAGAGAGTTTCAATAACTACAAAACTAAACTACTACTCCTGGTGCATCCTCTTTTCCTTTCCAAATAATCTGCCAAACCTTTTCTGTAGTGTTATCTTTTATACCAGCTTCTAGTTTTCTCTTTCCATAATCCCACAACAAATCTCCATTATCTCATGCGAACATAACCAGTGCCAATCTATTTAGGAATATCTCATGAATGACATATTCAGCAAACGCGCAAATAAATATTCCACAATCACTGTGATATAAAGGAAATATATTACGTGAATATATGAAAAACAACAAAAAAAGAAGTGAAATAAATATTTAAAAAATGAATGCAATAAGATACCATTAAGTTTGTTGTGGCAACTCATCAACCATTTTTATCGGCAAAGTGTCATTTCAGATTTGTCAATGCCTTTCTCAAGATAGAAATTGACCTTTTTCAGAAAATACGGTATCAATGTTTGGTAAGGTAACATCACTTTTTAAACAACTTTATCACTGCGCCTGGTATGATTGGAGTTGTATACATATATACACCTATCAGTAAAGTAAAAAACTTCCAAAATCCAGTGTCCAAGTTTAGATTTTTCTTGTGGAACATAAACTGGAAATAAAGAGTTTGTGAAAGATTGAATAAAATTGAACAGCAACTTATAAACCCACAAGTTAAGTGTTCCATCCAAATCAAGAGAAAAAGCCTTTGATATTGGAGTCATTGCATCTTTTGCAGTTTTTTCCATCAACTCAAGTGCTCCAACAATTATTGTTGTTTCATTATGTGTCAAATCCCCTTCTTTTCCATCCAGTCATAGTAATAAGAAGAAAACAAGCTGAGGCATACAGTAAAAGGAACATAATGAATTGAAAATAAGGTTTAACTAGCTATAACACCTAATCTTAGTGAGATGAACTTAGTCGTGTAAGCGGATTGTGTTCATGCATATATACAAAAATATTGCATGTCCAGAGATATATTTACACTTTCTTAGATTAGCATTAAAAATTGAGAAATACTGAACAGATTACCTCATTACCATGGAAATTCACAAATATTTTTAGCTCAGCTCTCCGCAGAAGGGCAATGTGCCCCATTACCTAACATCCAATCCAAGACCTCAAAGAAAAAACAAGGATGAAGTTAAGATCCCTTTTCTTTATCAAGCCAACTATAAGATCCTTAACAACAGAAAGTAGCATTGAGAAATTCTCTCAAATTGCTGCATTAGGTTTTGGACTTTTTTTCCAATTCTAAAGATGAATATCCATGTATCTCATAATACTGATGGATATTTTACATATCAAATTATTAGCATGAGAAGTTTCTCATTTATAGTAATAACAAAAAATAAATAGAGATAGGAAAATGGAGTAACTATGATATTATTACTAATTTTCTCCTTCCGTTTGGATTTACCTGTCACTATTTTCCTAATTTAATTTTAATTTTTACTCGTCATTTTTGACAAATCAAGAAAAAACAAAACAAAAAATTTTATTTTTTACCCTTAGCATTAATTACCTATTCTCCAAATCATTTCTAATACCTATTACTAAACATCAATTGATAGCAGTAATATTGTAAAGTCACTATACCAATAATTGTTTTCTTAATAGGTGTGCCACGTCAAAATATGACAAGTAAATCCAAACAGAGGGAGAACATAACCAAGGGACTCCTCCATTCAACTTTATGTTGCATTCTTTTCATTTCTTTCCAAGCTACAGAAAAGGAACAAAACATACAAATTAACCACCGTAGTGTATATGAGTACAGATCAATCTTATGAGCTGTTGATGGGTTCATGTAGTTTTATTTCTTAAACCCTGTCATCTAACTTGGATTGTGAGTACAAGGTAGCAACTGAACACACAGCTGGTGAAGCATCTCTCTCTCTCTCTGGTAGGAAACCATGGAAACTTGACAACTCTACATGAGTAAATTATAGAATATAATTGTTGTGCTTTATACCTTACTAATTGGATAAGAAATAAGGAAGAATAACCAGAGAAGAAGCTGAACAAGGGGTGCTACAGTGGCTCCAACTGTCAATCTATAGCGAGTACAGATTGCTTGAGGAATTATCTGCAAATGTAAAAGCAACGAACCTAGTTAGAAGAAAAGAGCCGAGCAAATTCCATAGATGACAAGCTAAAAGGTTAAGTTGATAAATAAAATAGACCACCTCTTTGAATATGAGAATCAGTGTAACAAATACCAGTATTGCTGCCCACGACGGTACAAGCTTGTCCAAGAATATAGGAAGAGGCTACAACAAAAAAGGAGAAAAGTAATAAATAAGTCGGCAGAGGTATTGGTACACAAACCTCCATTGCTAAGGAGTTGCCGATCAAGAGTGTGCAAAGCAAAAGATGTTGGTTTTTTACCACCAGAAGTATTTTAGCTGTAAAAGAAAGGAAGAATACTTTAAAAAGTCGATCAAAGCAGACATAGGTACAACTCAAACTGTGCCACAACACTGCTTCTCTTCTAACTTATCCCACTATAATCCCTATTCTAATATGAGTGGTTATTGATACAATTGTAGATTCGTGATACATTAAGTGGCTTAACTTTTATAATTGTGCATTCCAGGTATGACAAGAATCATAGACCTTTTTCTCTTAATCTTTCAACTATTCAAATACCTTTGCTTGGGTACATAATTGATGCCTTATTCCTTTACTGTATGTTTAATTCCACTGTTTACTTTACAATAAATCACATCAAAGTATTTCTAAACAGTTTATTCAGTTTCAAGGAAAAGTTCACTCTCTTTACTTACTCGTAATTTATAGACACCTTGCCTAAGTCAACATTCAACCTTTTCCAGAGTTCCTTTGATATTTTGGGATAGCCAATTCTATACATATATTTACCCAGCTAAATGATTTAAAAGAAAAAGTTTGACTAGAGCATAGAATAAGCAAAAGGAAATAGAACTCCAAAAATTAAACATATAGAAAAGTTTACAGCTTTACATCAAAGTTACAAAGTAGCAGCTAGATATTTAGCCAATCAACTACTGAAACAACATCGTTCAAAGGGGTGGAGGCCGAATTTTTATCATCTTCAGTATATACACAACAAAGAGAATTTTTGACCTTGTATATACGTATACAATATGAATTTTTGAAAAAGGGGGTCTAGCTGACCCCTTCTACTTGCACAAGGTAGGGGTATATACACTCAATCCTCCTTAGACCCCACTTGTTGATTATGGAATTACACTTGGTATGTTGTTGTTGGTCCGAATGACCCCCTTTCACCCTTCTAACTATACACCTGGCTCTACTAGTGAATAGAAAAGTTACAACTTTACACCAAAGTTACAAAGGTAGCAGGTAGATATTAGCCAATCCAAAGTACTGATCAGTATTAGTGAAAGTTAAATTCTCATCAAGGGTGTGCATCATCTACAATATATACATAAAAATAGTTGACCTTATAATATGACATATGAATTTTCGCCAATGCCCAACCTCTACTTAACTCTGCCCCCTAGCTCTACTAATGAAGTAAACGGCAAGAATAAAGGATAAGACATCAAACTTCCATGAAAAACAAGCAAACAAACAATAAAAACCTAAACCAACAAACTTTAGCACTTCCTAATAAACCCAAACAAAACTACTGATCAACATTAACAAAAGCTGAATTTTCACCAAGACGTTCATCGTCTATAATATACACATAAAAATAATTTTTTTAAGCTTGTATCCTAATAACCAGAATAAATATAACCATTACAAACAACCAAACAAAAAATACTGTCAGCATGTTTGACCTACTAGAAGGAAGGGAGGAACAAAACAAAGGACAGGTCAAAAGCACATTACAAATATAGATTAGGATAGCAAGTGATAATACTGTGTCATTCAATGATCGATCAAAAGTTGCAAGTGAATAAAACCACTCCTTCGAATCCACAGCACAAGAGCGAAACATTAAACATTCGGAAAGCACATCTTTGAGAAATGAGAGATCTGTGGGTCGAAACTTTCTTTCCTACATCAGTAATTGATGAATCCCCAACTTGTTTCTTCCAAGTATGGAAATTCTCATCGATTCAATCCACACAATAGTTTTTAGGTCTCGCTAATTGAATAAAAATCAATATAACTCCAAACATATCTGATGCATTCAAATACATTTTTTTATTATGACTCAATTTCTTGGGCAATTTATTATCTATCACCACACCACTGTTATTCCTACTAGCTTTCTTAATTTTCTCCTCGATTATCTTAGATCATATCAATAGTTAATAGTTTTTATACCATGATGTAAAAGAGGATCAAGAGAAAGAGCAGAAATGAGGATAATCTCTAAGGTGAACCAAGTCGTGATCCAATGGTTGATGATCAATATCATGAGTCTATTTGACTGAAATTGGAAGAAGAGAAAGAGTAGCAAGACAAAAGAGTATTTAAGAAATGAGGAAAAAAGATGAACAATGAAAATGAATATCTGAGAAAAATCTAGAAAAAAAAAAGAGAAATAAAAAAAACTCTAAATAAAGGTTAAAGACAAATAAATTAAAAAAAGAAAAAAAATAAAGAAATAGATAATGGTTGAGAAAAAAGAAAAAGAGAAAATAAATTAAAACATGAAAATAAAGCTAAAGGAAAAAATAAAACTGAAAATAATAAAAAACAGAATAATAAATTTAAAGAAAAAAATAAAAAAGTGAAAAAATTAGAATAACAAAAGTAAAGGAAAAATAAAAAAGTGAAAATAATTAAAAATAAAATTTGAGAGATAAATGAGTATGGAAAGTTTAAAAATATATTTGGGGTATAGAGGAGCAAAATGGTACTTTTAGTATATTAAAAAAAGGAAGTCTATTCTTTAAAGACATTCTTATTTAGGGTCAAATATCTAAAGTCATCCATATTTGGGTCTATGACATGCAATTTCCTGTTAGTATATGTACGAGTTGAAAGGAGCCCAAGTGTTAAAAGTAAGTAGGGGCTGAAAGTTGAAGCCCATAAATATGGGTTGAGAATTAATTTTGATTTTAAAGATGGATTAGCAGTAGGATTATTGAAAGTTTATTTGTATTTTTTTTACACATGTAACTAGACAAAGATCTCCATTATCATCAAATTTGTTGCAACTTTGATCTCAACATGTCCTCAATATGAATCATCGGACCATAACCAAAGGCTGTGATACCACTTGTTGGATTAGAAATCGAGAGGGCGTCATGCAAAAGTTTAAAGTTTGCAAATCAGGACATATTATTGATATTATCGAGCAATTGGTGTACACATTAAAATTACTATTAAAAAACATAAAAACTGTTGGAAGGAAATTTCTGTTCAAACAAGACTCTTAAACGACTATATTGTGAATTCTATTATGTCGTGCCTTGAGAAGAGATACTACTGTGCTTTTATATGAGAAGAGAACTTCTATGTCTAAAATCATTCCTTCAAATAGAGATTAGCCAAATATAAAATTTTCAAAAAA
Source organism: Capsicum annuum (assembly GCF_002878395.1). Taxonomy (NCBI): domain Eukaryota; kingdom Viridiplantae; phylum Streptophyta; class Magnoliopsida; order Solanales; family Solanaceae; genus Capsicum; species Capsicum annuum. The sequence goes on along the minus strand of NC_061112.1, from coordinate 108,693,027 downwards.
AAGTAAAATAAAATAAAAGTAATTATAATAATATTATTATTTTAAAAAGTAAGATTTAAATTTAGTAAGAAAATGATGAGATTCCCCACCTCACCACACCGGACGACTACAAAAATAATGTTATTTCAACATTTTAACCATCACCGCCACGATCATCACCACCCTGAGTAATCAAGAATCCACTAACTTCTCAATTTCCAAATTTGTCGAAATGTCATCTTTTTCTGTTAAATTTTCAGCAACTTGTTCGCTGACAAATTCCAAAAGATTTTCCAAGCTTCATGTCACTCCACCGCAGACAGTGGCAGGGGAGGTAGGTGCAGAGAGACTAGAGCCTAGAGTGGAGGAAAGAGATGGGTATTGGGTACTTAAGGAAAGCTTCAGACAAGGCATAAATCCTACTGAAAAGGCTAAGATTGAAAAGG
>NC_061112.1:108690241-108692502 GCF_002878395.1 Capsicum annuum | reverse complement strand
AATTCAATTTCAATTTAACAATGGACCAAATTCAATTTCAATTCGTGAATAGAGCAACCATTGTTGAAGAAAAGAAAGAAAGAAGAAAGAAGAAAGAAGAAAGAGAATGAAAAAATAAATAAAAATATAAAACTTTAAATAATTATAAAATTAAGGGGCTGTTTGGCAAAAAAAGAGTTTTATAACGTTTTTAATATTGTTCACGCTCTCAATGCGCGTGACTAACACGCAATGTGCCAAGTGGCAGATATATAGCATTAGCCTACGAAAAAAAAAGTGTCTGGAGTAATAGTACCCCTGCAAAGTTCAGTATACTCAACTAGTAATCCGATCAAACTTCAAGTATAAAAAATTGTCATAAACAGAAAAAAGGAGAATGACTGTACTGGGAGGAGGAATAATCATCCAACGAATAGGTATATGTATTAATTAATGAGACATAGAAACTTAACCTAATTTGTTCAGTTAATTGAACAACCCAAACTAAAATCTTAGAAAATAAACCTTTTATTTATGATAATTATGAAAATCATACATAATTATACATTATATAGAATTAAATATCATTTTCAAGTCTTTTTAATATAAAGGTTGATTCTTGTATAATGTCGTAAGAATGCATTAAATTTTCGTCCATATTATTGAGTTGAATTTGTGACTCCGTCTATGTTTGTTTGCTAATGGTGTTATAGCTTTATAGGATGTCATAGTGTCCTGACTTCGAGTATGACTGGTTACATAGTCAATTTTTTTTTATTTTTATTTTTTAAATCTTGTTCACGCAAAATTAATTTGGTGGTAAAGAGTGTGTTATAGCAAACGTCAAATATAGGATGTATAAGAATAGTACACAATATGGTGTATTAATAATATTTGCAATGGTAATATTTCTATTAGTTATACTGAGATCATGACTCCGAATGGCATGTCCAAAAGCCTAGCTAGTTTCGAACAACAGTGGATGGATATCATCAGATGAGGTACTATCTGTGTTGGTCCATGTGTAGTTAACTTCAGATATCACACTTCTTTCTGCTGTATCACCCTTATCCAGTTGAACATTTGTTAATGCTGCTGATGGCACTTGTGGTCTGATGGCTTCCAATGCTGTCGTTACTTCCTTCATAGTCGGCCTTTTCTTACCATTCAAGTTCAAGCAACGATATGCTATATTAGCAGCCGCCATTATATCCTCCTTTCTGCCTTCTTGTAAAATTTTTGTATGGATAAATGTATCGAGGCGATTACTATCTGTTGCCAAAAGGAAGTTTGTCGCTAAACTTCTGTCTTCGTTTGTTGTGGTTGAAATGGCTTTCTTTCCTGTTAAGAGTTCAGCAAGAACAACTCCGAAGCTATATACATCACTTTTTTCTGTATATTGGCTGGATTGGAAATACTCAGGATCTAAATAGCCAAATGTCCCTTGGACTCCGGTTGTTAGGTGAGTTTGATCAATTGCAATGGACCTTGAAGTACCAAAATCTGAGACCTTGGCACAGTATTTTTCATCTAAAAGTATATTGCTCGATTTGATGTCCCTATGATAGATTGGAACAGAAGTCGCAGTGTAGATAAGCCAATGCTCCAGCGACCTCTGTGGCTATTCTTAAACGAGTGCTCCATGGAAAGGGAAACTCCTTGTTCTCGTTGTGTATGAGACTGTACAGTGTGCCATTGATTATAAACTCATATACAAGTAGAGGAACTTCTGTTTCCAAACAACAGCCGAGTAGCTTCACCACATTCCTGTGATTGATTTGTGAAAGAATAACCACTTCGTTGATAAACTGATCCAGCTGGTTTTCGTCTACTAGCTTGGACTTTTTCACTGCTACTATCTTTCCATCAGGTAACATGCCCTTATATACCGTACCTTGACCTCCACGACCAAGTATGTGATTTTCATTGAAGTGGTCTGTTGCCTTCTCCAACTCTTTAGCAGTGAAAAGTTATGCTTTGTTAATAATCCCTTCATTGGATGATAGCTGCTGTTGTAGTAAGAGGCCGCCATTTCTCTTAAAAAACATCTGTTTCTGCCGTTTTTCCCTTCTCTTCTTGAATGTTTTGTACAATAAATAGCTCCCAAACAGTAGAAGCAGTACTCCGATACTTAAGAATACACCTGTGGAGATAGTAGTGAGGAGGGTTGGTCAATAAGCTAGAAAGGCAGAGATAAATAACTTTTGGACCTAGCATGCTTTATTCTTGATTTGCAACCACTAACTATGACAGTTTTGAGTTTTCAAATGGCCAGGAAGTAA
>NC_061112.1:108676440-108690141 GCF_002878395.1 Capsicum annuum | reverse complement strand
CATGTGTATAAAATTCATAGACTTCATCTTTTCCAAACCTTCTTTGATGATTACCTTACAGAAGCAAGGATGACCACCCCTGAGCCCTCAATTTGGAGACCAAAGTTTCCATATCAGGACCCCTAAAACCAGTGACAACCCTACCTCTAACCATCTTTCATTTCTAAAAATGCAGAACATGGTCTGACTGAGAAGCTTTAGCAGCAGGTGTATCAACATTAATATCAATATCAGAATCATCAGAAGGCACAGAAGAAGTGTTAGGAAGATAGTCTGAATCTGAGGCAGATGAGACAGAAGGACCAGGTTTGGGGACCTGTTTCTTCGGAAGTCATACAGATTTTGGAGTATCTTTAGAAGGAGTAGAGGCTTTTCAGTAGAGACTTTGTCAGTAGAGGCTTTGACAGTGGATTTTGAAGATGTGGAGGCTTTGGGAGTGAGAGAGGGGAAATTTTATGAGAGAGATATGGTTTTGATGTTTTAGCTATGGTATACTTCTGCTTCAGCTTTCTCTTAGAGCGAATGAGAATGTCAGGAGAGCAATCACACGGGGGAGGAGAAGCATTCGGCATGACTCATTTTTTTTACTTGCCCTAAGTTTCTCTTCCAAATAAGAATCTTCTTGTTGTTTTCTTCTCTGAGTATGTGGAGTTTGAGATGAAGGGATGACGGGAGAAGAGTGTTCAGGAGTATCATCATCGATATCAATGGCGATAAATGAGGGTTTTTGTTTCAGAGTCGATCTTGACCGTCTAGGAATAAGGTTGGCAATTGGAATGTCATCTCGATCAAGGATTTGAAGAGGATCTACTGATAGTGGTAAGGGTTTTGGAAAGAGTGAGGGTTTGAAAGATGAGTAAGAGAAGGGGTGTGGTAAGGTATTGAAGAATAGGAAATCAGATAGGTTGAGAAGGATTTGGGGTTGGATAAGTGAGGGTAAATTGATGTTTAGGTGGAGAATAAGTTATGTAGAAGGATTAATGTCAGATTTTGTAGAAGAAGGAGGAGAGGAAGAAGATGCCATAGTATGTTGAATATTCAGAGGTTGAAGGAGAAGTGGAGATAGAAGAGAAAAAAGAGGTGTATTTAAGAAGAGTGAGAGGGAAGTTAAAAGATGAAGGGACTGTGATTTTGGAGAAACATGCTGATGTAAAGCTTCAGTACGGATATAAAAGGTCTGGCAGCCTTTTGAAGAAGATGACTGTTGGGTTTTGGTGGTTTTAATCATTATAGAAGGAACCATGTAGATGACCTGTTTCTCTTAATGCTACTATGGAAAACAATAATTATACCTGTGTTTGATTAGTCCATGACCACTCTTGCCTTGATGATCCATCTATCAAAAAAAACAACACACAGATATATCATATTGCTTTAAATCTTGGAATTAGGACACACAACTAAATGTGTAAGACTGAATTAATCAACAATAACTCAGGCATAACATATTTTAGTCAATCATTGAAGGAGATTTATACAATTTTAATCATCCCCAATGCTAACCTATTTTTTTTCAAAGTGTTCCCTACTCAAAGCCTTAGTGAAATGTCAGCAATTTGTTCCTCAGTTAAACAAAACATAATTGATATATTTCCTTTTTCAACATTGTCTCGAAGAAAGTGATGACGGATATCAATATGCTTAGTTCTTTTATATTGAATAGGATTTTTGGCTATGTTTATAGCACTTGTGTTATCACAAAATATGGGAACACAACCTACATCTACCCCAAAATCTAGAAGTTATTGTTTGATCCATAACAATTGAGCACAGCATGACCCAGCAGCAACGTATTCAGCCTCAGCAGTAGACAAAGCTACTGAATTTTATTTCTTTGTGGACCAGGTAATCAAATATGATCCTAAGAAGTGTGCCATACATGTAGTGCTTTTCCTGTCCACCAAATATCCTGCATAATCAGTATCAGAGTATCCTACCAAATTAAAGTTACTACCTTTGGGATCCCACAACCTAAGATCACTAGTTCCTTTCAAATATCTGAAGATTCTTTTTACAGACTTCAGATGGGATTCTTTTGGATTAGCTTGAAACCTTGCACACAGTCCTACACTAAATACAATGTCAGGTCTGCTTGCTGTGAGATACAATAAAGACCCTATCATACCTATATATAGTTTTTGTTCTACATCAGAACCTGTTTCATCCAGATCAAGTTTTGTGGCAGTGGTAATAAGAGTACTTATTTCTTTAGTTTCCTCCATGGATAATTTCTTGAGAAGCTCTTTGACATACTTTTGTTGATGGATCATTGTTCCTGATGCTGACTATTTTATTTGAAGACCCAGGAAGTAATTCAACTCCCCCATCATGCTTATTTCAAACTCACAACTCATGAGTTTAGAAAAGTCATGAGTCACATTCATGTTGGTTGAGCCAAAAATAATGTCATCCACATACACCTGCACAACTAATAAATCCTTTCCATTAGTTTTTAAAAAAAGGGTATTGTCAATTTTACCTCTGGTCTGTCCATGCTCCAGAAGAAACTTTGATAATCTCTCATACCAGGCCCTTGGTGCTTGTTTCAACCCATACAAAGCCTTATCCAGCTTGTACACATGATCTGGAAACTCTCTGCTTTCAAATCCTGGAGGTTGCTTCACATAAACCTCTTCTTTGAGAATGCCATTTAGGAATGCACTCTTTATATCCATCTGGTATAAAATAAACTCCTTGTAAGAGGTAAAGGCAACCAACAATCTTATGGCTTCAAGTCTTGCTACAGGAGCAAAAGTCTCATCAAAGTCAATTCTTTCTTCTTGGTTGTATCCTTGAACTACCAGTCTTCCCTTGTTTCTTGTGACTGTTCCATGCTCATCAACTTTATTTCTGTACATCCATTTAGTCCCAATGACTGATCTATCTTTTGGAAGAGGAACTAAATATCATACTTTGCTTCTCTCAAACTAATTCAATTCATCCTGCATGGCTATGATCCAATCAACATCAAGCAATGCATCACTTACTTTCTTTGGCTCTATTTCTAACAAAAATGTCTTGAATGCACACATACTTCTCAATCCAGATCTTGTGGTGATTCTAGAAGTGAGATTAGTAAGTATATTCTCAATGGGGTGCGAACCTTGATACTTGTATCCTTTTGGGATCAATCCTAGTGAGCTGCTTGGAATACTTTTAATGTTCTGATATGAAGCAGTTGATGGCTTAATTCCCCCTAACACTATGCCTTCAGCTTTAGTTCCCCCTGTGAAAGTTCCCCTAAGTTTGACTGCTTCAGTCGATGGAACATGTTGTGTAACCTGTTCCTCAGTGTCGCTTTCTTCCTGCAGGTTAGTCTTAACACAAAACTCATCAAAAATCATATGCATACTTTCTTCAACATAGTTAGTTCTGTTGTTTAAAACTTTGTAAGCCTTACTATGAAGTGAATGACCTAAAAAGATTCCCTCATCACTTTTGATATCAAATTTTCCCAAATTATCCTTACCATTATTATGTATGAAACATTTGCAACCAAAAGTTCTAAAGTGAGAAATGTTAGGCTTTCTACCTTTTAGTAATTCATAGGGAGTCTTTTCTAACAAGGGTCTGATTATGCATCTGTTTGTGACATATGCTGCAGTACTTATTGCCTCAGTCCATAGGTTTTTAGCAACATTTGCTGCAAGCATCATTGTTCTAGCCATATCTTCTAAGGTTCTGTTCTTCTTTTCTACCACTCCATTTTGTTGTGGAGTTCTAGGAGCTGAGAAGTTATGATCTATTCTATTTGATGAACAAAAATCTAAGAATTTTGCATTCTCAAATTCTGTTCCATGGTCAGACCTTATGGAAACTAATGAAGTGCCCAGTTTTTTTCTATTTTCTTAATGAAGATTTCAAAGACATCAAAGGCATCTTCTTTAGAGGCTAGAAACAAAGTCTAGGTGAACCTGGAATAAACATCAATAATTACAAAAATATACTTTTTTCCACCTTTGCTTTATTGTCTCATTGGTCCACACAAGTTCATATGAACCAGGTCAAGACATTTGGTAGTGCTGACATGGATCTTTGACTTGAAAGAGGATTTTACCTGCTTCCCCATTCCACATGCACTACATAACTTTTCTTCCTTAAACTTGGTCTTGGGTAGTCCCAATACCATGTCTTTGGAGGAAAATATGTTCAGTTATTTCAGACTTGCATGTCCAAGTCTTTTGTGCCAAAGGAGGGGATCAATTTCTATTACACTTAGACAAGTCAACTTAGGTCCTGGTATTGCCATTATGTCTGCTTTGTATACATTTCTGTATCTCCTTGTAGTAATCACAATTTCTTTGGTGTCCATCCTTTTGACTTTAACACCTGCAGCAGTGAAAATTACTTTATTACCTTTGTCATACAATTGTGAAATGCGTAGCAGGTTATGCTTCAATCCTTCCACAAGATAAACATCCTCCATAGCTTTTGACTCAGATGAGCCAATTTTTCCAACTCCAGTTATGATTTCCCTTTTTTCATTTCCAAAAAAGACTCCCCTACCATCTATTTTGGACAGTAAAAGGAACTTTTGCTTGTCACCAGTCATATGTCTTGAGCAAGCACTATCTAGGTACCAGTGCCTTTTGTTTCCCTTTACCTTCTCCTGCACAAGAAATCAATGGTTAGACTTAGGAACCCAGACAAGCTTGGGTCCTGCTTTGTTAGTAAAAGAATGAATTAAACTCCTTCTAGTCCAAGCAGGAAGCAAGTAGACTGACTTATTTCTCAGACTAATTTTAGTGCTTGTTTTCTTGGTCTGAGAAAGTTTGGTTTCCAGGTTCAGACTTTGATATCTGCTTTTAGCAACCATAGGACATTCAGTAGTAGGATATCCAAGATTGCCACAAATATAGCATAAGTCTTGAAGATTATCAGCTTCTTTATAAAAACCCAATCCTGCTTTTTCATTGTGATTTCTTTTACCAAGCTGATGAACAATTCTTGAAGAATTTGTCCATCTGTTTGACTTTTATAGATCCAATTTTAATCTTGCTACCTCTTGACTCGTCTTATCCATCTTTTCAGTCAAGTCATATCATTCTTGTTTGTACTTAGTTAACTCAAGTTCAACATTTTCTTGTTCTTTACTTATGGCCTTTTTCCCATGGTCAGTGAGAGTCAGTTTAAGGATTTCAGACTTAAGATCATTATTTGAGGACTCAAGCAGTGTAATTTGTTCCTTGAGAGTGCAATTTTCTTTGTCAACATTTTGCTTGCAAACTTTTAAGTCAATGAAATCAAATTTAAGACTTGCAAAACTGTTGAACAATTTATCCCTATCAGAAGTTAATTCTTGGAAATTTTCAATTAAATCACTCATCAAGGAAACAAGTTTAGTTTTAGAAAAAAAATGCAGTTTTTCTTTTAGTTCAAGTAAACTTACCTCAGAAGAATCATCTTCTTCCTCAATGTCTGAGTCTCCAAAATCCATAAATGCTGTCTCATCAACTCCATCATCATCATTTCCACAGTCAGATCCCCATGCAGCTATCATGGCATGTTCTTCCTTTTCCTTCCTCCTGGCCTTTTGTTCTTTTTCAACTCTTTCCTTCCTCCATTCTATTTCCCAGAGAGGACATTCTCTGATATGATGATCAGTCTTTCCACACTTGTAACATCCATTTGGATTGTCATTGGACCACTTCTTGCTACCTGTTCCCTTCTTCTTCTTAAAAAACTTGCTGAAGTTTTTTGTTATAAAGGCAATTTTTTCCTTATCCAGTTCAATCTCTTTATCACTATCAGAAGCCTTCAAGGCCAAGATTTTTTTAGAAGCCTTCTGTTCCTTAATGCCATCAACTTCTATTTCATAGGTTCTTAAATTCCCTACTAGTTCATCCAAAGTCATACCTATGAGATCCTTATTTGCTTCCTTGATTACAGTGACTTTAACATTCCATTTTGACTTTGGTAGCACCCTCAGAACCTTCTCTACTTGTTCTTCTTCAGTGATGACTTTTTCCAAGAAGGTTAACTCATTTGTTAGAGTAGTAAGTCTTGTCATCATATCATGCAAGGATTCATTTTCCTTCTTCTTAAACTCTTCATATTCAATAAAAAGGAGAGAGATCCTGAATTTCCTTACCTGAGAGGTACCTTCATGGGCATTTACTAAGGCATCCCATATTTGCTTAGCAGTGGTACAGGTAGATATTCTATTGTATTCAGCAGGTCCTAGACCACAGACTAGGATATTCTTTGCCTTAGCATTTTTCTTTAAAGCCAAAAGATCATCAGCAGTAAACTCACTCCTTATTTTCTTGACTTGCACACCATTTTTTGTCTTCATAGGGATAGTAGGACCTTCAATAATCCTATCCCATAATTCATAGTCTTCTCCTTGAATAAACATCTCCATCCTGGCTTTTCGCCAGATGAAATGAGTACCATGAAAGAGTGGGGGTCTAGTAGTGGATTGACCTTCACTGTGACCAGTAAGACAACCGTCTCTGATACCACTTGTTAGAGTATGATCCCTACTGATTGCCTATCTGTGGAATAAGTAAGTATATGTGGTTCACAGAAGTAAAAACTGAACACAGTAATGTTTACGTAGAAAACACCCGGCTCAGAAAGGTGTAAAAACCCACGACCTGTACCTCTACAGGATTTAACCCTAATCTTCACTATAACTTTGAGCCTCAACAATCAACACAATTACAAGACTTCTTGTAAACAAGGAATTAAAACTTCTAACTTCTATTACTACAAAAACACAAATCTTCCCAAGATAAGTGTTCCCAAGTCTTCGAGTTCCGTAACTTGAAGACGTGATTCCTAACTCAGCTTAGAATACTGAGACTAGAACAATTTACTCATTACAACTCAGAAACCTTCCTATTACAAGCAGTCTAAAACATACTAAGTGAGAACTAGGTTCTTCTTCAAGTTTGTGAATGATTTTGCTGATTGTTGATTTTCTTATCAGTGCATGAATGGTTATTTGAATGCATCTTGTCGTCTATATATGCTCCCTCAGATGCAGTCTTTTTTCTTCTTTACTTTTATCTTCTGTAGGACTCTTTCAAGTAACTCACTCCTTGTTGTAACCATCTCTCCTTCTTCTAAATTGAGTAGGACTCTTTTTCTTTATCTTTCTGCCTTGTAGACTTTTTGATCTACCCAAAATCTAACTGCTCCAATTATCTTCATATAGCCGTGTGAACATCCTTTTCTTATCCATGTGTTGACAGCTTATGTAATAATTTTAGCATGTAATGATTTCAGCATGCACTCCATATGTCCGAAGCAGTTTCACTTGTATGGACTAGCTTGAACAACATGTTTCATTCATCTGTCTATGATCAAAATCTCATGCCCTAACACTACGAACATGAGGGAGCTTTAAAAAGTTTTAATACCTGGAGTAATATATCCAATGGTTTCAATTGTCCTTGTTTGGACAAAAGTCTCCCCTGTACCCAATAATTTAGCAATGTCAAAATCACTTACATGACCTACCATTTATTGATCTAACAAAACATTACTTGGCTTCAAGTCACAATGTACCACCTGACTTGAACAGCCATTGTGGAGATAGACCATCTCAGATACAACATCTATCATTATATCTAATCTTTGGAACATGTCTAAGAAAAGGTTATGACTATATAGCCATTTTTCAAGTGTCCCATTCGGCATGTATTCTAATACTAATGCTTTGAAATCAAGGTTGGAGCAACTAGTGATGACTTTAGTAAGATTTCGATGGCGGAGGTTTCGCAAAATCTCACATTCTGTATCAAAACTTTTGAATGCACCATCCAATCTCACATTAAATACCTTTGCTGCCAAAAGAGTATCATCCTTAAGTATCCCTTTGTAGACCTTGCTGAAACTCCCGTTACCAAGCACGTTGCTTTCGCTGAATCCTTCTGTTGCTTGTTCAAGTTCATGGTAAGAAATTCTTTCATTCCCCTTTACTAGAGATACATCTGCTTGACCTACATTTTTCTTCTTCTTTCACAATCTTAAAAATACATATGCGAGGGATAATGCAAGAAATAGCTTACCCACTCCAGAAAGGACATATAGAACCAAGATTGGCTTCTTTCTCTTGGGAGATATGATGACGCATGGTGACACATTAAACTTAGAGTCACCACAGAGTGCGTTATTGGACAGGAAAGATTTGCTAGTGAAATTTGAAAATGGACCACCAGAAGGAATCTCTCCACTGAGTTTATTAAATGAGATGTTCAGTTGTTTGAGATACACAAGAGCTTCTAGTGACTTTGGAATTACTCCACTAAGATTGTTATGGCTCAAATCAAAGAATTCCAAGGACAACATTTTGCCAAATAAATCTGGAATAGGTCCATCCAATCTATTATGTGCTAGAGAAAGATCAATCAATTTAACTAGATCCCCTAAAGTGCTAGGGATCTTACCAAAAAAATCATTTTTTGAAATATCAATGATTGTTGCAGTCTCTAAATTGCCAATCTCTTGAGGAATTTCCCCACTTAATAAATTGGACCAAACATCAAGTTCTATAGATCTTGAAGTCTCCACAAGCTTGCAGGTATGCTCTAATTCAGCTTATTATTGTTTAGATAAAGATACCTCAAACTGATACCGTTCCCTATGCATGGTGGCACTGAACCAGAAAACTGACTTTCTGACAAGTGTAATACTCCAAGATTCCTTAAATTGCAGATAGTATCAGGTATGATACCTACAAACTTGTTGCTACCTAGGAAAAGTTCTTGAAGGTTCAGCATGCCTTGTAGAGTATTTGGAATATGTCCAGTCAACTCATTGTCAAACAAATTCAGATTTATCAGTCCTATAAGATTTCCAATTTGTTCAGGAATGACGCCCTTCAATTTACAACCATGTCCTTCCAAAACTCGTAGAGAGTCGGAGAAATTCATAACAGATGCCGGAAAAACACCATCCAATGGATTCTATGCAAAACCAACTTCTTTTAGTTTCCTACAGTTTGTCAAAGATGTCAGGAAGCTCAGTGCTGAATCGCTGGAAAAATGATTCCCGCCCAAGTTTAGAAACTCAAGGTACTCTAAGTTAAGTGATTCAGGAATTGGACCTGTGAAACTGTTGCTTGGGAGATCAAGTATTCTGGATCTTGAGGAATTTGAGATGGAAGCAGATATGAAACCACTCAGATTATTGGATCCAGAATATAGTTCTTCTAGGCTTGGCATTCCAAGTCCTAAATCTGAAGGTAGAGTACCTGAAAGCTTGTTTTCTTTAAGTGCTAGGATCTTCAATAATGACATGTTGAAAATGCTCGAAGGGACGGAACCAGTAAACTCATTTATGTCTAATCCCAGGTACTGTAGTTTATTAAGATTGCCTAGCTCCACAGGTATCTCTCCTGTCAAGAAAGTGAAATGTATGAGTACCAATATGGTGGAGGAGAAAAAAATATAGAGGAAAGCAATTGCAAACTTCCAAGTGCTTTTCTCCAAGAAAAAAATTGTAACAGCTGTTAAGTAGACTAACTCTCTCGGTACAATTCCAAAGAACTCATTAACAGCTTTCTGTATTTTTCTTTAAAAAAATGTGAGGTAGCCCAGTACACTATAAAGCTCCCGCTATGCACGGATTTGGGAAAGTAAAGGACCACTAGAGTTTATTGTATGCAGTCTTACCTTACATTTTTGCAGATGCTATGTCCATGGATTGAACCCGTGACATCCTTGTCACATGACAACAACTTTACCAGTTACTCCACGCATAATGTCACCTAGGTTGTTGGATGAGAGATAAAGCTCTTCCAAATCTGAAAGATGGAGTAAATTTTATGGATGACCATCTATGTTTGTGTTCATTACCCAAAGTCACTATTCTAAGTTTTGGTATACAAATATCAATTACTTTTATCTCATCCTTCATAAAAATAACTTTGACAGAATTTGGTTAAAATTCTACCTAAAATGTGAGAAAAAATAACAAATGTATATCCTTATGTTTGAGGGTAGGTTCAAAATGGTTCCTTAAATTTACTATTTTATTTAATTTATTTATAGACGTCTTCCTTCCCTTTTTGACATAATATTATGTTGTTTCATACTATTAGTACATTATTAAGTAAATAAATATTTAAAATCTTTCTGTAATAGTTTCTATGAACATTATTATTATTATGGGAAAAAACATCATTTTCACCCCATACTATACAAGAAAAGTCGAAGTCACACCTAAACTATATAAGTGACTTATTATACACCTTAACTATATAAAAGTGATATTATTACCTCCCCGCGACCCCCATTTTAAGGCGCGTATGTTACACTTATTTTAGGCGCGTCCAGCCTATTAAATAACAAAAGTAAACGGCTAAAAAATTATGGAAAAGGCATTGTTTTTACCCCAAACTATAATCGAAAAGTTGAATCTACACCTAAATTATATAAGTGATTTATTACACACCTTAACTGTAAAAAAGTGATTCTTTTTACTCCCTAGATCTGACGTGGAAAAATTCATAATTATTTAAATAAAATTTGGCGTGTTTAAATTAAAAATTAATGCAAAGAAAAAATTATAAAAATTAAAATACTCCTCCCCCAACCCCCGGCATCCATCTCCCTACCCCCACTCCCAAACAATCATCTTTTTCATCACCCCCACCCACAAATCATCATCTTCTTCATCACCCCCACCCTGAAACTCTAACCCCAATCCCAAAGCATCTTCCTCATCATTACCCACACCCCAACCAACACAGTTAATTCATCACCCCACCTCCAAATTCTAACCCCATCCTCAAATAACACAATTCATCCTCCACCTTCATCGAATCAATGTCAATTTCACAATGAACAAAATCAATTGTATTTGATGTTTAAACGGGCAAAATCAAATTATATAAAATAAAAAATATAAAATTTTGTAGCATGGATGTTTTTCGATGAATTCTCATCGAAAAAGTTGAATTCATCATCGACTTTCTTCTCTCTGTCTGTTAATTATTAATCCATCCAAAAATGTAGTTTGCTACTATATTAGATTTTTTTTAATTATAGCTGAAAAACAAATAGAAAAAATACGGAAATGTGTTTGTCATTACCATTTAAAACACAGAGGCCAACAGTCGAGTGACCATTTTTTCAAACAATAATGGCCATTATAGCTGCGATTTTTTCTTTTTTTAAGAAAAGACGATGGGTTTCGGATGAAGAATAATGTTAGAAGAAATTAATTGTTATGGTAATTTTGTTGGTGGGATAAAGTTTATGGTGGTGAATATGGTGTAATGGAGGTAATGGAGGTTTTGGACATTGACAACAATGGAGGTTTTAGACATTAAAGAAGAATGGAAAAAAATTAAATTAAAAAAAAAAAGAAAAATTATGAAAATAATAAATTTATTATTTTTTCGGATTATGCTGACGTGGTGCTGACGTGGCAGCATATGTAAAACACCACACAAGTGGTGTAATGCCTGACAGGGTGTAAAAAGTATCACTTTTTTATAGTTAAGGTGTGTAATAGGTCACTTATATTGTTTAGGTGTGGATTCAACTTTTTGACTATAGTTTAGGGTGGAAACAATGTCTTTTTCCTTATTTTTCGGATTATGCTGACGTGGTGCTGATGTGGCAGCGCGTGTAAAACGCCACACCACATGCAAGTGGTGTAATGTCTAACAGGGTGTAAAAAATATCACTTTTTTTTATAGTTAAGGTGTGTAATAGGTCACTTATATAATTTAGGTGTGAATTCGACTTTTCGACTATAGTTTGGGGTGGAAATGATGCTTTTTTCCTATTATTATGGACACATTAAATATGCTACATAAACTACAATATCTTTAGTAAACAGGGAAGCTCAAGCACATTAGTGGCCTAAGGCCAAATCGAATGGAGGCCTAAACTTTTAACAAAAATTAATACATATTTCTTGTGCTGCCTACAGAAGAGAAAAAAGGAGAAAATTTAAGATTTCTTGTAAAGAAATACAATACTACCTTCCAAGTGCAGTCCTCCAAGATATAATTTTGTAAGAGCTGTTAAGTTCCCTAACTCTCTTGGTACACTTCCTCTGAACTCATTGATAGACAATGACAGTTTTTGAAGCTTTCTGCATTTTCCCAAGTTTGGCGGAATAACGCCATTTAAGTGGTTGACTGAGAGGTAAAGCTCTTTCAAGTTTGGAAGATGGTCACATATAGTTGTTGGAAGCTTACCTGTAAGATTATTGGAGGTGAGGTCAAATATTTCCATTGGTGTAATGTTATATATTGATGGTGGTATAGATCCAGTCAGCAGTTTATCCCGAAGGTCTAAGAAAGTCATGTAACATAGATCACCGAGCTCCCGAGGGATATCTCCTTCCAGAAAATTACTCCGCAATATCAACACTTTCAACTTTCTTATATTGGAAAAGGAAGACAGAATTTTCCCTGAAAATTGGTTGCTCGAAAGGAGCAAAATCCGAAGGTTCCTTAACAAACCTAAAAATGAAGGAATGGCACCAGTAAAGTTATTGCTATTGAAATCAATCACTTTCAACCTCTGCAAATGAGTCAACTCTTCTGGCAATTCTCCATTGAAAGTGTTGTTACTGATGTCGAGGGAAACAAGAAATGAGAGGTTTCCAAGTTGTGGAGGAATGGTACCTTGAAGTTGCATGCTAGAAACGTTTAAAGCTGTGAATTGATGGTGTCGGGAACTGCAAGTGATTCCAATCCAGCTGCAAATAGGACTGAAAGAAGTTGCATTATCAATTCTTGTTTTAGGAAAAAGAGAAACCAATCTGCTGTAGTTATGGGATGAAGTTGCAATCTTCTCGTTTCTTTTGCGGTTTTCATTTTGCTAATCCATGTCCACACTTCACTATCCACTGTTCTCAATATTAGTACAGATGAAGCTACTCTTCTTGCATTCAAATCTCTTATTTCTTTTGGTCGTAAAAACATCTTAGCAACAAACTGGTCTTCTTTCAGTCCTATTTGCAAATACCCACTTAATTTTTTTTGATTTATTTTTTAGGTTTAGAGTGTAAAAAGTTAAAAAAGTGGGGCCCACACGTGGGCCAAGGGACCAATTCATTATTTATACAACTTTATAAATTTAATATAATACACTTAACCCCCTCCACTTATTCCAATATCCAAAAAAAACCCTCTCTCTCCTCTTCAATTCCCAACTCCTACTTTCAAACAACTTCTCCCAAAAATGCCATTTTAGTACGTTCTTCGTCTGCAGCTGCTAAGGGGGCGTTGTTGCTTCACAAGGTTAGTTAAAATCAAGTTTCGATCATTTCTAGATCCATTTAAATGGTTTTTCTTTTTGCTAATCGATTGATAGTGATGTAGGATTTTTTTTTTTTGAATTTGGTGTTTTGATTTAATCGTGTTTTTTTAGCAACGAAGTGCTGAATGGTGGTATAATTGTTGTTTGAAGAGTTATTTTGGCATTTTGATTTGAACAGCATCATGTTTCTGTCCGTAGACCCGTGGTCTATGAAATAAGAATGCCCTAGATATATTTCAATTTCCAGACGTATGAAATTCTTTTAAAACATGATTGCTGAAATAGTGAAAATTGAAATATTAATAGCTAATTAGTTTGATTAGGTGCACTAGTTTGATTTTTAGAAATTGTTGTGTTTTAATATTTTGCATGTTCGATTTTGGTTCAATTATTGTATGTTTGTGTAGTGAACTATTTAATGGTGAGGTGTTTGTTAATTTTTTTTTTTTGGGGGGGGGGGGGGGGGTTC
>NC_061112.1:108600322-108676340 GCF_002878395.1 Capsicum annuum | reverse complement strand
CAATTATTGTATGTTTGTGTAGTGAAATGTTTAATGGTGGGGTGTTTATTAATTTTTTTTCTTTTGGAGGGGGGGAGGGGGAGTTTTCATTTGATTATTGAGTTATTTCTGTTGATAGACTTGTGGTCTATAAACTGAAAAATGGACGATTTATTCTTTAGGTGTAGACTGTGTTGAAAATGGGTAGAAAAAATGTTATTCCTAAATAGAAAGACGATACCGCTAGTAGTAGTAGAAAAAAAAGAGTTTCGGCAGTTGAAAAAGTGTCAAAAAGAAAGAAAATTGAAGAGTCGATGTCCGAATCAGATTCGGAGTTAAAGGAGCTAAGCAACTATGTCGATTCTAGTAAAGATGTTGCCAAGCGGAGTGCCAGTGGTGACAGTAAAGAGTGCGAGGGAAGTGTGAGTAATAGTGATGATGGGGATAATGATTCATTGTCCGTGCCCTATCTTTCAAGGTGCATTTCCGTGGAGCAGTATGACCTTCGAACGATAATTGATGAGGTCGGATCTTTCCCGAAAAAGATATCGGTCAGATCAAGAATGGCTGCTTATCGAGAATTTAAGCAAATTCTTGTCGACCAAGAATTGAAGAAAAGATTCAAGCGGTCCTGTTTTAGATACCTAAGAAAACTGTCGGAACATCTCAAGTTTAATGGGCAGTTGGTCCATTATTTTCTGTTGCGACGCCTTAAGAATAATAAGATGCGTCATAAGATGTGGTTCTGCGTTAACAACAAGCCTGCCTATTTTGGCTTGAAAGAGTTTTGTTTGTTCATGTGGTTGAACTGCTCATCATACCCCAGTGAATCAAAAATGAAAAAGGTGTTAGCAAAGGGGGACAATTTTTGTTTTAAGGTGACAAAAAACAAAAACATCACGGCAGCCAACTTGTTACACCTGATCAGAGGGAATAAACTGAACGAGGACCAAAAGTTCAAGTGTTGTCTACTGTGGTTATTGCACACTATGTTGCTTGCGAAAGATTCGACGAAGGTTGTTGATACAAAACTGATTTGAATGGTCGACTCTTTGAGTTTCTTTGAGAAGCATTCGTACGGGAAAGAGACATTTCAACTAACCATGGACTATCTGAAGAAGAAAAGTGACCTGAAGAAGTAGAAGGAAGTATTTGATGAGAAGCAGAAGGCATCCTATGGTCTATTCGGATTTCCCTGGGCATTCATGGTATCTACCATAAACCCTTTAGTGAGTTTATCGTAGATTATCATTTTATTTAAAATATGTCATGGACTCATAGTTATTTTTTCACTGTTGTACTACTTACAGATTTGGATCTATGAGGCCTTTCCTTATCTTGGAGAATTTGCTGGAAAATCAATGGATGAGCCCTTACCCATCCCTCGCATCCTCAGATGGCATAATTCAAAAAGTGACAATATAATCGAAGGCGACCCATTCAAGTATAAAGGAAAAGTTACCGAGGTATGAACTTATTTTCTATAATGCAATAATAGTACCTTTTTATCGAATGTTATGTAATTGTTAATTGATATTTGGTAGAACGTGCACCCGTACATCATCCCTACTGTTCGTGAGATGAAGATGGATTACATGACTACATTTGAGCCATATATGGACGAGGTGAAGAATAACGTCCTCGATGGCTTAAAGAAAGAGTTAGAAGGAGTGACTGTACTTACTTCAAATGAGGATAGTGATGATGACGGGATTTAGGTGGTAACCCCGTTGGAGTACGCATTGATGATGATGATTCTCCGAGCACCTCCAAAGATGCAGTGGGAACCTCATCCCCTGGGGATCTTCATAAGCGTGTGGCTGCGCTCGAGGAAGCGGTGTTGGATATTGCTGCCTATATCAAAGAGAAAAGAATGAAGAAAAAGGAAAATGATGAGCGACAACATGAGCGTGGTAACTTCATCCATTAATTGATGTTGTTAATGAATATTCAGCTTTAAATATTAGTAACACTTTATAATATTATGAAATAGTGCATGTGCATAAATCGAAGAGGAATGAAGAAGAAGAAAAAAAGAGCAAAATGGATGAGTTGGCCGCTGTTGTGGCAGAAGAGGAAAAAGAAGAAGAAAAGAAGGATGGTGAAGAAGATAAGAGCCAAGAAGAAGGTGGAAAAGTAGCAGCAGCAACAGCAGAAGAAGAAGCGGCAGCAGATAAACAAGGAGGCGCGAAAAAAGGAAAAATTGTTGAACAAGAAGCTGACAAAGCTAACAAAGAAGAAGTTGAGCAAGAAGCAGCAGGTGAACGAAAAGAAGAAGCTGAGGAAGAAACAGCTACTGAAGCTGAGGAAGAAATAGCTGCCGCAGGTGAAGTAAGAAAAGAAGGTTTGGAAGAAAAGAAAGCTGAAGAAGCAGCAGCTGATGCACATGCTGAAAAAGAAGGAGAAGAAGGTGAGAATGAAGAAGCAGCTGCAATTGTTGAGAAAAAAGAAGTTGAAGCTGTCCAAACAGATATGGTCATGGACATTGTTGATGAAATCAACAGTAACACTTGTGTTGATGAGGAACTTAGAGAAAGAGACATTTAAATGCTAAGATGTTTAATTTGTTGTTAAATGGTGAGTTGTTAGGATATTATAATTTTTTTTTATTTCAAAAATATGAAGTTTGAAGGATCTGGTGGTAGGATATGACAATTATTCTTTTATTTTATGAAACTTGTTATGATTCTGAGCTAAATCTGTTTCTATCAAACTGATTTGTGGCATGGAATTGGAATATGCAGGGTGTGGTCATAGTTGGTACATTGTATGCTTGATATCATAGAATACATACTTAATATTCTATATACCATATGCATGGTCTATTATTACCCTGCTGGTCGAATTTAAATTGATGTGTTGTTTAATCGACTATGGTTCTATCAAAAATAGTGTTTAACATTAT
The DNA here is from genome assembly GCF_002878395.1 of Capsicum annuum. Taxonomy (NCBI): domain Eukaryota; kingdom Viridiplantae; phylum Streptophyta; class Magnoliopsida; order Solanales; family Solanaceae; genus Capsicum; species Capsicum annuum. Next base: position 108,673,456 of record NC_061112.1, on the reverse strand, counting down.
ACAAAAGTAGAACTATTATTATTTATTCAATATTACTACATCCGTGTTACACTTTTCCAAAGAACGAATACTATCATTATAGCACATAACATCATTTTTAGGACATTCTCTCTTTCTTCGGCCAAAATCAATTTTTGTTTTAGTTGATCCCTCTCTATTTGGGTGTCATGTAGCAAAAGTTTAAAGTGATCCCTCTGTTCTTCGGCTTCTTTGAACGAAGTCATGAGAAAATCTTTATTTTCTTCGCATTGTTGGAACCTTTGTAGTTGATTAAATTTTGCCAAGCCTTGAAAATTTGATGTCTCGAGTGCCGAAATAAACGTTGATGGACTGGATGGAGGTGATAGCTCATCAAGCCATTTGAAAAATGAGCATGCACCATTATCCTAGGAAAAAAAATAATTACATAACCATTAACTTAACTTTTTAAAAAAAATACACACACCTCACCTTTGTAATTGCACAATTATAAAATTTGCAACCTAGATTTGAATTCGTGCGTGACGTCCTCAAGACAGTCGCATTCCCACAATGACAAATTAGAGTATTTTTAGAATTGGATGATTGAGATGCTTGCGACATTGAAGAATTTTTTTAAAAAAATAAAGTTGATGAAATAAAATAAGGAGGGATGTACACCTTATATATGAAGTAAAAACAAAGTGTTCACACTGATGGCTTACAAAAGTAGTCGTTTTTTACCGTTGGAAAAGTAGTTTTCTCTTTTGAACTGGTGGTGACACTAAATAGACTGTCGTAGATCATGACCTATGTCAGCCATCGATTTGTATGGTTTACCATAGACTTAAACCTTTATTAGTGCATCGACTGATATCCTGATTATGCGTAGACTACCGTGATCTATGTACACATCTATAGACCATCACGTGAAGGTAGTTAAAAAATGAATAATTAAATTAAAAAAAATTAAATAGATAATAGTAACATGTTTTGGGGCTGGTGGCAGAAAATAATTAAATATAATATGATTTAAATGGATAATCACATATTTTGGGGCCGGTGGAAGAAAACAATTACATTAAAAATGATTTAAATAGATAATCTTGGACTGGTAATGACACTTAATAGACCCTCGTAGATCATGAACTATGTCATCCATTGATCAGTGTAGTCTATCATAGACTTACACGTTTATTATCCCATCGACTGATATCATGATTAGGCGTAGACCACGATGATCTATGTACAAGGTTATAGACCATCACTTGGATGTAGTTAAAAACTGATTAATAAATTATAAATAAATGTGGTGTGGATTTCTACACATGTGAAAGAGTGTAAACAAGTCACACAATCATATTAGAGCTTAGACAAATTAGGGAGGGTGAATTAAGAAGTGTGTGGATGGGTAGTGGTTGAATGCTCAATATCGTAAGAGTAATGTTTAAACAAAGCATAAGTATGTATATAGGATATGTAATGTATTTGATGCCTACACATTCCACATATTTCTTTCATCAGCACTCCTAAATCAAAAGAGTGTGTGCAATTGATAGTGGTAAAACATTTATCATCCTCAATACATACTTGTGCTTTGAGAAACATTAATCTTACGATATTAAGCATTCAGCCACTACCCATTCACACACTTCTTAATTCACCCTCCCTAATTTGTCTAAGCTATAATATGATTATGTGACTTGTTTACACTCCTTAACATGTGTAGAAATCCATACGACATTTATTTATAATTTATTTAATCATTTTTTAACTACATCCAAGTGATGGTCTATAACTGTGTACATAGATCATCATGGTCTACGCATAATAATGATATTAGTCGATGCGATAATAAATGTGAAAGTCTACGATATACCATACTGATCGATGGAGGACATAGTGCATGATATACGACGGTCTATTAAGTGTCACCACTAGTTTATTATCTATAGACGAAGTTAGTTGGGGACATGTCCCGTCAACTCCACAGTTCAGATAGTTTAGAGGCTTTGTGGATAGATGTATGAGTATTCAGTTTTTAGTTTTGATTATTTTTAGATGTTTTGAACCTTATGTTTAGTTTTTGCATTTATTGTCTATATTATGTAGTGTTCAGGTACAGATATCAGTAGAGGTTTAGCTTGTTGTCCTTCGAGATCATGAGCATCGTGTGACGTTCTGGTTTCAGAAAAATTGAGTCATTACAAACTTGGTATCAGAGCCTAAGGTTCAATAGTGTCCTAGGGAGTCTGAAAAGCTACATCTAGTAGAGTCTTGTGCATGGGTGTGTTGCGCGCCACATTTATGTACAAGAGGCTATAAGATGTTTAGGTGCAGTTTTCTTTCTTTCAGTATTCATATCGTGTGAGTGAGCATGAGCACAATTTTATATCTGTCTAATCCACCTCTGTCTTCTATTTATAGAGTATGGCTCCTCACAGACAGAGTGCCCATAGGGTAGATGACCAGCCACCTCAGCCAGTAGATCTTGAGAATGAGAGTGTCTCATATGCTGAGTTTCGATCAACTTTTCATGCGCTAGTCTAAGCTGTGATGACTAATGTTCAGGTGAACCCTCAGGTTGTGGACCCACCTCAGTAAGATGGGGGTTTAGCCACAGCCAAAATTAGAGATTTCATGAGAATGAGCCCACCAGAATTCTTTAGGTAAGTAGCAGGTGAGGACCCATAGCTTTATCTAGAGGAGATGGGGAAGATTACCCATATTATGCATATTTTTGAGATGGAGAGTGTAGATTTAGAATCCTATAGGCTGAAGGATATTGGTCATGATTGGGTAGTGATGTGGAAAAAGGGTTGAGAAGAGGATATAGCTCCTGTGACTTGGTAGGAATCTTAGGATGCCTTTTTAGAAAAGTTTTTCCCAGAAGAGATGAGAGAGACTAAGGTAAAAGAGTTCATGAACCTAAGGCAAGACGAAAGAGTATTGTTTTAAGTTTAACCAATTAGCTAAGTATGCTCAAAACTTGATAGCTGACCTTAGAGCGAGTATGAGTAAGTTTGTGACTGGTGTATTCGGTTTAGTGTTGAAGGAGTGTAGGGCTGCCATGCTCAATAGAGATATGGACCTTGCTAGACTTATGATACATGAGCAGCAGATTGAGGCAAATAAGATGAAAAAAAATAGTGAGTAAGAAAGCCAGAACAGGTAGTCATAGTTTCTCTCAGACAGGGTCTCAGGGTGATAGCCGTTTTCAGCATAGTAAGAAGTTTTTAGTCCTAGCTCTATCCTCATATAGTGTACCCATACAAAGTTTGGGGATGTCAGTTATGATGGAGCACCAGGCTTCAAAGCCCAGAGTAGGGCTAGTGATGTTCGTACCTATTCGGTTTGTGTAGAGTGTGGCAAGACCCACCTAGGTGTGTGTAGATCTAGTTGTTATGTTTTCTTTGGGGGTGGGGAGCCAGGCTGCAGAATGAGAGAATGTAGAGCACTAGCTCATAGGGGTAGATAGTTTCTTCAGTAGAATGCCCCTTCCAGTGCTAATAGTGGCTAGCGTCAGAACAAACTCGATGCGCTTAAGACCCACCATGATCAGGAAAGGTTCCCTGATATATATTCAAGTATGTTATGATTCCTTCATATCTGCATTGTTAGATCCTTTGCTCCCATTTTGATCTTGTATATCAGCATGATAATGCATTAATTTCTAATCTCAGACGGTCAATCATGACCTAGTTCGTAGGTGCCCCATGCACCGCCCCAGTATTTTCAATGAAGTATTTTTAGAGGGACATAGAGTCCAAAGGGGGAGATACCCCATGATATTCTGATGCTTTCATGTCCTTAAACTCATTTATTTGCATGTTTAGACTTTTCTTAAGAACTTAACATCAGTTAATATTTCATAGCCATTCATGCTTTCAAGAGTCAGTACAGTCAGATATTTATGCATTATATATTCATGTTCAGTAGAAAGAGTTCATATTTTTAGTGTATTCAATCATGCATATATGAAATCAACTCATTTATGAATCCATGCATCAGATATACATGTCCATTGTGAGAATTCATCTTATGAGTAGCTTTAGTTATGTATTCCATGCATCTGATATGCATGCCCAGTATAAGAACTCAAAGTATCTGTGGTTCCAATTGCATAGTCATGTTTCAGATGCTCTCATTCCTTGAGTAAGTTCAGTTGATCAGTATTCTTGGCATATCGAGCAACATTTAAGGATAATTTTTTCCAAGGGGAGATATTGTAAACCCCCACAAAATTCTCTCGTAGTTTGAGCCTTAGAGTGTGTTCAGTGAAGTGTAAATCTAACCCTAAAAGGTTGAGAAGTGTCTTTCATAGTTCGAACTATTTTGAACCATGTAGATTTTTATAGCTATCTACTTTTTGTCGTGTAGAGAATTGAATAAGATTTCCATCGATACCAATTTTTTTCAAAATCCGGCATTGGACGAGAAAGTTATGGACATTTTATTAAAGCAGTGGGAACCGACCAGGTGCGACGGTCGGGTTGAAGGACCGTCGAGCTTGTGACGGACCATCGCAACCAAGGCAGTAACTCCCGTTTCTAACACAAGTGCGACGGCTAGGACGATGGACAATCGAGGCTGCGATAGACAATCACGCTGAGGCAGTGTGACCTCATCCTGGCCAACGTGCGATGGATGATTCAACGGCCCGTTGGGTTTGCGATGGACCATTGTTAAGACCTTCGCATCAAGGCAGTGTGTTCTTCTTCCAATCGATATGTGACGGACCATCTGATGGACCATTAGACTAAGTGACGGACTATCCCTTCAACTGTCGCAGACCCCGTACAACATTTTTAACTCGATTTTTCAAGGGTTTTTCTTTTTACACTCTTTTTAGCCCCTATTTATATTTGATCAAGGTTCACAACTTCATTTCTAATCTTTAACATCAAAAACTATGGTTCCTACAAAATCAAACCCTTCTTTCTTCTTCAATAAAAGTCAAGACAAATCAAGAAATCAAGAATCTCTCCAAGAGCCTTCAAGAAAGATTTTCCGTAAGGTATGTAGATGTTGATTCTTGGGTCCCTTTGATCCAAAAAGCTGAAGAACCTATTTCTAAATCTCAAAGATCTTATTTTTATGGGTTTTCATGATTCATGTGTGTTGAAATTGATGTTCATGCTATTATTGAGTTTTGATTCATGTGTGTTTACAAGGTTATCAAGCTTTGACCTTAGCATGTGATATTCACATGATGTTAATGATAAAACCTCTTCAAGTTGCTTGTTAAGTGATGTGTTTATGTCAATTGACTGTAGAAATTGTTGAATAAGCAAAGCATGCTCCCCATATGTTTGATAAAATGCTTATGTGAAGGAATTAGAGCTATTATAGCATGTTGACTAGAAATCACCAATTCTGTGCAAGCCTATGCATGCCAATGTTTGTTTAAAAGCCTTAGTGAATGAATTGTGACATGATAGTGTGAAATTCCCCAATAATGTGCTCTTCGATACATGCTAAGACTTTAATACATGCTAATTGTTTGATGCAAGACCTTGTTGAATGGAGTATGAGCCAATAGCATATGTCCTTATACTAGCACATGTTTATGCTTTCTAAATGCTTGAAGAGATGCCTTAGTGATTGTGATGGTGAATTAATGTCCATGGTCTTGATTATTCAAGAATGGTTGTGTTTTACTTTTACGTTATTGAGTCTTGGCGGTATTTATACTTGGCAATTTAGCTACAGTCTAAAGCCAGTGTCATTTTCCACGATAATCTCAGTCAAGCCATGATTCTCAGAACTCAATGAGTTATAGAATTGTGTACTCTTAGACAGATACAGAACTTACAAAATCTCAGTAATCTCAATATCACTTTTATTCTAGCCTCAGTTAAGTATGCAACTTAGATCTAGTAGTATTCAAGTGTTCAGTCCAGAACTCATTATTATTCAGTCAGATAACGAGATTCTATAGTATTCCATCAGATAACGGAACCAAGCGAAGTCATCTTAACTCAGTCAGATCATTCAAGAAACATGATCAGTATCAAATTCATCTCAGTTTATGTTCAATTAAGAATCAGTTGAAAGTATTTTAGTTGGGAGTAGGAGATAGCACCAAGCGAGTGTAGGGATGGCTGCTCCCTTTTAGGGAGGCAGAGACGCTAAGAGCAATCCCTAAATTCTAAAACTGTGTAGCCAGTGTAGGATGCAGGAGTCACCCGTTATAAAAGGCTTGTCACCCTCTAGATAGGCTTGACTATTATACTGCCTTAGGCTTGACTTTCTGCGAGGTTCACCTGTCAGAGAGGCTTGACCAGACACGTCTTTACTAGTGGTATGGTATTGACACCCTTCTTGCTGGGGTAATAGGTTGGAACCTACTAGTTCAGATTTGGGGCATATCGGTTAAGTGACCACTCTCACAGTAGCAGTTTTAGTATCAAACTTCACAATAGAACTAAAAAATCAGGACTGACAGATATAGTCATCTCTCTTAGTAAGGAACTCAGATAGGTCTATTGCCTCATGAAGCTCCCACTAGATAGGCATTTTCCCACATAAAGTTATTGAGTAATCTCATTATTAGATCCAGAGATCACCAACAAGAGAGGCTTGATCTTAGTATCAGATTCAGTTAAGTGATCTCATTATCAAATCCAGAGATCACCGACTAGATAGGCTTGATCTCAGTCTCAAATTTAGTTCAATAATCTCAATATCAGATCCAGAGATCACTCGCTAGATAGGTTTGATCTCAGTCTCAGATTTAATTGAGTAATCTCATTATCAGATCTCGAGATCACCCACTTGATAGGCTTGATCTCAGTCTCAAATTCAGTTGAATATTCTTATCCTCAGATCCAGAGATCACCTATTTGATATGATTGATCTCATTCTCAGATTAAGTGATTATTCTTATTATCTGATTCAGAGATCTTCCACTAGATAGGTTTGATCTCAGATTTAATATTTTCTTACCATTGATAGTAGATTATGGAATCATCCATTAGAGAGATTCGATCTCTGATGCAGTCAGTCCAGAGTATAAAGCTCAAAATTCAATCATAGATACGAGTAGATTCAGTTAATGAGTTTCAGTATCATCAGTTTTTGAGATCACTCACTAGATAAGATTGATCTCAACTCCAGTACTTAGTTATTAGTATCAGATGATTCAGTGTTCAGTATCTCAGTATCTCAGGCATTTGTAGTGAGTTCATATGGCAGTAAACTAGTATCCAAGTTTCAGTATTTCGAGTCATGAAGATTTCAGTTATTGTTTGTGCATTCATGCATGTGTTCCCATTCAGTATTCTCATGATTATTCTATTAAGTAATTGTTCATTTATGAGCCTTATCATTTAGCCTTACCTCATCTTCATACTCAATACATTCCCACACTGACGTATTTGTGCTATGGTGTTTTATTTTACACTATAGGTTCAGAGGTACGAGATCCAGAGTACCCGTAACAGCTCGGTCCTAGTTAGCAGCAGTACACCTAGCAGTGAGTCCTCTTCAGTTGAGAATGATCCTTATCTTATTATCGTATAAAATTTAGTTTATTTTTAGTAGACGAAATTAGTTGGGGACTTGTCCTATCAACTCCACAGTTCTGATAGTTTGGAGGTTCTACGGACAGATGTATCAGTATTCAGTTTTTAGTTTTAAGTATTTTTAGATGTTTTGAACCTTATGGATAGTTTCTATATTTATTATTTATATTATGAAGTATTCAGGTATAGATATCAGTATAGGGTTATCTTGTGGTCCTTCAGGATCATGAGCATTGTGTGACATTCTAGTTCTAGAAAAATTGGATCATTATGGTGATGCAATGTATCGAGATCAAATTGATCCACAATTTTGGACATCCAAACTTGATTCGGACGATGTTTCACAAAATCCATAACTCGTCCAAGAACACTTAATGACATAACTAATCATGAATCAACCTAAAAATTGATAATTTAAGGTCTTTAGTGTCCGGAAAAAGGATCTCCCACTTATGACGCTATAAAAAAAATCCTAAGTGTAAAAACTTCACTAAAATTTTTAAGCATGTGACCCTTATCAAGCTCTAAGGGTTGAGTTAAGCTTAGAATTTTGTGGTGTCTTATAGTTAGTTCGGGAAGTTCATCTATTGGCTAGATTGGGTATTTGTTTAGTTGATTTAGCTGAAGGTAGCATTTGGGTGCATAGTTGTGCAGAATCTTCCTTAGTGTTTGAGGTGAAGGAGAAACATGATAAAGATCCCATCCTAGTTAATTTAAAGGAGTTAGTTTAAGATCAGAAGGTAGAAGTTTTCACCCGAGAGAGAGAGATGGCGTGTTGAGATACTAAAATAGATTGTATGTGTTGTGCATTGATAGATTGTGTTCGCATATTATGGCTAAAGCGCATGGTGTGCGTTACTCCATTCATCCTGGTGCTACTATGATTTATTGAGAATTGTGGGAGATTTATTGGTGGAGTGGTATAAAGAAAGATATTGTAGATTTAGTAGCTAAATATTGAGTTTGTCAACAGGTTAAGGTAGAAAACCAAAGGCTTGGTGTTACTTTGTAGGAGTTTAGTAATCCCACTTGGAAGTGGGAAAAGGTGAATATGGATTTCATAATGGGGAGCATAATTTGATTTAGGTTATAGTAGACAATTTGACTAAATCAGCCCATTTTCTACCAGTTCATACATCCTACTAAGCTGAACATTAAGCTGTATATTACAGATTTGGTTTGATTGTATGTATTTCCATTGTCTATCATTTCAGATAGGGGTACTATGTTTAACTCTCACTATTGGATGGAATTTTAGAAGGTTCTTGGAACCCAAGTCCATCTTAGTTCAGCTTTTAATCCTCAAATGAATTATCAGGCAGAGAGAACCATTTAGACTCTAGAAGATATGTTGAGAGCATGTAAGGTTGATTTCAAGGGTTTTTGGGATGAGAATATGTCGTTAATTGAGTTCTCCAACAATAAGAGTTATCATTCTAAAATTTTGATGGCCTCGTTTGAGGCTCTTTATAGGAGAAGATGTAGATCACCTATTGGTTGGTTTGTAGGGGGTGAGATCGTCTTGATAGGGCTAGATGTGATGTTATAAGATATGGAGAAAGTCCTATTGATTCGATAAAGGTTAAAAAACTCAGAGTCATCAAAAATCATATGCGGATATGAGGAGAAGAAATCTTACGTTTAAAGTTGGTGAGATGCTTCAATCGGGCATGAAATATAGGTTAGGTGGCTCGTGGGATGAAGGTTGTCCCATGAAGAAACTTGTTTATGGTGGCATATGATATATCCACCCTCACTCATATATTGTAAATTTGGTTAGAAGAGGTTTATCTGAAGTTTTATTTCCTTCTTTGCACATATTTTCCATCGTAGCCTGGTAGTTCATGTAGAACTCCCAGACCAACGAAGGACAGTAAACACCACTTCCCCTAGTATTCCATTCCAAACCTTACTCCTTGAGTTTATGCATCACCTCAGGGCATCTGATCGACCGTGTAGTGATAATCTTCTTCTCCTCTAGAATTGGCTTTCGGGAACTTCGTCGATCTGTTCTGTAAAGTCCATCTAAATTAATCATTTCAGCCCCAGGGATTTGCCATCTAACATTGTTCCTAACCTCGAGGTTTTTGCATTTCACTAAAGTTCCCCATACTGGAGAATTCTTATCACCTTGCTGTTCTGAAGATGGTGATTTAGACTCAGTTTCTTCAGTTGCAGGCCTCTCAAAATCTTCAGTTTCAACTTCTTGTTTAGTTCTCTCAGAATTTTACTCAGTGTGTTCTGATCCTTGTTCCTCCGAAGCTTGCTCAGATGAGGTTGTTACCTCAGTATCATCAGTATCCTTCACCTCAATAGGCTTAGGTGGAGGCGGAACCTTTGGACTAGTCCTCTTTATTTTCCATCTGAGCAAAGGCTCCTCGTCTTAATAATCAGAGTCCTCATTGAAAATTTGTCGAGGTACACTCTCTTTAGCTACTTTCTTTGGTGTGGTTGGATTCTTTCTCTTAGGTTCCATGCTCAGTTTTGTACAACGTAGAAATCCTCAATTAGTAATCATAATAAAAAAAGAAAAGAAGAAGGATCACCTCAGTTTAACATCAACACTATTTTTAGTTCCCAGGTTTGATGACCTTTCTGATTTTCCATCACAGGTATGACGGTGCTTCAAAAGCGTTGTCAACCTTTTCTAGAATCTGAAAAATTTTCTCAGATTTGGATGGCATTTTTGAATGGCCGTCACATAGGTGCAAGGTCATAAACATTGCTATCAGACAACATTATAACTTCTAACTTCTCTTACTTGATTTTTGTTCTTCCAATATTCTCAATTTCAACTTAGGTCGTGTTCTTTACTGAGATTTCCATGAAACTATACTGCATTCTCCTATAAACCCTAGTTTTCAAAGGATCTTAAAGAATGTCAATGGATTTATCTCACTCCTTTTAAACCAAGGTTTCTTGTTGTTCACAATTGATCCAAAGAAAGATGAAGTTGAAGTTTTTCTCATACCTGGATGTCGACACTTAGTTGATGTACTCTGAGCACCTAGACTTGTGAGTGAGAGAAGAATGAGATGAGAGAGGAAGAAGATTTCTTGACTTAACTCTCAGGCTTCAACAAGGAAAGTATTAAAATTTTGCCTTAGAAGGGATTAAGTTTGAAAAAGGAAGGGAAATAACTCTCTAAGGAAAGAAAATTTAAAACTAATAGGAAAAGAACTATGGTACCCGGGAATGTGAACAGCTATGGCTAGGCTGGGTTAGCGCAAAATTTTTAAGCTAGGCTCAACTCCTTTGACGACATTTTTAATGGCGCGTCAGATACGTAACGGTGCTTTAAAATTGTCATCGACCTTAACAGAATAGGGTTTTAACTCGAGTATTTTGATGCTATTTCTCACGGCTTGTCATACTTGTGATAGCCCATCAAAATTGACGTCAATCCTCTTTAAGTTTACTGAAACCAGTTCACCTCCTTTGTACGACTCTAAGCTATAAATATTAAAAACACAAGTGCAATAAAATTAAAACATTGAGTTACCTCCCAAACCGCGCCTGATTTAACGTCGCGGCACGACGTGATTATCTTGACTACTCAGACTTCATCAAGATACAGTATCGATACCTCATTACCATTTTTCTGGAATGTATCCACAACCGAGAAGATAGTCATCTCCTCCAACTGCTTCATAAGAGGATGCGTTTTGAATCAGGCCTCCCTTTTTCCATACCTGAACTTTAGCTCATTGAGCTCCATATCAACCAATACTCTTCCCATGGCTAATAGTGGTATACCCAAAATGATGGGTACCTCAAAATCAACATCACAATCCAACATCACAAAATCTGTAGGCAGAATAAAGTCATCCACCTTTACCGGCACATCATACAATATACCAACTGGTCGTTTCACTGATCTGTCTTCTATCACAAGACGCATTATTATGGGGGTAGGTTCCCCCAATCCAATCTTCTTGTAGATATCAAGTGTTATCAGATTAATACTTGCTCCTAAGTCACATAAAGCTTTGGTAAGCTTCATGGACCTAATTGTGCACGTTATGGTAAATGCTCCAGAGTCAGGCTTTTTCTGCACTAAGGAATGTGAAGAAACAGCGCTACAGTGGTGGATGTAGTCCACTGGCTCACAGGTTTCCTTCCGCTCCTTTGTTAGTAATTCATTCATAAATTTATCATAGTTTGGCATTTTCTTAAATGCCTCCATCAATGGCACATTCACTGTCAGTTGTTTCATTATTACCATAAACTTGCTAAATTTTTTGTTGTCTACTTTCTTCTTCAATATCCGAGGAAAGGGAGGTGGTGGTCTTGGTATTTCTTTCAATACCACTCCCCCTTTGTTTTTATCTTCTTTCCTAAAATATCAACAAAACCATCCATCTTCTTAGACTCCACTGGATTTCTTCCTTCTGATTCATCAATGTTTACTTTCTTCTCTACATCTTTGCCCATATAAAGGCAAAAATAACATCTTTCCACTCCGAGTGGTAATCGCCCAACTAGAGCCATCAGTCCGTGGGTTCCGAACCATATCACTAGGTAAAGGACCAGCTTTTCTTTGGTTTAGAGTAGCTGGTAGTTGGCTCATCTGTTGCTCCAACTACTTGATAGAAGCAGAATGTGAGCTACCCAACTGACTGAGGGTAGAAAAATTGCTTTTCATAGTAGTTACCCCCGATTTGGTAGCTTCAACTCCCATCAACAGCTTTTCCATCATGTCCTCCATGGACATCTTGCCAGAGCTAGTCGTCGTAGCATCCCAACTTCCAGGAGGAGTATACAAACCACTCCTGTCATTATTATTTCTCTAATGTCCCTTCTCCCTATCTTTATAATCAGGCTTGTCATAGAAATTCCAACCTTTGTTCCCTTGGATATTGCCTCAGAAACCCCCTTGATTACTCACATAATTTGCCTTAGCATCAACACCTGTATACACAGTACCCTGAAATTCAATAGCCTTAACCATTTCAGTCTTGCCGGATAGCAAATGCTTGGCAAACAAGTCCATCTGCGTCTTCAAGTGGGCAATTTCCTGATCTTGCTCCTCTTCTCTTCTATGTCGGTCCGCAGTAATACCATAAGAAATAGTCGGGCTAGCCACTACAGAATCCCTAGTGTGCCAAGCCCAACTCTGCTTGGTCATTTTATTTAGTATGTCAAAAGCATCTAGAAAAGAGAGGTCATTGAACGAACCACCTGTAGCATTTTCAACAATAAGCTTTGTCTTAAAATTGAAAGATCTGTACAAAGTCTCCATCAAGTGCACATCTGACATATTGTGGTTCGAACATTGTGCAAGTTTCTTCTTAAATCTTTCCCAGGTTTCGTGCAGTGCTTCAATTGGAAGCTGTCTGAAGTTGATAATTTTGTCTCTCAACTGTACCCTTCTGGAGGGTGGAAAGAACTGTTCTAGGAATGCATCTTTCAACTATCTCCAGTTGGTTATAGAATCAAGATCTAACTCATTCAACCACATTGTTGCCTCTCCAGACAGAGATAAAGGAAACAATCTCAACCTGATCACATTCTGGCTCACTCCTGAATTGTCAAAGGATTTGTATATGGTGATGAAGTTCACCAAATGCATGTTAGGATCATCACCAGGCAAGCCTCTAAATAACCCTTTAAGATTCAGGAGTTGGATCATGGTGCTTGTTATGCTAAATTTTGCACATGGTGCCAAAAATAGAGGAATGATAGCACCCATTGCACCAGCTCCATCTATTTATTCAGCATATTCATCAAACTTATATTAGATAGGCTATTTCCCATATCTTTCTCAGACTGGATGATTTTTATTGACATTTCACTACACTGGTACACAACTTGCTCAACTCACCTTGGGTTTTAAGGATTCAGCAATTCCTTCTCACCCAAGTCTTCATCATCAGGGTTCTAGTGACGTGCTTGTTGACCCAAATTTTGCGCATTCATCTGAGCCCTGGCCATAGCCGCTAGTCTTTCTGCTTCCTGTTGTTCATCCATTCTTCCTATCAGTTGAGGTTCCAGATTAATAGGTAATAGTAGTTCTTCAAAAATTCTTGTTTTTGGCATAAACAACACAATACCTACAATAAACAAAAACAACAAATGAACATCAATCAAGGAAACTTAACTATCAACAAATTTTTGCATACCAACTTTTAGTCTACAATCGTATTCCCCGACAACGGCGCCATTTTTTATAACGCTCAAATTACACTCTTGAAGGAATAGGGTGTGAACTTCAATTTGCTTATGAAATTCTTTACTGATAGTTTACTATTTTCAAAAGATGGGGGTTTAAGTTTTATAGAAAGTCAAATGTCTCTTTCAATACTTCAGTTTTTATAATCAATATAAATGAGAAACCAGAGTTATGTTCACCATAGGTATTAGGAGTTAACAAATACTAGGTAATGCTTGGGATTCTTGGAGTAAGTAGAAAAGGCAGAATATCCTTGACTATGATACTTTCTGACTTATCTCTCGACCTCACCAAACAATTTATTATCTTATTCTCTTGAAATTAGATAACTTATCTATTTCCAATAGGATGTTGTCTCAGGTAGATTAATCCAGTTACGGCATCAATCATTAAACAAAAGGTTGGTAGCTTTCGAGTCCCTGTTGATAATTCACGACCTCTAGTCTATTTCTCTATTAGAAGCAAATAAAACCTAAGGAATAATCTAATGTTTGCAACCACTAGATTTTAGTTAAAAGAACAGAATTTCAAGAGGTTCTACTACTCTTTGAATCTGTAAAACACCTAGCATCATATCAAACCCTAATCCATGGATCCGATAAGTCCATCTAATGGAATTAGCCGCTCATGATTTGGTGAACAAAATAACAAGTTGAATTCTTGATGATAAGGATCAACTTACGAATGGATGAAAAACAACCAGTAGTTCCTTCAATTTAATCACAAGGTGGAAGATCAAAAATAGTTGAGAAGAAATAAGAAAAATATTAAATGGTAAAGATGAAGCAATGTTACGTGCTTCTCTTAAGAAGTTCTTGTCTGATAATTAATGATCGATTCTCTCTAAAAACCCTAAAACAAGTCTTTAAATAGTCAACCCTAAAAAAGGAAACAAAATTAAAGTTTCAGTTTTCTCTTCGGATTAGATGACGATGCTTTTAACGGTGTGTCAGACACCTAATGATGTGTATGACATGTTTTCAAAGATTTCAGTGAATTGTTATCTTTAACTCTTGAGAAGGTAATCCTGATAGCATGTCAAAGATCTTGACGGCGCTTGCGAACTGGCATCACACTTCACTGGAAATCAACATACTCTACCCTCTAGTTGACGGTGATTTTGATGAGTAGTCAAATATTTGACGGCCCTTCTGAATCATTGTCACAGTTCATCTAATCTTCTCAGGTTCTGTCTAATCTTGACGTTGACTTTGACATCCTGTCCTATGTATGATGGTGCTTCAAAAGGATCGTTAGATACATTCAGCTTATTTTCACCAAATTTTAACTGTTTTATTCTTCTTTCCTTTGGTTTCCTCCCCAATCACTTGTATCTAAATTAATACACATAAACGATCAAAAATAGCAAAAGTTTCTTAAGACTTCAGAATTATTCAGAGTTACAAGCTTCAAATGTGTTAGCATCGGCTCACACATCAGTGATTTAGATTTTTGAAAGTTTTACCCATGAAAGAGGTAAAGATATTTGGTAAAAGGGGGAAACTTAGTCCCTGCTATGCTTAGCCTTTCACAATATTGAATTGTGTTTAGAAGGTGGCATATGAACTTGAGATTCCTACAGATTTGTCTTCTGTTCCACTCGTGCTTAATATGTCCTTGTTAAAGAAGTGCATTAGTGATCCAACGGTTGTAATACACTTAGAAAGAATAGATATTCATGATAGCCTCTCTTATAAAGAGCTTCTAATCAAGATCCTTGATTGCCAGATTCATAGACTAAGGAACAAAGAAGACCCTTTGGTTAAAGTTCTTTGGCGGAATTAATCCGCTGAGGGAGTCACTAAGGAAGCAGAAGTAGATATGCAAACCAAGTACCATCATCTTTTTACTAAAGATTCAAAATCAGTTCAAGGTAAAAATTATCCCCAGATCATCTCTTTTTCATTCCAAGTTTCAGATTTAAATAGCCATTCATTCGATAGTTCTCGTATTTGTACATCAGTTTAGTCATCCTTTCAGTTGTGCATTCCAGTTATAGCCTTAGTTTTTTGAATCTCAATTTCATTAGCATCGTTTGAGGATGAATGTTTGCAAGGGGGAGATATTGTAATACCCCGAATATTTCTTGCTCAGTCTAGCCCATAGTATGTACTTGAAGCACTTAGAACCTGAAAATAAATATAAGAGCTTTTAGGGACTTAGTCATTTTGACTACCTTTAAACTTCAATGATTTTTAAGTTTACCCTAAGGGCTCCGAGACAATGATTTTTTAGTTAAATTAAATTCAGGGGTAATAATATCAATCTCGAGAATGTTTCGGAATTTTCGGACGAGGATTGGATCACATTCAAATTGGAAAAATAGTAGTTCATTGTGATTTCTCCTCATCGTGGTAAGTATTTTTATGAGCATACCATCACACCGCAATAAAGTCCATTTCGATATTAGTCAATTTCTAGAGGGTCACTGTGATTGGACTGCATCACGGTGAACCCTAAAACAGTAATTGTCATAATCCAGTGAGCCATCGTAATTCCACTGCGTCGTGGTAGGTATCATGAAGAACCTCTTACCGCCTTAAGGTGAAGCCTCAATAGGCAACCCAGTTATGGATTTTAAATCCCAAGGCAGTTTAGTCTTTTACCCACATCCCCAAAGAGTGAAAATAGATTATTACGTGTATTATTGAGAAAAATATGCTCATTGTCCGTCAAATCCCTCTAAATTAAAAGAAAAGGATTCAACATTCAACTTCAAGGATCCCCAAAATTCCACTATTCTTTTCCAAAATAGTTTAAAATTCAATGTTCCCAATTCACGAATTCTTTGAATCAACATTCAAGAGCACAAATAGGATCTCAAAACCAAACTTCTCAATCAAGTTCAACAATTAAAGTATTTAGGGTTTTGAACATGGATAAATTTCCATCCTTGTGCCCAAACCTAGTTTTAAACTACAAATTTACATGATTCTACATGAATTTCAATTTAGGGTTCATTCCCATTTATTGATATTTAAAGATTATGATGTTTTAAGTGTTTTTTATGTTGAATTGCATGTCTACTTTTGTAAATTGATGTGTATGATTATGTTTTCTAGATTTTGAGTTTAATTATGAATATTTACATTATCAAGAAAGAACATTATAATGTTTTGACATGAATATGAAGCATGGGCTAGCAAGCCCTAGTTGAATATTTTATTTCAAGAATGATTATTTTGTTTGTATCCCATGATATGTTTATAGAAAGCTTTGAATAAAGATTTGATATTTTGATCTTTAACCAAGATATGGAATCCACTTTACAGCTTAAATTATGTTTTGAATTAACAGAGCATAGTTAGCTTACAATATGAAACATTATGACTCTTAAGGTGGATTTTCCTATTGAATGAGCATATAATTAAGGGATTAGTACTTAGCACCAAGCAAAAAGTATAGGTTTAGTGCATCCTACTTTTGTGTAACTGTGAGCCAACGTAAGTATAGATTAAGTATTTCCATTTCTATATGGATGGCAGTTATAGATATGATCACTTACCACAGGTTATACTCCTTGATAAGAATATGATACCTGTCCCCAACATGAGGTTTTTCCCTAAGGGGAACAAGACGTTGGGATGATAAGAATATAAAAGCTTTTAGAAACTAGGTTTAAAGGCTCACAATTTAACTCAGAAGTTATCTTGCATAGAATATTAGTTCTTAGATTTTAGCTTTCAGTTTTCATATGACAAAAGTGAGTCCTTTCTATATTTAGCTGGATGATTTGAAAATAGTATACAAGTATAGTTTTTAGACTTTAAAGTTGATGGCTCACTAGGTTTAAACAGTATGTTTAATTGTTTATGATCTACGATTTTTAGCTGTCAATTATTCAATCCATGAGAGTTATCACTCACAACATACATATTATATGAATTTTTATAACATTAAGATATTGATTTGCTGTGCATTAACCCCTATATACTCAGTACATTGTCAACGTACTGATCTACATATATTTCTATGTGCTACATTTTCTCATAATATAGGTTTAGTGCTTAGTCTCAGCAGTGTGAGTGATTGCGGGCATCTCTATCTACAACTCTACAGTTGGTGAGTCCTCATGGTTCGAGGGACCATTTATCCAGACATTCAACTTTTATAGTATTTGATTTATTGTTTTTAGTTTAGTCTGAGTCAGTTGGAGGTTTGTTCCAATGGCTCTCTAGTTCCTTAGTAGTAGAGGCTTGTCGAACTACTAGCTATTATTTCAAACTTTCTGCATTTTTTATCTAGATAGTGTCTTTCGCTTATTCTAGTTGAATTTTGATATAACATTGCATTATTAATTGATTAGTTTATCTTGAAATAAGTTACAGACATAGCAGCAGGCTTGCAAGATTAGCCTGAGGATACTCGTAGCCTTGAGCACCATTTGACACCTCGAGACCAGGTTTTGGGGTGTTATAAACTTGGTATTAGAGTCTAAGTTTTAGAGAGCCCTAGGGAGTAAGATAAGATATATTACATAGAGTCTTAATCATGGGTGTGAAGAGTGCCATATTTATGAGCAAGAGGCTATGGGACATTTCAAGAAAATCATATCTTTCTGTCGTAATCCATCGTGCTTACAGATGTCTCTATCTGCTATTGACTCATGCTCTCTTCTTAGCAAAATATGCCTCCTCGTAGAGCTAATTCCCATAGGAATGACAACTAGCCACCCTAGCTTGTTGATTCTTTGAATTAGAATGTGCACCATGCCAAATTTTGGGCTGCCTTTCAGGTGTTAACCCAAGCTGTGATTGCTATTGTCGATGCCAATAATTAGTTTATGGTTCCACATCAGCAAGAGGGTGATTTAGCTACAGCCAGACTTCGTGAATTCATGAAGATGAATCCACCCAAATTCTTTGAGTTAAAGGTAGGTAAGGACCAAAAGTTGTATCTTGATGAGGTGATAAAGATCACCCAAGTTATGCTTGTTACTGAAAGGGAGAGTATAGAATTGGCTTGTTATAGGTTGAAGGATGTTGTTTATGATTAGGTTGTTATATGGAAGAAAGGTAGGGGTAAGAATGCAACTCCCATGAGTTGGCAGGTTTTTCAAGATGCTTTTCTAGACAGGTTCTTTCCTCGTGACATGCGGGAAGCCAAGATTGAGGATTTCGAGAACCTAAGGTAGGGATTAATGACAATGAAGGAGTACTGCCTTAAGTTCAAACAGTTGTCTAAGTATGCTCCTAACTAGATAGTTTACACTAGATATTGTATGAGTAAGTTTGTTACTGGAGTATCTGGATTGGTAGTCAAAGAGTGTAGGACTGCCATGCTTATTAGAGATATGGATCTAGCTCGATTAACGACTAATGCCTAATAGATTGAGGTAGAAAAAGATGAAAGAAAGATATAAAGGAAATAAGAAGGCTAGAACAAGGTAGTTTAAGTATTATCAATCAAGATCTGTAGGAGGAAATTATTTGCAGTTTATGAGTCGTCCTCCTATGCCAGCACCATCTTCAGTTAGTTACCCTACACCCAGAATCAAACAGGAATAGTAAGGTAAAACTTCTGTGTTCAGATCTCAAAATAGTGTAGATATAAGGTCTAGTTGCCCTTCATATATAAGATGTGGTAAAAATCATCCTAGTAAGCATTTGTTGGGTCAAAAGGATTGCTTTGAATGTGGTCAGTTTGGCCATGGTATCAAGGATTGCCCATATGCTAAGAAAGGAAGCAGGGATATTCATCCCCAGACTTAGGCTACTAGTGCTCAAGCTCCCATAGCTCTCTCAATCCCTCCTTAGGGTGCATCATCTAGTACTAGTGGTAGTCATTACTAGAATTGGTTCTATGCTTTACCATCCAGTCAGGAGCAGGAGAGATCCTTAAATGTCGTTACTGGTATGCTTCGTGTCTTTTATCTTATTGTTTATATTTTGTTGGACCCTAGGTCGAGTTTCTCTTATGTAACCCCACTAGTTGCTGTTAATTTTTAAATAATTCTTAAAAAATTCCCTTAGTCCTTCTTGGTTTCTACTCCAGTGGGTGAGTTCGTCATTGCCAAACAAATCTATAGAAATTTTCCCAATCATGTTAGCAAATTTGATAGAATTATACATGGTTGACTTTGACCTTATTCTTGGTATGTATTAGCTCTATTATTTTTTTCCATCCATAGATTGTCGCACTCGAGTGCTAAAGTTTCAGTTTCTTGATAAGCCACTCTTTAAGTGGATAGGTAATTCAGTGTCTCCCAAGATTCATTTCTTATATTATCTTAAGGATAAAAGGTTGATATCTAAAGGATGTATCTATCATCTACTTCAAGTCAATAAAACTAAGTATGAGACTCCCACAGTTCAGTCAGTCTGCGTAGATAATGAATTTCATGATGTTTTTCTTAAAATTTTCCAGGGGTACCTCCCGATAGGGAAATAGAATTCAGAATTTGTCTTTTTCTTGATACTCATCACATCTCTATTCCTCCGTATCGTATGGCGCCTGCCAAGCTTAAGGAGTTGAAGGAGTAACTCAAAGACCTCTTGATAATGGTTTCATAAGGCCTAGTATTTCTCTATGGGATGCTCTTGTCCTATTTGTGCATAACAAAGATAGTTTCTTGTGAATGGGCATTTACTATCGTCAGTTGAATAAAGTCACAATTAAAAAGAGATATCCTCTTTCTTGAATTGATGACTTATTTGATAAACTCCAAGGTGCAAGTTATTTTTTAAAGATAGACCTTAGAACCGGATATCATCAGCTTAGAGTAAGGGAATGTGACATCCTGAAGACAGCTTTCAAAACCCATTATGGTCATTTTAAGTTACTAGTCATCTTTTTCGGGCTAACAAATGCCCTATCGGCCTTCATAGACTTGATGAACTGAGTATTCAAATAGTACCTAGAAAAGTTTGTCATAGTCTTTATCGATGACATCCTTGTCTATTCCCGTAGTGAAGTTGATCATGCAAATCATCTAAGAATTATGTTGCAAACTCTTAGAGATCACTAGTTGTTTTCCAAATTCAACAAGTGTGAATTTTTGCTAAGGTTAGTAGCTTTTCTCAGTCATATTATTTCCAGTGATGGCAATATATTTGATCGACTGAAGAAGTGAGAAACTAGCCTAGACCTATTTCTCCATCAGACATCAAAAGTTTCTTAGGTTTAACTAGCTATTACAAATGGTTTATTGATGGGTTTTCTTCTATTGCATCTCCTATGACCCAATTGACTCAGAAGAATGTTAAGTTTCAATAGTCAGA
Source organism: Capsicum annuum (assembly GCF_002878395.1). Lineage (NCBI taxonomy): Eukaryota > Viridiplantae > Streptophyta > Magnoliopsida > Solanales > Solanaceae > Capsicum > Capsicum annuum. Next base: position 108,652,580 of record NC_061112.1, on the reverse strand, counting down.
TTCTTCGAAGAAGAATTTTTAGGAGTTGACTCAACTCACTTCAGCCCCTGTCTTAACATTACCTGATGGTACAGATGGATTCATTATTTATTGTGATGCCTCTAGAGTTAGTTTGGCTTGTGTTTATACTCAGAGAGGCAGTGTCATAGCCCATGCCGCTAGATAGCTTAAACCTTATGAAAAAATCTATCTTACTCATGATCATGTGTTAGTTCCTATTGTGTTGGATTTGAAAATATGGAGATACTATTTTTGTGGGGTGCATGTTGTTGTGTTTAAGGACCACAAAAATTTGCAGTTTGTGTTTATAGAGAGAGTTAAATCTCTATTAGAGAAGAAGGCTATAATTTTTATAAGATTATGACATGAGTATTTTGTATCTTCCAGGCAAGGCAAATATTGTGGAAAACACCCTTAGTAGACGGTCTATGGGTAGTATTGCTCATATAGAGAGTGATAAGAAGGAGCTAGTCTAGGAAGTTCATCAATTGGCAAGATTGTGTGTTCATTTAGTTGATTCGGCTGAGGGTAATGTTTGGGTGTAGAGTAGTGCAGAATATTCATTAGTTTTTGAGGTGAAGGAGAAACAAGATCAAGATCCCAACCTAGTTAAGTTTAAAAAGTCAGTGAGATATCAGAAGGTTGAGGTTTTCTCAAAAAGGGGAGATGGGATGTTGAGATACTAAAATAGATTGTGTGTGCCTTGCGTTGATAGATTGGGACAGCGGCTTATGGTTGAAGCGCATGGTGTGCATTACTCTATTTATCCTAGTGCTACTAAGATGTACCAAGATTTTGTAGGAGATCTATTATTAGAGTTGTATGAAGAAATATATTGTCAGTTTATCAATACGTTAAGGTGGAGAACCAAGTGCTTGGTGGTACATTTCAAGATTTTAGTATTCCCACTTAGAAGTAGGAAGAGGTGAACATGGATTTTGTAATGGGGTTACCTCGTCAGCATAATTCAATTTGGGTTATAGTAAATAGGTTGACTAAATCAGCACATGTCCTTCTAGTTCAAACGTCCTACTCAGCTGAAGATTAAGTTTTATATTAGAGAGTTTTTTAGATTGCATAGAGTTCCGTAGCCTATCATTTCAGATAGGGGTTCTCAGTTTACCTTACTTTTGGAAGGCCATTCATAAGGGTTTTGGAGCCCAAGTCCTTCTTAGTTTAGCTTTTCATCCTTAGATGGATGGTAAGGCTGAGAGGACTATTCAAACTCTAGAAAATACGTTGAGGGTGTGTGATCTTGATTTCAAGGGTTGTTAGGATAAGCATTTGCATTTGATTGAGTTTTCCTACAATAACAGTTATCATGTTAGCATCTAGATGGCCCCGTTTGAGGCTCTCTATAGGAGAAGATGTAGATCACTTATTAGTTGGTTTCAAGTGAGTGAGGCCACGTTGATAGGGTCAAATGTGGTGTTAGAAGCTATGGAGAAAGTCTAGCTCATTCGAGAAAGCTTAAAAATAGCTCAGAGTCATCAGAAATTATATGCAGATGTAAGGAGATTTAGCTAAAAAGGGAAGCTTAGTCCCTGCTATATTGGCCCTTTAGGAATATTGAGCCGTGTTGGAAAGGTGGCATATGAGCTTGAGCTGCCTACGGATTTGTCCTTCGTTCACTTTGTGTTCCATGTATCCCTATTAAAGATGTGCATTGGTGATCCAGTGGTTGTATTACTGTTAGAAAGCACATATATTTGTGATAGCCTCACTTGTAAAGAGATTCCATTGAGATCCTTGATCTCCAGATTCGTAGACTAAGGAACAAAGACGTTCCCTTGGTCAAAGTTCTTTGGCGGAATCAATGCGTTGAGGGAGCCACTAGGGAAGCAGAATTAGATATGCAAACCAAGTACCTCATCTTTTCACTGGAGATTAAGATTAAGTTCAAGGTAACCATTTTCCCAAGATCATCTATTTTTCATTCCAAGTTTCAGCTTTATATAGCCATTCATTTGATAGTTCTTGCATTTATAAATCAGTTTAGTCAAGCTTTCAGTTCTGCATGCCAATTATAGCCTCAGTTTTTAGCATCTAATTTCATTAGCCTCATTCAAGGATGAATATTCCCAAGGGAGAGATATTATAATACCCCAAATATTTCTACCTCATTAAATCCCTTAGTATGTACTTGAAGCACTTAGATCATGAAAATAAATCTAAGAGTGAAGGGACAGTCATTTTGACTCCCTTTAAACTTCAAAGATTTTTAAGTTGACCCTCTGAGATCTAAGACAATGATTTTTGAGCTAAGTTATATTCAGGTGTAAAAATAGCATGCCTTGGGTAAGTTTTGAAATTTTCAGACAAGGATTGAATCACATTCGAATTGGAACAATAGTAGCACATTGCGATTACATTGTGTCATTGTGGCTGTCGCAATGAGCATGGCACCGCATTACGATGAAGGATATTTTGATTTTCGTTAATTTCCAGAGGGTCACCGCGATTACACTGCATCACGGTGAACCCCAAAATAGCAATTGTCACAATATAATGAGTCACCGTTATTCCACCATGTCGCAGAGGGTATCGCAATTACCCACTCACCGCATCACGGTGAATCCTCAATCGGCAACCTAGTTATGGATTTTAAATCTCAAGTGCAATTTCTTCTTTTGTCCAGATCCTCGAACCGTGAAAACAGATGACTAAGTATATTATTGAGCAAAATATGCTGATTGTCCATCAAATCCCTCTAACTTGAAACCCAAGGCTTCAACATTCAACATCAAGGATCCCCAAAATTCCACCATTCTTTTCCCAAAATAGTTCAAAATTCAAGGTTCCCAATTCAAAAATTCTAAGAATCAACATTCAAGAGTGCAAATAGGATCTCAAAACCAAGCTTCTTCATCTAGTTCATCAATTAAGGTATGTGGGATTTTGAACAAGGATAAATCTTCCACCTTGTGACAAAAACTAGTTTTAAATTACAAATTTACATGATTCTACATGAATTTCAATTTAGGGTTTGTACCCATTTATAGCTATTTGAAGATTAAGATGTCTTAAGTGTTTTTTATGTTGAATTACATGACTACTTTCGTAAATTGATGTGTATGATTATATTTTCCAGATTTTGAATTGAATTATGAATATTTACATAATAAAGCATGAACATTATGATTTTTTGACATGAATTTGAAGCATGGTTTATCAAGCACTAGTTAAATATTGCTATTTCAAGAATGATTATATTTTTTTTGTATCCCATGATATGTTTATAGACAACTTTGAATAAAGATTTGATCTTTTGATTTTTAACCTAGATATGGAATCCACCATATAACTTAAATTCAGTTTTGGATGAACAGAGCACAGTTAGCTTTCAATTTAAAACATTATGACTCTTAAAGTGGATTTTACTATAGAATGAGCATATAATTAAAGGAGTCGTATTTAGCACTAAGTGAGAAGTGTAGTTTTAGCGCATCCTACTTTCCTAGAACTACAAGACAACGTAGGTACAAATTCTGTATTTCCATTTCTATATGAATGACAGTTACAAATATGCTCACTTAGCTCAAGTTATACTCCTTGAAAAGAGTATGACACCTTTTCCCAATGTGATGTTTTCTCCTGAGGGGAACAAGACGTTAGACTCTTTGATAGCTAACATGGTTTATGTCAATTTGAAGAACCTCCCTAACAGAAACTAATAATCAAAAATCTTCTAGAAACTATGTGTAAAGGCTAACAATTTTACTCAGATATTATCTTGCATAGCACATCAGTTATTTGATTTTAGCTTTCAGTTTTTAGATGATAAAAGTGAGTCTTTCTTCACTTAGTTGCATGATGTGAAAATAGTATACAAGTATAGTTTTTAAACTTTAAAGGTGATGGCTCACCAGTTTTATACAGTATGTTTAATTGTTCATGATCTATGATTTTTAGCTTTCAATTATTCCATCCATGTGAGTCATTACACACAGCATACATATTCTATGATTTTTTATAATGTTAATATATTGATTTACTGTGCATTCACCTGATATATTCAGTACATGCTTAAAGTACTGATCCACATATATGTCTATGTGCAACATTGTCTCATAATGTAAGTTCAGGTGCTCAGTCTCAGCAGCATGAGTAATTGTGGGCATCTCTATCTACATCTCTACAATTGGTTAGTCTTTATTGTTCAAGGATCCATTTATCTAGATTTTTAGCTTCCACAGTATTTGATTTATTATTTTTAGTTTAGTCCGAGTCTATTGGAGGTTTCTTCCAATGGCTTTCTAGTTTCTTAGCAGTAAAGGTATGTCGGAGTACTAGCTATTATTTTTAGACTCTCCATATTTGTTATTAAAATAGTTTCTTTAGTTTATTCCAATTCAATTTTGATATAATATAGCATTATTACTTGATTAGTTTATCTTGAAATGAGTTAAGGACTTAGTAGCAGGCTTACATGGTTAACTTGAGGCTACTCATAGCCTTGAGCACCGTGTGACATATTGGGACCAGGTTTTGGGGTGTTACAAACTTGATATCAGAGCCTAAGGTTTAGAGATTCCTATGGAGTCAGACAAACTGCATTACGTAGAGTCTTGATCATTGGTGTGAAGTGTGTCAAATTTATGAGCAACATTCTATGGGACATTTTATGAAAATCATCTCTTTCTTTAATAATCCATAGTGCTTATAAAAATCTCTATCTACTATTGACTTATGCTCTTTCATGACAGAATATGCCTCCTCATAAGGTTAATGCCAATAGGATTGATAACAACCCACCCCAGCCTATTGATCATTTGAATAAGAATGTGTCTCATACCGAATTTTAGGATGCCTTTCAAGCATTAGCCCAAGCTGTGAACGCTAATATTTAGGCCAATAATCAGGTTGTGGTTCTACATCAGCAAGAGGGTGATTTAGCTAAGCCAGACTTTGTGACTTTATAAGGATAAATCTGCCTAAATTCTTTAGGTCAAAGGTAGGTGACAACACACAGTTGTATCTTTATGAGGTGAAAAAAATCACCCAAGATATGCATATTACAAAAGGGAAGAGTGTAGATTTGTCTTCTTATAGGTTGAAAGATGTTTCTTATGATTGGGTTGTTATGTGGAAGAAAGGTAGGGGTGAGAATGCAGCTCCCATGAGTTGGTAGGTGTTTAATAATGCTTTTTTGGATAGGTTCTTTCCACTTGAGTTATAGAAAGCCAAGATTGAGGAGTTCATGAACCTAAGGCAGGGCTCAATGATAGTGAAGGAGTTCTACCTTAAGTTCAACTAGTTTTCTAAATATGCTGCTGAGTAGATAGCTAACACTAGATCTAGTATGAGTAAGATTGTTAGTGGAGTGTCTGGATTGGTACTCAAGAAGTGTAGTACTGCCAAACTTATTGGATATATAGATCTTGCTAGATTGATGACTCATTCCCAATAAATTGAGGCAAAAAAGTTAAAGGGATGAGATTGGGGAAATAAAAAAACTAGAACTAGGAAGTTTCAGTATGGTCAATTAAGATTTGCAAGAGGAAATCATTCACAGTTTTAGAGTTGTCCGCCTTTTCCTGCGCTATCTTCAGCTAGTACCCCCACACCTAGAACCAAGCAGGAATAGTGGGGTAAGACTTTGATGTCTAGATATCATAATAGTGTGGGTAGAAGGCTTGGTTATCCTACATATGAAAGATATGGTATCATCTTGGTGAGTGTTTGTTGGGTCAGAAGGGTTGCTTTGGATGTTGTAATTTGGGCCATGGTATCATGGAGTTCTCATATGTTAAGCAAGGAATAAGGGATGTTCATCCCCAGATTCAGTCTACTAGTTCATAGATCCCTCCAGACAATTTAAACCTCATAATAAGAATCATCCTACTCACGATCTTGAGCTGGAAGCCATAGTTTTTTCTTTAAATATTTGGAGGCATTATTTATACGGTGTTCATGTAGATGTGTTCACATATCATAAGATTCTTCAGTATGTCTTTTCTCAGAAAGATTTCAATCTTCATCAGAGAAGATGGTTAGAGCTCTTGAAAGATTATGACATAAGTGTGCTTTATCATCTGGGCAAGGCCAACGTAGTGGTCGATGCTCTCAATAGACTGTTTATGGGTATTATTGCTCATGTTGAGGATAGTAAGAAGAAACTAGCTCAGGGAAATCCATCAGCTTGCCAGACTAGGCATTTGCTTAGTCGATTCAGAGATGGGTAACATATGGGTTTAGAGTAGTTTAGAATCATCTCTAGTTTCCAAGGTGAAAGAAAACCAAGATAGAGACCACAGTTTAGTCAAGTTAAAAGAGTCAGTCAAGGATCATAAAGTAGACATTTTCTCCCAAATGGGAGATGGTGTATGCCGTTGTCACAGTCATCTCTGTGTTCTAGGTGTAGATGACTTATGGCAATAAATTCTTATAGAAGTGGATGGTGCGCGCTACTCTATTCATCCATGGGCCACAAAGATGTACCGCGACTTGCGGGAGATCTATTGGTAGAGTGGGATGAAAAGAGATGTTGTAGAGTTTGTGGCTAAGTGGTCTAGATGTCAACAAGTTAAGATAGACCATCAGAAGCCTAGTGGGTCCATGCAGGAGTTCATTATTCCCACTTGGAAGTGGGAAGAATTGAACATAGACTTCGTGATGGGTTTTCCTCGTACTCATCATCAGCATGATTCAATATGGGTCATTGTAGATAGGATGACCAAATTAGCTTATTTTCTTCCAGTCTATACCTTTTATTCAGCTGAGGATTATGCCAAACTCTACATCAGAGAGTTGGTTAGATTTCACATGTTTCGTTATCTATTTTTTCACATAGAGGTACCTAGTTCACCTCTCATTTTTAGAAAGTATTCCAAAAGTATCTTGGTAACCAAGTCATCTTAGTACATCCTTTCATCCTCAGAGAGATGCTCAAGCAAAAAATACCACCCAGACTCTAGAAAATATGCTAAGGACGTGTGTAATTGACATTACGGGATGTTGCGATGACTGTTTGCCTTTGATTGAGTTTGCATACAATAATAGCTATTATTCTAGTATTAAGATGGATCCATTTGAAGCTCTCTATGGTAGGAGATACAGATCTCCAGTTAGTTGGTTTGAAGTTAGTGATGCTTCAGTTATAGGTCCTGACTTAGTATTCGATGCCTTAGAAAAAGTCCAGTTGATCAGAGAAAAACTTTGGGTTGCTCAGAGCCGACAGAAGTCTTATGCAGATATTCATAGAAAGGATCTCAAGTTCAAGATTGGTGACTATGTTTATCAAAAGATCTCTCCCATGAAAGGAGTGAAAAGATTCGACAAGAAGGGACAGCTCAGTCCCTGATATGTCAGGCCCTTCAAAATTCTCAGTCTTTTCAGTAAGGTAGCTTATGAGCTCGAGTTTCCTTTAGATCTAGCCTCCGTTTATCCAGTTTTCCATGTCTCCTTGGTCAAGAAGTGCATAGGTCACCCATCAGTTGTAGTCCCTATTCAGAGAATTGATGTTTAGAATAGCATCTCTTATGAAGAGATTTTAGTCGAAATCTTAGACTATCAGACATGTAGACTGAGGAACAGAGAAGTCCCTCTAGTCAAATTTCTTTGTCAGAATCAGTCCATTGAGGGAGCTACTTGGTAACCAGAAGCATACATGCGTATCAAGTATCCTCACTTCTTCCCTGCTAACTCAGATTTAGCTTAAGGTAATAGTTCTCCTTAAGTTTTTCAATTTTCACGTCCAGATTTTAGTTACAACTTGGTATCAGTCTCTTATTTAGGATTTTATTTTTTTAACTTGGTACTAAGTACCATTGCATTTTTAGTTGTATGTTCATGCATCAGATTAGTCATGTGTTCATGCATCAGACATGCATTCTCCTTATGAGAAGACTTAGCTATTAGAAATATCAATCACATAATTTGTTCTATCATGTATTCATGCATCAAATATGTGTGATCATCTTATCAGTACTCTCAAACATTCATTCATGAATCAGCTCAGTTATGAAATTATGCATCAAATATGCATGCTCAGTATGAATCTCAAAAATTTTATTTATGTAGTCATGTTTCATTGTTCATGTTTAGTGTATACTTTGGATTATTATTTCTCCCCTCTCGATTAGTCTCATTCGATGATAAATGTTCCCAAGGGGGTAATATTGTAATACCCTGAAGTTTCCTAACTAATTTTATCCCAAAAATGTCAAGTATTAACTTCTAAATTGAATCATGTTTATTACATGAGGAAATTTTAAGATTTTCATTTTTAGTTATGTGGGAAATTCAATAAGGTTTCCATCGATATAAAATTCTCCTAAATATGATAACTGGGTAAGAAGTTATGACTATTTCAAGTTCCCATCGTAAAACAGTACCACAAGAGAAAATGGCAATTGTCAAATTCTAGTAGGGGTCTGCAATAGTGGCGCGTCGTACTAAACTTCTCGGTCACACATTAAGTGGGAACACGGTGGCTCCGCATCGTGCCATCCCTCAATTTCCCAATTGTCAAATTCCAGTGACATGGCATGATAGCGCTGCGTCGCGCCAGTGGTCAAATTCTGGAAATTTTCACTAAAATTAAAAGACGTGTTCAGGGTAAAAAGGGTCTATTTTCCACCCCTATTTAAGCCATTTAATACAAGATTCAGCTACTTGGAACTCAAAATATACTAGTTTCTCTCAAGAACAAGCTAGGGTTTCCATTGGGGATTCAATTTCAATAAAGTCTCTTCGTCAATCATTGCTAAACCAAAAACTAAGGTATGCGTTGTGTTGATTTATGGATTCCTTCTATCCATAAATTTCAAGAACCATATTTCAAAGTGTAAATCATGATATTAATGTTGTGGGTTGGTTGTAATCATGTTTATCTTGTTATATGATTCCCAAGTTGGAATATTTATGTGTCTTTCATGAAACTACGTTAGCAAGTGAGTGAAATCTATAAATTGAGTTATTTATAATGTGTCAATTTGATGATTAGGCCTATGCCCTAAGGGCGCATGCAAGGTGTATGATAAAATGCCTTGGAGGATAGAAATTATGCACTATAGCTAAATTATGATCCAAAATGACTCCCATGTTATTCTTATGTATTGGAATTGTTTGTTGGATTTCTCATAAGTTAGTCTTGTGAAATTATGCAATGTATGCATGCTATCTTATTCATGTACCAAGATATGCTAATCAAATGCCCATGAAATATCTTCAATTATTGTATTAAGGATTGTTGATATTAGTCATGTATTCAAGAATGTCATGCCTTGTTAGTTTCCTTCCATCGAGTCTTGGGGCTACTTGTACCCAAAAAATATAGTTGTGTGCATAGATTTAGTGTGATGTTTTCATGATATCCTCAGTCAAGCCATGATTCATAGAAATCAGTCAGTCATGTGACTCAGGAAATCTCAGAAATTCAGTAATCTATATACTATTCCGTCAGTCAATGAAATTAGGTTAATTCAGTCCAATTCAGTTCAGTAATTCATGTTTAGTGTCTATTTAGATGGGAGTAGGAATTAGCACCAAGTGAACCCAAGGATGTGAACTCACCTTTTATATGAGGTGTGATTCTTAAAAGAAATCCTTGTATTCCAGAACTATGTAGCTAGCATAGGTTGAGACATCATAGCCTACTATATAAGGGTAGAAGTGGTGACTTAACCTATTATATGAGGGTCCCACTGTTCTCACTAGAGTTACCTATTATATAAGGGTTATTCACAAATTGTCCTTACCAGTGGCGCGGTATTGATACCCTTCTAATTGGGGTTACAGATTGGACCTAAACTCAGCCATAATGGCATATTATGGGCATATCAATTAGATAACTACTTCCCATAGTTTCAGTTATAGAATCAGGACTGTCAGATATAGTCATTCAATTTCTGTAATAGGACTCAGATAGTTCTATAGAAGTCAGGACGGTTAGATATAGTCAACTTAGAATAGTACAGAGCTCAGCTAGTTCCATTAGATTAAGGACTATCAGATACAGTCACTCATACTATCAATTATATCATTCATCAGAACTCAGTTATTAGTCAATTTAGCTATCAGTAAATTTATGTTATTACGATCTCAGATATAGTTACTATGTATTCATGCATGTATTCTCTTATTTATATTAGTCAGTTAGCTAGTATTGTTCATGCATATGAATCCCATGTATTCATCCTACCTCACATACATACCAGTACATTCAAAGTACTGACGTATTTGTACTATGGTGTCTTATATCATAGGTTTAAAAGCACGAGCTCTAGAGCATCAGTAGCATTTCATTCTCAGCAGTCAGAGTAGCTGTGAGTCCTTATCCTTCAAGGACATGAATATCTCTTTATTATCTCATTAATTTATTTATTAGTGGAGTTAGTTAGGGACATATCCCATCAACTTCTTATTCAAACAGTTCAGTCAGTTAGAGGCTTTGCAGACTATCATATTTAGACTATCATGTTTAGACAGTTTTGTTTTAGGTATTTATACCCCATCCCAGAGGTTATGTTCTATGGTGATTTATCTATTTTGAACATTATAGCCTTTCAGTTCATGTTTCTATATTTATATAGAATATTGTGCAATGTATAGGTAGACAATCAGTCATGGGCTATCTTGTGATCCTTTAGGGACATGGGCACCGTATAGCATTTTGGGTATAAGATTTGGGGCGCTACAAGTAGAGAACGGATCATTACGTTATAAAAAGTGTAGATGTGGATGTTCATGAGAGAGTGAGTTGTAGGATGATGGTCAAAGAGGCTAGCTAAAGTTGAGAGTAGCATTCCCGAGAAACAATGCCTTCAAAGTATAGTTTATCAAGGAAAGTTTGGCTTTTATATGTATGGTGATACTCTGTTGTGTTGAGTGTTGTGCTTGTAGATTTAATGAGAAGATAGGTCCTCCAATCTAGGATTGTGACTTTAATCTAAGGTTGAGATAGTGAAATATTGTAGTTCTTGAATTTTCTCAGTGTGGTAAGTTGCTGGGAGGAGTCATAATAAACCTATTCCTATTCAAGAATATTCCTCCTACTTCATTTGAAGAGGTTATTTTACCAATGTCTTATGTATTCAAGCCTTGCCTATGTCTAAGGTTTGAGTTCTATATGTAACTTATGTAACGTTTCGACCTCCAAACTAGAAGCAATAATGTCTCAGTAAATCAAGTTTTTTATTTATTCAATATCTATGTAATGATGATCATGATCCATAAAGGAATGCATGTCTTACATCAAGTTGGGTACTAAGGAATCATGTTTTCTATATGTTGTTGATACATGCTATGATGGGTCTAGAACAAAGATATAAAGTTTATGCAAACTCATGGCTATGATCAGTTATTAAATGAGGAACAACAGCTCAAAGTAGCAATCCTTTTCTCAATGGTTGACTTCATGAATTTCAGCCTTATAGGATACAACTTTTGATATGTGTATTCATGTTTTCTCACTCTACCTAGTTCTAAGAATCTATGTTGTGTAGTGTTTATGCCAGAATGACTCTCTACTTATGATCTAGACACTCGATATAGGAAGAACTTCGTATCTATTCTATTGTATCTTTACCTCATGTCCCTCCTTGAGTAGTGTAATAAGTATAAGTTATGGTATGATAGAATAACTTCCATTCATGATGCTTATGCTCGAGTTCCTCAGTGACGTTCCATATATTAGTATGATGGTGGTTGGGGAAGCGTGGTGATGTTTTAAGTAAGGGAGTAAATGTTCCTGAAGGTGAGAATTTTGATGTGATTTCTTGAGCTAAACTTATGGATAAGGGGGAAGAAGGAGATGACCTTTCATTACATGAAATAATTAGGAAGGGGATCTATGGTGATTATCTTTGTGAGGGTGATTGAATTTACTGGTCTTAGTGAGGAGATCCATGAAGTGGGTCTACTGATGATAAGCTTAAATATGTGATTGATGAAAATGCACATCAATGTGTTATGTGGTTGGTATTCCTTGATTTAAAACATCAGTGTGTTTGATGTTAGTAATAAGGTGAAGTCATTCTCTTAATGTGATGTAGAGTACAAGTCCAATAGCTTAAGCTAGCACCTCTTTTCTCTGAGTTAGGCTTTAACATAGAAGTATTATGTGGCAGGACTCAAAACTCTTATGGTTAGATGTGTCATAGGGGAATTGTAAGTTGAAAATGATGAAGTAGGTTATTTATTGATTGGGGCATAGACGAGTAGTGTTTCTATGTTGAAGGTCTATTTGTTGTATCTTGCAAGGTAGAGAATGCTTCTACTCCTATCTCCCACAAAATATCATTCCATGAGTGTACCGATGTAAATCAAGCCTATTATCACCAAATAGAATCATGCCTTAGGTGGTGATGATTATGTTCCCTAGAACTCGTGTACAAGGTTATCTCTATGTCAATTATTAATATCTCATGCTTCGTTCTTACACTTGTCACTAGGGTGTTATCATGAAGTTCTTTTGATGCCTTTGCATATCCCATTAAGGAAAATAAAATGTTCAATGCGATGTTATGTTCCATACTTCATACTTTTAGAGCTTCAAAAAGTTACTACCCATCATTCGGGGATAAATGATCCCAAGGGGGAGATAATGTAACACCCTGCATATTCGAGCTAGAAATTGAACCGTCATTCTTACGTGTGTAAATGATAATCCAATGATTTAGTTTTGAATTCATGTGTCATTATCTTTATACTAATGTGGGAAGTGTATTCGAAGTGAAATATATTCATATAAATTATGTAACACCCCATAGTTGTAACACTCTTTTGATGCATCAAAAATGACCTTTAGGACCACCGTAGTGATGGTAGATGATGTGTAGACATTGTGGGAGGTGTTAGGGTAGCTTTAGGACCTCAAAACTAAGTGGGCGCTGCAAAATATGGCTTAGGCAATAGAGAGGCATCGCCTTACCATCGCCTACCTTCATTGGAAATGTTTGGCCATATCTTAGGCATGGCAAACCTTAAGGTTTACCATGGGTTAGGCGCCACAAACTTTAAGGTTTACCATGGGTTAGGTGCCGCCTACCCTGTATTTTTTGGCGTAGGGACTCCATTTTTTTAGTTATTTTGAGGTAAACAAGGACTTTTGACGTCACATAACCATCCCTAAACATATTTACACGGATTTAAGGCTCCCAATTACATTTTAACTCACACAAATCCCCAATTCATCTTCTAAAGCACAAGAGGAGAGAAACCAATGTACGATTTGCACATTCAAGCTTAAAGGGTCAATCTTTTCAGAATTTCTTCATTAACTAAGGTATGTGGAACTATCCTAAAATCATTTGGCATAAGTTTTACAGTTTTTATCAAGTTTAAAGGTATACAAACATGTTTACAAAGAGGGTTTTTGACATGGTTTTGAATAGTATGTATTATGAACTTGTTTGAAAAAGTAAAATATGGTCTTGATCTCCTTTTTACAGAATTGAATTTAATCACGTATACATATGTGTTTTCAGTTTTGCAAAGATTAGATCGAGAACATGAATGATGAATCCCATCTCTTGTTGTGCCACCTCTTGATTTCACATGTTATGGGTTGTTAAATTGCATGTTTTGAAGTATGAGAAAAATGTTTTACTATTGTTATGGACTTGATATTGATTGTGAATTAAAGAAAGGGTGTTTACTTGTTTAAATGTTCAATGTGGTAGTTGAAAGAAGTGCATGGATTGTTCTTAAGAAAATTGACCATCGTGAATTTAAGTAATGAAAAGAGAGAAGCTTTGCAAAGGTTTACACATGTTTTTAACTAAGAACTCTCTTATATTTTCTAAATGTTTTTGGTGGTCAAATAATTGAGTTGATTGAAAAATCTAAAGCTGAACGATATATGGCTTAGACATAAGACTTGCAAGTCTTGGTATAATGCTACCAAATAAGATAATACCATAACATACTGAGAACAAAATAGAACTCAGATTTTTTTCCGATATTCAGAATTTCATATTTGAAAAATACATGTTTAGAACAGACTAAAAATGGGATCTAAGAGAGTTAGATGGTTACCCGAAAAAAGTATGAGCTTAAAGACTCTATGCTAAAAATCGTGATTTCCTCACATAGGATTTTAGTACCCTGCTTTTTGATCTTGTATACCTTGTATTATGTCATCCCAATTCGGAACTACGATGAGGAGCCCTGCTTTATGATCTCACACCGTACCATGACATGTCGATTTGATTAGGAATTATGGCAATGTATATTTTACCTTCTTCCAAAATTTGGTTTCGCATTTTCAAAATACACTAAAAAAAGGTTCATGGCTTTTCCTTTCCTTGTTTTGCAAAATTCACTAGTTGGAGCAAAGAGGGGATATGATCATTTTAATTTCTGTCTACAGTTATTTCACATTGCCTCGAAAGGATATTTATTTTCTCTGATTGTGATGATATATCCATAGCTCAATTATTTTCACTTTCTATTCATCTCACACTATTACTAATTTGACATGGTTAGTGTTACAAACGGAACGTGTCTTGTAATTGTCTTATCATTTTACCTTGGGGGATCAAAGACAACACATGTATGTGGAATGTTATTTACTCCAAGGGATGATATCTAAATAGAGAAAAATAAATAGAACCTATCAATTTTCTAGTGGACTCAATCATGAATTACTACATTTTCTCCTCTTTCACACACATTTTCTTCTCTTTCACACATACTTTTGGAAGTAGTCTTTGAGTGTTGTCTCTTTAATCTAACATAGTAGTTTCACCTATGTTATTTGTTTGTCCTTCTAAGTTGTCCTCTTCATTTATATTTGATGATTCTGTTAACTAAACCCACCTAGCATTTACTATTAGATATCTTATTATTTTTATTAATCATGAAATTATATGTTCAGCATAATCGATGAAACTTGTAAGTATCAAATGATATCATATATAGAAAGATAGTAAATGAAAAATATAACATATTTATTAAGTTTTTTGATCTTTAAATAAAGATTATAAAATTCAAATTAATCCAAATTTTATCCCAAAGAAACAACAATTCTTTGTATTTGCCGAAGTAATTTAAGGATATTGACCACATCTACTATGTGGATATCCAAATATGAAAACTACTCAAGACCAATCAATTGTTATTGTTTGCATAGTGGTTTAAAGTATATTTACTACCTATTAGTCGTAGTATCTAATACATAAAAGAGGTCTTCATTAAGAATTTATTATTGATACAATGTATGATTGTGTAAGACATGATATATTTATTTGAATAATGCTAATGAATGATGATTTATATATGCAGAAATATAATACTTATGTATTTAAAAATAAATAATAGAGAAAGAAATTTATCGAAACATATTAAACATTAGACTACAAGAATTATTTAACTAGGTTCTATTACTCTCTTTGACTCTTCTAATTTATTTTTCTCATTTAAGAATATGAAGAGAAGTGTGAACGGTGTGATGAGAGACGGGGAATACGTCCATTCCTCCACGTGGAATCATCTAAGTGACATTGTTCTACAAAGCTAACCCCCACCCCCACCTACGAGAAGTGTGAAAAGTTTGAAGAGAAGTGTGATGAGTTGGGGGCATACGACCAGTCCTCTACATGGCATTATCTGAGCGGAATTGTTCTTTGGATCGCTTCCAATAAAGCTAACCCTTCCACCCACTTTATCTGCCACATGTCAGTGTTTGGTGTTGGGTGTTGTTGTATTTGTTGAGTTGTGTGTTCTGTTGTGACATGTTGTATATGTTATATGTATTTGGATGCTCTCTCGCTCTATCTAAAACCTTTTCTTTCTTTCTCTCACTCTATTTATAACTTCTAACTATCTTTAATCGCTTGCTTTCTCTCCCTCCCTCCCTCTCTTGTATAATCTAAATTGATTTACTCCTTTTTTTGCCCTCTTTCTTTCTTTATTGTTCTTCATACATCTATCTATATATATAGAATAGATTTTTATCTCTTCTTTGTGAGGTTTGATCCATAAGTAAGATACAAATGTGCTAATATTTATCTGGGTTGCTCTCATTTATAAGAAAAAGAATTGAAATTGGTGGATTTTTTGTGTTTGGTTTTAATTTTATTTTGAGTTGATTCTTGTGTGCTTTACTGTCCATTTTGATGTGTGTGTGCGGAATGTTGTGTTTTTAATCTAAATTTATTGTAAATTTTTTATCTTTGGTGATTTTGAATTGAAATGGTTGAAGCTTATTTTAGCTATTTTCCTTATCTATATAAGATTTAAGTTAGGTTTTAACATTCCTTAATAGTGATTGTGCCATATTCTTTATCTAGTTGAATGTTAATTTATGTTTTAACAACTCCTAAATTGAATTGTGCAGTTTTATTTATCTGGCAGAATGATAACTTGGTTTTAACAATTCTTTAATTTTTGTTATATTGTTTTCTTTATCAGGTTGAATTATAACTCAGGTTAATATAAATCTATCACTACTTTAAAAAATTATAAATAGGCATTTCATCTTATCCTTCACCAATCCTTGTTTGTAATCTGCAGATATTTGCTATAGTTGTCTTCTTCTCTTCATTTAAAAATATGTCACTTATTCCTTATCAGATTCAGTTATGATTGTCATCAAGCAATAGGGTAAAGTTTTTGATACATCCAATATAGGATTCTTAGTAGTTTAGTTGGTTGGGTACTGAACTTTCACGTTGTTGGTGAGGGTTCGACTCCCCAACTTTTAATCTACTCTGTCATTTCATCTTCCTTTATCACCATTGCTTGAAAAAAATTCATCCAAATATTTGAATAAAATATGAGCTTTCCCCAAACCCAACTGCCCCTACATGTTCTATTTTCGTACTTTAAATATATATTCCTAATCCTCCTCTCCCTAAAGTATAGAACATGAATGTAACCAAAATGTAGGAATACAATGGACATAAGGGTATCTTGATGTATGAATGCATCCACTATGAAAATAACTTTTCCTCAAACCAGGCCATACCAGGTGACATTTCAAGGATGAGTGGGTTAAAGGAACCCCCCAAAACAAAAAGTTTGTGAAGCTTTCTAATTATCAGCAGTATCTAGGTTCTACTGCCTCATCAATTTCCAATCAACATGTTATTTATACAACAACATCTGAAAATGCCTCTTCAAATGCTCATAGATTGACAAAAGGGGGTGTCTAGATTTCTGGTAGCCTGGTAGCTCTTCCTTCACCTCAAACTTCATCCAGCAAACGTACACGGGGCCCTACACATCTTTTCAGGGTTAATGATTTAATGGAACTATCTAGGATCAGGGATAGTCTTACCGGAAAGAAGCAAGAAGTCATTTCATGTATTCTTGCTAGTGCTATGCATCAAGTTCATTCATTAATTTAGACATGCAATTTCTTGATTTTTTTTCCTTCATGACTAAAATGATTTATTTTTTTCGTCTTATTTGGTTTCAATAATTTTTTAAGTGGATATATTCTATGATCAAATTCGTAAGTCATGGCAATACGAAGGACTAGGTATTCAATGCCCACTTTTTATATGAGATGAGTGATACTAAGATTTTGGTATAAAAATAATATTGATTTTAGCTAATCTTCCAATCGAATATGAGATATGTTTATTCTCAATATGTTTATTTGGATAACCCAATTAATTCCTTGAACCAAATGAGCCCTTAAAAAGATTTCTTTTATACCTTACTCTAGTGAATTACTGCCCTGGTTTTGAATTTTTGTTAATTTTCCCCATGAATCATATTTACATGTAGCATTCAAGTAAATTAATGTGTGATTATCTTGTTAACATTCTATTCCACCAACATTTTTGGTCCCTATTTATGGGGTCAAATAAATACGTTCTAAGATTAAAGATTGGAATATTAATTTCATCAAGACAAAATACAAAAGCTAATGCTTCAGGAGCAGAATCTTTCTCAAATTCTAGGGCTTCATGGATCCTCCTAATTCCTCTTTCATGGCCACATATCTTTTCGGCTTAGGATACCAGAGATCTATGTATATGCAACAACTTTGATGATTTTTAGGAGTGTTATCTTTTTAAAGGTAAAAGAAGCAACGAAAAATAGCACTAAGATGGATGTGATCACTATGGAAGATTCAAATGATGAGTCCTAAATTATCTGATCATATGGTTAAAGCATATGATGTAGTTTCTATGTAGTTTGTTCTTAATTAAGGTTTAGAAGACTGTTATAAAAATATTACTAAAGTGTCTTATTAAATATGTGGACAGTTTGATGCAGTTGCTTTTTTATATGAATCTAGGAGTACTGGGTCGTCCCTTTACTCATTATTTTATATTAATGAATATATGTTTTGCTATTCTGAAGAAAGACAATTGTTACAGATTTAGCATATTGATGATATAGAAATTTCTATGTAAATTGAAACTTATTTAGAAATTGCTTGAGCGTTTGGGTAGAAAATGAACAAAAGAGCTCAAGTCTATTACATGATAAAATTTATAGCTTCTTCTTATGTAAATAATTAAAATTTATTGTAGAATACCTTTCATGACTTCTTATTATTATACGTATATGATAGTTGGGGACTATGTGAAATATTACATTGAGAATTGAAAAATTGTAAATCATATGGATTTTTTGCGATACTTCTTTTTTGCAAATTCATTAGAGTTAATAATTTCTCTGCATGTAGAGTATGGATATTATGCTTTGTATTGATAAAAGAGCAATGCTCAATTTCTAAATTATCCAATTATTCCTTGTTTTCTTTGTTAATTTATCAAAGAGAAATGTGTATGAAGCAGAAAAGGTAAAAGATTTTCAATCAACCACTATTAGAAAGAGTGTGTCAATTTATTCTCTTCTCTAATGATGTTTGGTTTGAGAGTTTTTGTTTTTTTGAAATTAGGGAGAAAAAAATATAAAGATTTGGTTAGTGATCCTTTATTTTAGTAGAATAAAAACTTTTTGCCAGATAATGAAACTTCAACGGTATGATTCTTCTTATATCTTATATAAATGTAATGACTATCTATTTATTTTTACTTCTAGGGAAAATATGTTTGGTCAAAATCTCATTATTTCTAGTCAAAATTATTTTGCCTTAAAAGTGAAGCTCTTGTATTTGAAAATAAATAATAAAAAATTATGAGAGGAAGGAATATAATCTTCTCACACTATTAGCATGAGATCATATTGGAGTAAAGACTATCAAATAACCTAATTCATATTACTAAATAACTTAAGGGGTTCCAAATAAAATACATTAAGTATAATGGCATGGTGATAAACAAAATATTTCTTGATGGAGATTATTATTTACTCAATTTGAATTTGTGATTCACCATCAAATTTCTTCTTATTAGGATAGTAAATGCAGCTATGCCAAATAAAGAAATGAAATAAAATGGTCAAAGTATTTTCTAATGCATCCAAAAGTTAAATGAAACTTGAGTTTTTTCCAACCCAACCCTCACCTGAGACACCTAGTCTCGTTTAATTTTTCCTAGTATAAATATTTGTCCTCCTCTTCCCAAAATGACAAACCTAAAAGTCACGAAAATGAAAAACAAAATGGACAACAAGATGTGTCCAAGTATCAATGCAGATGTTGTGGATAATTATTTTCATCCAGCCAAGCCCTAGTAGGTCATACAAAGGGCCACTTAAAAATGACTAGAATAAAGGAACCGGCCATCGAAAGGTGTAGACCCAACCTAGGAGGATTCATTATATGAAAACTGTAATACCCCATGATACTCTTGGCTCGCTTCAGCTCTTAGTACATGCTAAGGGGGTCCAAAGCCTTGAAATTTTACTAAGTGTTAAATACTTAGCCATTTTCAGACCCCTAATATTTGAAGATTTTAAGTTTGGCCTTCCCTCCCTTGAAATACTGATTTCTAAGTTATTTCATATTTACGGAGGTCAAAGGTATGTCTTAGGGAAGTTTCTAAACTTTTAGACAAGGTTTGAACCGTGTTTGGATGTCTAAAATAGTAAGTCATCGCAATAGAGTCGTGCAGCAATGGGTAGTTGACCCAGGCTTGGGGTCATGCCATGTTGTCTTCTTGATCCAGCCAGGGGTTGTACCATTTTTTTTGTTTGACCTAGACAGGGGTTGCTCCATGTTAGGTGATCTCCATCAACTTTTAAACCCTCGTCATTAAGGGCATTTAGGTCTATTTCCCTTACCCAAACTCGTCCTTAACAAGAAATTTAGGGTCCCTAGGAGCATTATTTGCCTCTTTACTCACAAATTCTCTCAAAGAAAGCCATTCCTCTGTCATTAAAAAACCCTAACATCTTCAATAAAAACTCAGGAATTCAATCTTCACCATCCAAAAACATTCAAGAAAATTGTTCTTTTTCAAGATTTAAGTATCAAAGGTATGTGTGATATTCATCTATGATTTTCTTTCACCATGGAGTTCAAGAATATCTTTTTAAATGTTGAATTATGAATTTTCCATGTTTTAAATGAATTATCTCCACAAATTACTTGTTATTTCGATTTTAAGATAAGATTAAAATTGTTTTCAAGTGGAATAGATTATAATATCTTTTGTATGTTGAAGTTTCCATGTCATGTTCATGTAATATAGGGTAAATCCTTAAATTATGGTTTTTTCATGTAATTATGCTATCTCAGCATGTTTAAAAACATCCCTATGTTAAAGCCTTAATCCCTATGTGTTTGATGAAATGCCAAAGAGAATGACTTAGTAGGATGATTCCCCATTATGGTTTTTCTGAAACTTTTACATGCCTGTATATTTATGTTCATTTTGGGGGGTTTTGAATACCCGATACTTAGCTATTAACATAGTCTCAGTAAATTCAGAAGGATCTCAGATATAATCTCCGTATATTCAGAATGATTTCAGATATATCATAAGCATGATTAGTTCAGTCAGTTATCATAGAGAGTTAAACTTAGAATAGTTTAGTAATTAATGTCATTTCAGTTAGGAGTAAGATTTAGCATTAAGCAAGTGTAGAGATAAAGGATTTCCTGTCAGTTTGGTGGATTCATTAGTAGTCAGTGTAGGATATGAGGAGTTACCCATCAGTATAGGCTTGACTTCCTCTAAGGAGTCACCCATCAAATTAGGCTTGACTTCCTCCCATGGGTCACCCGCAAGTTTAGGCTTAACATTCTTGTCCTTTTGATACACAAGATTAGTGGATCCACACATCCAGCATTTGTACCGTGGTACAATACTGACACTCTTCCAACTAGGGTTACAGGTTAGACCCCGATTAGCTCTGATTAGGGCATGTCGGTTAGATGATACCTCCTACTGTCTCATTGCAGTACTCAGTATAGTATCAATTCAGGTTTACTTGACCAAAGAATACAAATTTTTAGTTATTCCGTTACTAGAATTTAATATTTCAGTTTACAGACTATTTTTGTGTCATGTTATATGCTTGGTCATGCATTCCCATATTTTACAGCTTTCACACATATTATGCATTAGTTATCTCATGTTATTCATTAAGTAATTATTATGCTACTCCGTCAGTCAGTATTTGTAAAACCTTGCACTTTTGTGCTAAAGTTGAATGGTCTTTCCGTTGTATATGTGTGACACCCCAACTTAGGAAGGAGTCCCATATCGGCAAAACACAGGAGGGATGCTAGCTATATAAGTGAGAAAGCCTTACTCCCTAGAGACGTGTTTTAAAGCCGTGCGGGCCTAGGCCCAGAGCGGACAATATCACTAATGGGTTTGGGAGTGGTCGGGGTATCTCGAGCCTGTGTGGTTCGGGATGCCCATCGCAGCCAGGGCCTCAGGCTGGGTCATGACAGAATAGTATCAGAGCCGCTCCTGTGTCGTCCTTATCGATATGGGCCATAGTTCAAACTGGGTGTAGGTGAATCCCGGTAAGGTGAGGCAAACCTCAGTCCTTAGTGTAGGAAAATCCCATTTGGTGGGGTAAACCTCAGCGAGGACACTGAGTCCGTAAGGGGGGTATATATGACACCCCCACTTAGGAAGGAGTCCCACATCGAAAAAATACAGGAGGGATGCAGGGTATATAAGTGAGAAATACTTACTCCTTAGCAACGTATTTTAAAGCCGTGTGGGCCTAGGCCCAGAGCGGACAATATCACTAGTGGGTTGGGGAGTGGTAGGGGTATCTCGGGCCAGTGTTGTTTGGGATGCCCATCGCAGCCAGGGCCTCGGGCTGGGTCATGACAATATGGACCCAATCCTATGATTTTTACTTTGATATAAATGTGAATTACACTTCCTTATTGTGGAAATATCCTTTTAAATGAATATTCAATATAAGAATCCCCTAGCTTAAGCATTAAGTTTAGCACTTTCCTATCGTGAATTTTTAGTTGACAATTTTGCATGGGACAACTTATAGATTTTATTTCTCCTAGTATATAAGGATTCATATAGCCTACTATATAAAAAGTTAAAGCATCCGAGTATTCTTTCCCAATCCTCTGACCATTCATCAATCCGAGTTCGGAGTAAGAAGTTATGAGTGTTTGAATGAGGCACCATCCACGTTGTATTATTGTGACACCTCATAGTCATAACACTCTTTTAATGCTTCTAAAATATCTTTAGGGCCCACATAGTAATGCTAGATAATGTATTGACGTTGTGGGGGGTGTTTGGGGCGTTTAAGGACCTCAAAACTAAGTAAGTATCCCAAACTATAGCTTAGGCAATTGCTAGGCATTGCCTTACCATCGCCAACGCTCACTGGAAATGGTTGGCTATAAGGTTTGCACCATAAAGCCTAATGTTTGCCCTAGTTTAGGCACTACAAATATTAATGTTTGCTATGGGTTAGGTTCCAAAAACCTCAATGTTTTCCATGGGTTAGGTACAGCAAACCTCATTGTTTTCCATGAGTTAGGCGCCGCATACCTTAAGGTTTGACATGGGTTAGGCACCACATACCCTATGGGCAAGCGGTGTAGGAACTCCGTATTTGAGTTATTTCAAGGGAAAAATGGTCTTTTGTCACCCAATAACCATCCCTAAACATCTTAACACATATTTAAGTGTAACACCCCAGATTCTGAAGGTGATTATGATCCTGAAGGACCATAAGCTAACCCTTTTCTTGTACCTCTAACTGAGCACTACATAATATACTGTAAAAGATGTGGAAAACAAATGGTGGAAACTTGCCATAAGGTTCAAAACTAAAATACAACTAAATAAAGTACTAAAAATACTAAAGATACTATTTGAACATCTAGTCTGAAAGCCTCTAAACTGTCTGAATAAGGAGTTGATGAGACATTCCCCCAACTAACTCGTCTACTAAAATACTGAATCTAGAAAGATAATGAAATAATAGAATATCCTCGAATAATGACGACTCACTGCTAAGTCTATTGCTTCTGGCTGAATTTGAACTGCTTAGGGTGCTCTAGATCTCGTGCTTCTGAACATATGGTATAAAACATCATATCATAGAAAAGTATGCATCAGTATGATGAAATGTACTGGTATGCTAGATGAGGTAAGTTTAAATACAGGGGTACATATTCATGAACAATATTGACTAAATAATCTGAGTATACTGAATGAGGATAGATGAATGAATGTATAAATTATAACTAAAATCATAGGAACTCTAAATACCGAATTCTAATAAATGGATTTCTGATAACTGAGTCTACTGATACTGATATCTGATTGACTGGGGTTGAGATCAATCCTATCTAGCAGGTGATCTCTGAATATACTGATAATGAAGAAAATTAACAAAATCTGAGATCATTCCTATCTAGCGGGTGATCTTTGAATCTAATGATACTTGATACTAATTGTCTATATTTGAGATCAATCCTATGTGATCTCTAAATATGTTGGTACTGATTCTAATATTTCTTGAATAAATCTGAGATTAGTCCTATCTAGCGGGTAATCTCTAAATCCAATGATAATACTAATGAGTGACGGTATCTTACAGTCCTGAATCTGTGCTACTAAGCTGAGTTCTTTTACTAAGACTGATTCTGAAGCTGAGAATGTAAGAGGTAGTTATCTAACCGACATGCCCCAAATCTAAACTAATGGGGTCCAATCTATAACCCCAGCTACAAGGGTGTTAGTACCATGCCACGGGCAAAGACAACTGCCATAGGGTTCGTCCTAATCTAGCGGGTGACCCCTGAGACCAGTCCTGTACAAGAGGGTGATCACAGAGTATGTTAGTCCTATCTAATGGGTTTCATCTCATACCTACACTATCTACGTAGTTCTAGAACTTAGGGATTACTTCTAGGGATCTCAGTCTTATCTAGCGGGTGAGCCCCCATCAATAGATTCGCTCAGTGTTGAATACTACTCTTAATTGAAAGACACTAAACTAATTACTAATTCATAATAGGCTTGACTGAACTATTACTGATCGTACTTGTTTGACTGAGCTAAACTGAATTCACTGATTTTCGTTGACTGACGGAATATTCCTAAGTTCTGAATTAATTACTAAACTATAGCTAGAATGCTACTGATACTGAGATTACTGAGATTTTCCTAAGTTTTGTAACTGTCTAAGTTCTACTGAGTTCTGTAAATGCCTGAGAGTACTACTGATCATGGCATGACTGAGATTATCATGAAATTGACACTACCTCTATACAAGCAACTAATTTGTCAGGTATAAATACCCCAAGGACTCGATAACATAAATAATAAAAGATAGAACAACTCGTACATAAAATGGCAATAGGCTATCATTCACAACACAATCAATGAGGCATCTCTTCAAGAACTTGGATGTCTTAAACATGTAAACATATAGGGAGTGCATACTATTATCTCATAATTCATTCAATGAGGAATGCACATGAGAAGGAATACATACAACATATCATAATTAATTCACTAAGGCCTTTCAACAATCACTTGGCATGCATTAACTTATGCACAATTGGGGATTTCTTGTCAACATGCTATAATGAATCCATTTCCTTCACATAAGCATTTTATCAAAAATATGGGAAGCATACTTTATTCAATACACCTAATTAACATGGTCACATCAATCAACATGCATCTTGAAGGTGTTTACCATGAACATAACATAAATATCACTTACTAGGATCAAAGCTTTAAACTTTGTAAACAAAACATGAAGTAAAACTCAAAACCAACATGAAATTCAATTTCAATTCACATAAATCATGAAAACTCATAAATATATAATCTTTGAGTTTACAAAAGGATTCTTGAACTTCTTGGGTGAAAGGAACCAAGAATCAACATCTAACATACCTTAGTTCTTGATTTTGTGAAGATTGATAGTAGAATTTTCTTGAATTTGGATCGTTAATTGGAAATCCTAAACTTGTTCTTGAGAGAAACCACTATATTTTGGGTGAAATATGGATGAGTCATGTGTTTTAGGGTTATACAAGAGTGTGGAAAAGACTAAAATAACCTGGGGTCGCGACTATTTTAATGACTGGAAAACTGGGTGCCAACGCACTAGCATCAATGCGATACCCAACGTATCGCGTCATGATCACTTTGAGCCTCAGTACTTTTGACTTTGGCAGCCTACAACAATGTTAACCAACGCAATAGGTGATGCAGCGCACCAAGATCGCATTGGTCTGCTATTTTGAGACCCCAAACATGATCTAAACGAGGTCTATAAAAAATTCAAAATTTGTCCAGCAACCCCTATTGACATTCTAGGTAATGAATTAGCTAAAATATCAACTACCAAAGGTCGAGAAACTCTTGAAATAAATCATCAAAGTTGAGCAAGTCTTGAAATAAATCATCAAAGTTTGAAGGCTTATGAAATGAAGAAGTTCCAACACTTAGCCAAATTTTCTAATTGTGAAACTTCCCTTGACATGCTTTAAAGATTTTTAACAACTAGAAAAAATTGTGGGGTCTCACAATATCTCCTCATTGGGAACATTCGTCCTCAAATGGGATGACTAGGATGAGATTACTTATAGACTGAACTTATTTAAAGAATGTGAACATTTGAAACATGGCTATATGACTGGAACTACTGATAATCTGAAATCTCATACTAAGTTGATTCTCATGAAAGCATGACTGAAATTATTAATAAGCTTGAGCTTCTTCTACTTAACATGTATATCAAATACACGAATATCTAACTGAACTGACTCTTGAATTCATTACTGAGTATGCAATCATAACTGATATTAAGTTTGTAAGGAAAAATTTGAGCATGAAATCAATTGGGTTTAAGGTCATGAAAGCATCAGGGAATCATAGGGTATCTCTTTCTTGTGATACTATGTCCTCTAAGAAGGCTTACTTCATTGAGACCCTTGAGGAAAACTGTGGTGATGCACAAGGCACCTACGATCTAGATCATGATAGAACATCTGGGATTTGAAACTGTAACGCCCCAAATCTGGTACTCAAAGCACTACATAGTGTTCATGACCCTAAAGGACCATAAGCTAACCCATGACTGATATTTGTACCTGAACACTACATAATATATTGTATAAATACAAAATAAATGATGAAAGTCCATAAGGTTCAAAACTGATAAAAACATAACATCTAAAAGTACAGTATATCAATACCAAAACAAATTGAAACAAAATTATCTGAACATACTATAGTCTGAAAAGCCTCTAAAACTAAACTATTTGAATAAGGAGTTGATGGGACATGTTCCCAACAAACTCCAACTTCTGAAATAAACTAAGTAATAAAGAAATAAAGTAATTATCATGTCCTCGAAGGATGAGGACCACTGCTAACTCTGACTGCTAAAACTGGAATACTATTGATGCTCTGGAGCTCGTGTTTCTGAACCTATGGTATAGAATAAAACACCATAGCACAAATGTATCAGTACGATTGAATATATTGATATTCAAGTGAGGTAGGCTGAATGCAAAGGGTTCAAATGCATGAACAATACTAATTGACTATATAACATAAACGTGAGAATATATGCATAAATAAGTGATTGTAACTGAATTTGTGATGGTACTGACTACTGAGTCTGATTACTAATAACATGAGTTAATTATAACTGATATAACTAATACTGACTAACTGTTTTTGATAGTCTAGGTTCAGATGGAACTAGCTGAGTTCCGTGCTATGATGAGTGATAGTATCTTACAGTCCTAAAATCTGAAGAAAAATCTGAGCTCTTTTACTGACAGTGAGACTTTAGGAAGTAGTCATCTAACCAAAATTCCCCAAATAACACATTATAGCTGAGTTGGGATCCATTCTGTAACCCCAATTGAAAGGGTGTTAATACTACGCCATTGGTAAAGATAAGTTATGAGAGACTCTCATCTGGTAGTGTCCCCAAAAAAAATGGTGGGAACCTCATCTGACAGTGTTTATCCACCTCATCAACCCTCATCTATCAGTCTTGATGTCTCAACCTATGCTGGCTACATAGTTCTTGAATGCAACGATTGCTTCTAAGGATCACACCCTCAAATGTCAGTATGTGTCCTCATCCTTGGGTTCACTCAATACTAATTTTTACTCCCATCTTAAAAGACACTAAACATGATTAACTGAACTGAACTATATTGAGTTCATTGAGTTCCGTTGACTGATAAAATACTACTAAGATTATAGAATTTCTGAGCTTTCTAAAATTACTGGGATTACTAAGTTTACTGAGTTTTCTTGAGTCACATGACTGACTGAATACTACTAAACATGGCTTGACAGAGGATATCATGAAAACATTACACTGGCTCTAGGAACACAACTCAATTTTTGGGTACAAGTACCCCCAGGACTCGATAGAAGGAAATGGACAAGGCATGACATTCTTGAATACATGACCAACATCAACAATCCATAATACAATAAGTTGGGGATTTCAAAAAGTACATAGTTATCATAATCTTGTACATGGTAGGAATGCAATAACTCAATGTTATAATTTCATACTCTAATATCATGAGCATTCCGATAAACATCTATATTGCAGATCAATAGCATGGGAGTCATTTGAACATAAGGGTACAACATGTACTTATCATATGGATCACAATTAAGCTATAATACACAATTTCTATCCTCATAGGCATTTTATCAAACATCTTACATGCACAACTTAAGGCATAGGTGTAATCATCAAATTACACATCATAAACAACTCAATTCATGGATTTCAACTTGTATGCTAACGTAGTTTCATAAAAAACACATAAAGACTCCAACATGGGAATCATACAACAAGATAAACATGGTTCAAACAAACCACAACATAAACATCATGATTTATAATTTAAAATAGGGTTCTTGAGCTTTATGGATGAAAGGAATCCATAAATCAACACTATGCATACCTTAGTTCTTGATTCCGCAAAGATTTACGGTGGAATTTTCTTGAATTTTAATCCCCAATTGAGAACCCTAACTTGTTCTTGAGAGAATTTTGAGAGAAGTGACTACATTTTGGTTGAATTAAGGCTAAATCCCGTGTTATAGGCTTATATAGGGGTGGAAAATACCCATTCGGGGACTAAGCTTTCCCTTCTTGTCAAACCTTTTCACTCCCTTTATGGGAGAGATTTTCAAACACATGCAATTTTCTGACCTCATCTCGACATCCTTTCTGAACACACATGAACGAGAACATAAGAACATAGCTGAGTCTGTATTATGTGATATGAACTGGCTATCGTGAACTAAACTGAGCCATTGAGTACATGGCTTACGACTGATACTTGAGCTAGAGGCTCAACCTGTGGGTACCCACAACTCCAAATTAGATTTGTTATATAAAAAGAAATTGGAGGTTTGAGGGCATGATAGATCAGGGGTTATAGAGCATCTCCCTCTTGGGAGATTATGTCCCTACAAGAATACTAACTTGATTGACATACTGAAGAAAATTGGGATAATGCATAAGACACCTATGAACTGAATCTTGACTGAATATCTGAGATCTGAAACTGAGACATAACACATGAACTGAGCTTATCTTGCAACTACTGTGACTTTCTATCTTTGAATAGTTATATTCCTAAGATTTTTGATAGTAGGTCTACGTGGAAAGATGGGAAACCACACTATACAAGCTTATTTCCTAATTTCTAAGCTGAATTACTGGATGATTAATCTAACTTATACTAAAAACTTATACTTAATTGAAGTGCTTCTTCTTCACCTGAGACTACTAAAAATATTCACATGAGAGATGAGCATGAATTCCTAAACATACTAACTTATCTTATTAACTGAATGACTGATAGTTGAATACTGGGTCTGCAAGATGGAACTGTACTTAGTCTTGAATAACTGGACTGCAACTATAGAGCATTATGCATAGGAGATAAGGAATAACTGAGTGACATGAGATAACTGAGCATGAATTAAGGGTAACTGTATTATTTGAGAATACAACACCAGGATTACAATACGGTTCTGGAATAGTCTTGTAAACTAAGGTACTGAAAGGCTGCAACTGAGTGACTGATAAATGTATGTTATGGTCGAGTAAACCCGAAATTGAATTAAGTTATCAACCTGATTACTGGGATAGGACTGGAAATGAGATTGCAGCTTAGATGATAATTGAGACTGTAACTGTAACTAAGACTGTAGATGGGACTAAATACTGGTTTCTGATAACTGTAGTTTAGACTGGTACCGAAGTACTGAATTCTGATGGTTAAGTAACTAATAGCTGAAAGTTGTGGTTTTGTAGGACTATCTGAGTCCTTTACTGAATATTGATTACTGAAATGACTCTGCAATTAAGACTCAAGGGATAGAACATCATCCCAATAGATTCATCAAGGGATTTAAACTGAGGGTATACGTGACATAATCTAAGTTTGGATAATCATTAGGAGTGGAGCATGAGTCATATTCATGAGTTGCATGACCTGAGTATGAAATTTCTGTACTCATGGAACATGATTCGTGATACTAAGTGAACTAAAACTCCTTATAATAGGAACTGTAAGCGTACATGATTTTTACTAACGTGCACAAATATGAGTGATAATCATAGAGCGAACTTGATTGCAAGAATAGATATCATTATAACTGATGGGATTTGAGGGTCTATAATACCATTCTGCGATGGTCTACAAGATCACACTCATTTTGGGAATAGACAAAGATGTCATCTATGAAGACTATGATGAGCATGTTGAAGTACTGGTTGAAAAATCGGTTCATCAAGTCTATGAAAATTGTTGGGGCATTGGTAAGACCAAATGACATGACTAAGAATCTGAAGTGACTATACCGAGTTTGAAAAGCCATTTTTTAAAGGTCACTTTCTCTGACTCTGAGCTGATGATAGCCTGCTCTGAGGTCTATCTTAGAGAAATTAGCTGACACTCTGAAGTTGGTCAAACTAGTCATTGATTGTGGAAAGTGGATACTTGTTCTTGACTGTGACTTTATTGAGTTGACGGTAATCTATTCATATTCTAAAAGAATCGCCTTTCTTTCACATGAATAAGACTGGTGCGCCAAACGGGGATTCTCTGAGTCTGATGAACTCCTTATCTAAGAGATCCTTCAACTGTTATTTTAATTCTCTAAGTTCCATTAGTACCATTCTGTATGGCAGAATAGATATAGGATAAGTATCTGAAAAAAGATCAATGTAAAAGTCTATTTCCCTTTTGGGAGAACTTCCTAGAAGATCTTCAGGAAAGACATCTGAATATTCATCCATGATTGGGACTAATTCAAGACTGGGAGTATCAAATCCAGAATCCTTAACAAGAACAAGATGATAAACACATCCTTTAGATGTCATTTTCCTTGCCCGAAGGTAGGTAACAAGATGACCTCTAAAAGTTGAAGTAGTACCCCTCCGTTCTAGAATATGTTCATTCAGAAACTGGAATTGGACTATTATATTTTTGTAGTCGACTGTGGCATAGCAGAAATAAAGCTAAATCTATGTCGAGAATAATATTCAAAATCAGTCATCTCTAATTCGACTAAGCCTGCTGAAATGACTTTCTGAGATACCATAACTGGGCAGTTCCTATATACCCGTCGGGCTATGATGGCTTTAACCACAGGGGTAGAGACTGAGAAGGGCTCTTCTAGAATTTCAGGACTGAATCTGAAATCAACTACTATATAAGGAGTAACAAAAGACAAGGAATATCCTGGATCTAGCAAAGCGTAAACATGAAAGTAAAAGAACGGTAACGTACTAGTGACTACATCAAGAAAATTTTTCTGATCCTGTTGGGACTGAAGAGCATATAGTTTGTTGGGGCATTGCCCATTGGTGGCACTGGATGTGACATCCTGCTGATTCAGACGATCGAACTAAACTGAAGGACAGCTATACAGACTTTATGGACCAGCCTTAGGAAAGCATCGGATTCTGTGACCTGACTTACCATATCCAAAGCATACATCACTGCTAGCTCTACAAATTCCCTTGTCAGTCTTTCCACAATTTTGACAAAAGGGATTGGTTCAGGCACTGTTATGTAATACCCCCCACTTTCCTAGGCTAGAAAGCGAATTGTTGTTTGTACATGTGAAATCCTAATTTTGTAAGTCATATTTGGAAACCTAAATTAGCAAGATTACCCTAGTTAAAAGAGAGCCTATGATGTGTTAACTGTGGTTATATGAGCCACTTAACGTAATACAAGCTAAGAGTTTTAGAATCCATCAAGTTTTAGCATTTGAATTTGGAAAAGTCATCTTTGAATGAGCATAACTTGATAAATGTGTGGTATTTTTGTGTATTTCTAACCACCAAATCATAGAGAATTGAATTAGGTTTCCAGCAATACCAATCTCATCAAAATCAAACACCCGAGCTAAGAGTTATGGCTTTGTGAAGTAGAGGACGTCGCCTAACCAATCGCCTATGGTCACTGGAAAGCATAGGTGATAGCATATATGGCGCCTATGTAAACATAGGCGATAGCATAGGCGGCGCCTATGTACACATAGGCGATAGCATATGCGGCACCTATGTGTTGGTTTCAAGTGACTTAAACACTCCATTTTGCATTATTTCAAGGATAAATAAACCTTTTAACATTCCTTACATGTCCCTAAACATAAGCCTATAAATTTAACTGCTCCTAAACATATCATCACCCTAGTATCAGTCTAAGTTCATCATCCAAGAGCACTAAAGGAGAAAAACAACTATGGTTGCCCAATCAAGGTTTGAAGATCCAATCTTTCAACAATTTCATTACTATAGAGGTATATGGGGGTTTTCAACAAGAGCCTTCTTTTGTTCTTATGACCAAATTGTATTATTTTCAAGGATATATGATTTTACATGTCTTAGTGTGAATTCGAGATGAAAACTTACATTCTATATCCTTGATCTAGGAGTAGTCTTTAGAACCGAGTGGGAGGTATAGCTGTAATTGGTACTTCCATAGAACTACATGCCCCCATAGGATTTGAGCCTAAGGTTGTTTGATAAAGTGATCACTAGTGAATGAATGATTAAGGTCCTACTCCATTGGCAAGGATAGGACAGCTCTCCCCAACGTTGGTTGGACGTTGGACTCTATGTAGATCACATAGTTTATGTCAGTTGTAAAAGACTCCAAGTGTGTGTGTGTGTGTATTCTTATGTCTGAGATGATAAGTGAAATGATTTGAAAGTTGAGTTGTGAAAGCTATCATTTTTGCAAAGTTTAATGATTTTATATAATCAAAGAGGGATTTTATTATGAGGTTTGATCATCTACTGAATTAGAAAGTGATTGAGAATTTATATGATGACTCATATGTTTTATTACATATATTTGACTCTCTGATGATTACAGTGATCTTATTCAAGCTATGTGAGTATTTCATTATATCATGCATACTTCCTATAAATGCCTATGATGTTGATATTTTAAACTGCATACACCCCCATATACTTGGTCCTTTTCTATGGTACTGACCCATATCTCTAGATGTGGGCTACATTTTCTCAGATTATAGGTTTAGGTGCACAGTCCCAGGCTCGACAGTGATTTTTTGGGCACGCTATTCTACATCCTCTACTGTGGTGAGTCCTCATGATCCGAGGATGTGACATCTAGATTTCTATTTTGTTTAACGAAGTACTTTTGATATTGAGTATGAGTCAGTTGGGGTATGTCTCAATAGCTCTCTGATGTTGTTGAGTTTTAGAGGCTTGTCAGAGTAGACTACATGGTTGGAGTTGTCGTGATGTGTCATATTTTATTACCTTTCTGCATCTCTTTTGTTTTTGAATTATGATATTATGGAGGATATTTTGATGACTGATCATAGTAATTCTATTGATATGTGTTGAATGATGTGAATATGGCTCAAAGGGTTAGCTTGGGGATACTTGTTTCCTTAAGCACAGTGTGACATCCTTGGACCCATTTTCGGGGCGTTACAAACTTGGTATGAGAGCCTAAGTTTATACGAGTCCTAGGGAGTCTGACAAGCCATGTTAAGTAGAGTCTTGATCATCGGTGTGTAGTGCGCCACATCTATGAGCAAGAGGCTACGAGACATTTTAGGAAAAAGTGTGATTCTTTTAGAAGTCTATCATGCTTAAAGTTTCTCTCTCTCTTCTATTAATTCATGATCTCTTCTTTTAGAAATATGCCTCCACATCTAGCTAGAAGAAATAACGATGGTCAACAACCCCAACCTGCTGACCCATTGAATGAGAATGCGTCCCATGCTGAATTTCGAGCAACCTTTTAGGCGCTGGCTCAAGCCATTGACATAAATATTTAGGCCAATCCGGCCCCAGCTCTACAGCAGTAGGGAGGTGATTCAGCTGCTGTTAGGATTCGTGACTTTGTGCGGATGAGTCCACCATAATTTTATGGGTCTAAGTCCGATGAGGATCCACAGTTGTTTTTAGAAGAAGTGTGAAAGATTAATCAGGTGATGCATGTATCCGAGGAGCATAGTGTGGAATTAGCAGCATATCGGTTGAAAGAACTTGCTTATGATTGGGTGGTTGCTTGGAACAAAGGCATAGGTGAGGGTACCGCCCAAACGACTTGGTGGGATTTCCAGGATGCATTCCTGGATAACTTTTTCCCTTTAGAGATGAGAGCAAATGTAGAAGAGTTCATGAACTTGCGACAGGGTGCTATGACTATTAGAGAGTACTGTCTGAAGTTTAATCAGTTGGCCAAATATGCCCCTGACTTAGTATCTGATAATCGGGCCAGTATGAGTAAGTTTGTGATAGGAGTGTCTAGTTATGTAGTAAAGGAGTGCAGGTCTGCTATTCTAAATAGTGATATGAATCTTTCCAGGATAATGACTCATTCCTAATAGATTAAAGCATATAAGATCAGGGAGAGAGATAGACTAAGAGGGAATAAGAGAGCTAGGTCCGAGCTGCACGGACAGGGTTAGACTAGGTCACAAAAAGGGAGTCTCCCTCAGTTTTAGGACTGTTCATCTGCTCCAGCACCGTCATCAGTTAGTTCTCCCATGCCTAGAGGTAAGCAGGAGCAAGGTAATCGGTCATATATATCTAGGTCTCAGTACAGTGTTGCAGTAAGCCAAATTATCCTCCGTGTCCTAAGTGTGGTAGGACCCATCTAGGTCAGTGTTGGGGTGAACAGAAAGGTTGTTTAGAGTGTGGTGACTTAGGTGAAAAACTTAGGGAGTGCCCACATGCCAGACAAGGGCGTCATGATAATCGCCCTCAGACTCAGACTGCTAGTGCTCCAGTTTAGGTGACTCACCCAACCCCAGATCAGGGCGCCTCCTCTAGGACTGCTGGCGGTCAGCGCCAAAATAGGTTCTATGCTTTGCTTTCTTTCTAAGAGAAGGAGTACTCTCCCGATGGTGTTACTGGTATGCTCCGTATACTTTAGTTAGATGTCTATGCTCTATTGGACCTTGGGTCCAATTTTTCATATGTTACACCTCTGATTGCTGTGAATGTTGAAATGAGTCTCAAAAATATTCTTGAGCGTATCTTAGTTTCTACCCCAATAGGTGATTCGATTGTTGCCTAGAAAGTGTATAGAAAGTGTCCTGTTACAGTCCTACATAGAGTCATGTTGGCTGATCTGATTAAGTTAGACATGGTGAATTTTGATATTATTCTGGGTATGGACTGGCTTCATTCTTGTTATGCCTCTATAAATTGTCGTACCTAAGTGGTCAAGTTTTAATTTCCTGATGAACCTATGTTTGAGTGGTCTGGGATTTCTGTATCTCCCAAGAGTCATTTTATCTCATATATTAAAGCTAGGAAACTTATTTCCAAGGGGTGCATCTATCAATTGGTAGGAGTCAAGCACACTAAGTCTGAGACTCCAACTCTTCAGTCAGTTAGCATTATCAATGAGTTTTCTGATGTCTTTCTGGAAGATCCCCCCGGGATACCTCCTGATAGAGAGATAGAGTTCAGGATTTATTTTCTTCCCGATACTCAACCTATTTCTATTCCTCCTTACCGTATGGCACCTGCAAAACTTAAAGAGTTGAAAGATTAACTCAACGATCTATTAGATAAGGGTTTCATAAGACCTAGTATTTCTTCTTGGGGTGCTCCTTTGTTATTTGTGAGGAATAAAGATGGTTCTTTGTGTATGTCCATTGCCTATCACTAGTTGAATAAAGTCACTATCAAAAATAAGTATCCCCTTTCGAGAATAGACAATTTGTTTGACTAGTTGCATGGTGTAAGTTACTTCTCAAAGATAGACCTTCGTTCCGGGTATCATCAGCTCAAATTTAGGGAGTGTGACATCCCAAAAACATCCTTCCAAACTTGCTATGGTCATTTTGAGTTTCTTATTATGTCCTTCGAGTTAACTAATGCCCCGAAAGCTTTCAAGGACCTCATGAATCAAGTGTTCATACCATACCTTGATATGTTTGTTATCGTATTCATAGATGATATTCTGGTGTACGCTCGTAGTGAGAATGAGCATCCAGATCACCTCCAGATTGTCTTGAAGACCTTTAGGAATCATCAATTGTTTGCCAAATTCAGCAAGTGTGAGTTCTGGTTAAGATCAGTTGCTTTTCTGGGTCATATTATTTCTTTTGAGGGTATTAGAGTGGATCCCCAAAAGACTGAAGTTGTTAGAAAATGGCCTAGACCTCTCTCTCCGACTGACATTTGAAGTTTCTTGGGTTTAGCTGGTTGTTACCGCCATTTTGTTGAAGGTTTCTCCTCTATAGCGTCCCTATGACAAGGTTGGCCCAAAAGAAAGTGAAATTCTTGTGGTCCAATTCTTATGAGAAGAGTCTTCTAGAGTTGGTTTGGGTTGCGTATTAATGCAGAAGGGTAAGGTGATAGCTTATGCTTCTAGATAGTTGAAACCCCATGAGAAAAATTACCCCACCCATGATCTTTAATTAGCTGCCATTGTATTTGCTCTAAACATCTGAAGACACTACTTGTATGGTGTTCACGTTGATGTTTTCACTAATCATAAGAGTTTACAATATGTATTTACCTAGAGAGAGTTAAACCTTAGGCAAAGAAGATGGTTATAATTGTTAAAAGACTATGATATGAGCGTGTTGTATCATTCAGGCAAGGCCAATGTGGTGGCCGATGCCCTAAGCAAGGTGTCTATGGGTAGTGTTTTGCATGTTGACGAGGGTAAGAAAGAGTTGGCTCTTGATGTGCACAGATTTGCTAGACTGAGGGTTAAGTTGTTTGACTCTGCTGAAGGTAGTATAGGGGTTC
Organism: Capsicum annuum; assembly: GCF_002878395.1. Lineage (NCBI taxonomy): Eukaryota > Viridiplantae > Streptophyta > Magnoliopsida > Solanales > Solanaceae > Capsicum > Capsicum annuum. Next base: position 108,616,040 of record NC_061112.1, on the reverse strand, counting down.
AGAGTAGTTCCGAATCCTCCTTTGTTTTGGAAGTGAAGAAGAAGCAAGACTTAAATGCTAGTTTGGTCAGACTGAAGGAGTCAGTCAAGGAACAAAAGGTAGAGGTTTTCTTCCAAGGAGGAGATGGTGTGTTGAGGCTGCAGGGTAGATTGTGTGTTCTGAATGTTGATAACCTGAGACAAAGAATTATGTATGAAGCGCACGGGGTGCGATACACTATTCATCCTGGTTCCACCAAGATGTACCATGACTTGTGGGAAATCTATTAGTGGAGTGGCATGAAGAAATATATAGCAATGTTTGTCGTTAAGTGTGCAACGTGCCAATCGTTTAAGGTTGAACACTAAAGGCCTGGTGGTACGACGCAAAGTTTTAGCATTTGAATTCGCAAGGGTCATCTTTGAATGAGCATAACTTGATAAACGAGTGGTATTTCTGTGTATTTCTAACCACAAAATCATAGAGAATCGAATTAGATTTCCAACGATACCAATCTCATCAAAATCCGACACCCGAGCTAAGAGTTATGGCTTTGCGAAGTAGAGGGCGTCGCCTAACTAATTGCCTATGGTCACTGGAAAGCATAGGCGATAGCATATGCCGCACCTATGTAAATATAGGTGATAGCATATACGGCACCTATGTGTTGGTTTCAAGTGACTTAAACACTCCGTTTTGCATTATTTCAAGGATAAATAAACCTTTTAACAATCCTTACACGTCCCTAAATATAACCATATGAATTTAATTGCTCCTAAACACATCATAACCCTAGTATCAATCTAAGTTCATCATCCAAGAGCACTAAAGGAGAAAAACAACTAGGGTTGCCCAATCAATGTTTGAAGGTCCAATCTTTCAACAATTTCAATACTATAGAGGTATGTGGGGTTTTTCAACAAGATCCTTCTTTCTTTCTTGTGCCCAAATTGTATTATTTTCAAAGATATATGATTTTACAGGTCTTATTGTGAATTCGAGATGAAAACTTACATTCTATATCCTTGATCAAGAAGTTATGATATTTTAGATTTTTTGAGAATGAATTTCATGAGTTTAATGTGAATATCATGTTTAAAAGTCAAAATTCCAGATTTTATATGAATTTTATCATGTTTACTAAATAAAGTATGAATCTTGAAGTGTTTTGGCTCAAGTATTGAATTATGGGTTTTGAACCCGGATTGAGATCATTATTTTATGAAGTAATGTGTTATACACACTTTGAGAATGGAATTGATTTGAACTTTTGGTCTTGAAAGAGTTATTTTTGAACTCGAATGAGAAAAGAAATCCACACTGTAATTGATTATGAAAAAGGGGTAGCATAATGGCTCCCATTATGAATTGTTGAATTCGTTTTGTTGTGGATTGTCATTGAAAATATTTGAGTTAAGCCCGGGAGTAGTATTGAGCACCGAGTGGGAGGTATAGCTGTAATTGGTACTTCCATAGAACTACGTACCCCCGTGGGATTTGAGCCTAAGGCTATTTGATATAGTGATCACTAGTGAATGAATGATTAAGGTCCTACTCCGATGTCAAGGATAGGACAGCTCTCCCCAATGTGGGTTGGACGTTGGACTCCATGTAGCTCACATGGTTTATTTCGGTTGTAAGATACTCCCTCTGTGTGTGTGTTTGTATTCTTATGTTTGAGATGATATGGGAAATGATTTGAAAGTTTAGATGTGAAAGCTATCATTTTTGCAAAGTTTAATGATTTTATATTACCAAATAGGGATTTTATTATGAGGTTTGATCATCTAATGAATTGGAAAGTGATTGAGAATTTATATGATGACTCACATGTTTTATTACATATATTTCACTCTCTGATGATTACAGTGATCTTATTCAAGCTATATGAGTCTTTCATTATATCATGCATGCTTCCTATAAATGCTTATGATGTTGATATTTTAAACTGCATACACCCCCATATGCTCGGTCCATTTTTATGGTACTGACCCACATCTCCGGATGTGGGCTATATTTTCTCAGAATGTAGGTTCAAGTGCTCAGTCCCAGGCATGACTGTGATTTTCCGGGCATGCTATTCTACATCATCTATTGTGGTGAGTCCTCATGATCTGAGGACGTGGCATCCAAATTTTTGTTTCGTTGAACGAAGAACTTTTGATACTGAGTATGAGTCAGTTGGGGTATGTCCCAATGGCTCTCTGATGTGGTTGACTTTAAGAGGCTTGTCAGACTAGACTACATGGTTGGAGTTGTCATGATGTGTTGTATTTTGTTACCTTTCCGCATCTCTTTTATTTTTGAATTATGATATCATGGAGGATGTTTTGATGACTGATCATAGTAATTCTATTCATAAGTGTTGAATGATGTGAATATGTCTCGAAGGGTTAGCTTGGGGCTACTTGTAGCCTTAAGCACCGTGTGATGTCCTGGGACCCATTTTCGTGGCCTTACATACTATCAATGCACTGAGGTTTAGTACCTGCTGCCCTATTGCTGAATTTAGGAATTTGAGCACTATCTGAGGAAGAAAATGGAATGGATGCCTTTGGGCAAAAATGATAATAATTACCACCGTCTTACTTAGGATGAGCAAAATTGAAATTACTTGTTCTCGCTCTTTTATTTTCTCTCTTCCTATGCTTTCCCACCTCAATCTGTTAGGCATGAATCATATGCCTAGGTGGGATAACAGCCTACTGATTTCTCTGAGCTACTATTGAGTAAGATATGGTAGGGAACTTAGTTCTGAATTCTCTATGAAAGACATGCTCGTCCAGCGAATCTACCTGAACGGGCGGAGGTGCTGACTGATTCTTAGTTTTTCTTTCGTTAGTCTTTTTGGGAGGCATGTTCTGTAATGAAAGGGAGAAATAGATTAGACTGAGAATTAAGTTTGAGATCAAGCTCACTGGCACAAAATGAATACTGAAAGAAGGGTTGTTTCTAAAACATGTTTTAACCTCCTGTACTTAAGTATGGTGCACAACACACCCATGCACAAGAATCTACAAGATGCACCTTTTTAGACCTCATAGGACACTATTGAACCTTAGGCTCTGATACCAAGTTTATAACGCCCCGAATCAAGTACCCGAAGTGCTACACAGTGTTCATGACCTCGAAGGACCACAAGCTAACCCATGACTTATATCTGCCCTAAACACTTCATAATATATAGTATAAATACGGAAATAAAGGGTGAAAGGCCATATGGTTCAAAAATGTTAAAAATGTAACATCTAAAAAAATACGGTATATCAATACCAAAATAAACTAGAACAAAACTGTCTGAACATACTATAGTCTGAAAAGCATCTAAAATTGAACTATATGAATAAGGAGTTATGGGACATGTCCTAAACTAACTCCAACTAGTGAAATAAACTAAGTAATGAAGAAATAAAGTAATGATCATGTCCTCGAAGGATGAGGACTTACTGCTAACTCTCACTGCTGAAACTAGAATGCTACTGATGCTCTGGAGCTCGTGCTTCTGAACCTATGGTATAGAATAATTCATCATAGCATAAATAAGTCAGTACAATTAAATGTACTGGTATGCATATGAGGTAGGCTGAATACAAAGGGTTCAAATTCATGAATAACGCTAACTGACTGTATAACATGAATGTAAGAATACATGTATGAATAAGTGATTGTAACTGAATTTGTGATAGTACTGACTATTGAGTGTGATTACTGATAACATGAGTTATTGATAACTGATAAAATTGATACTGAGAGACTATATCTGACAGTCTAGGCTCTGATGGAACAAGCTGAGTTCCATACTGTGCTGAGTTGACTGTATCTGATAGTCTTGAAATCTGAAAAACTATCTAACTTTTTTTACTAAGACTAAGAATGTGAGAAGTAGTCATCTAACCAACATGCCCCAAATAATGCATTATAGCTGAGTTGGGGTCGAATCTGTAACCCCACTTAGAAGGGTTTCAATACTGTACCACTGGTAAAGACAAGCTATGAGTGATCATTATCTGGCAGTGTCCCCAAAAGAGAATGTTGGGATACTCATCTAACAGTGTTTATCCACCTCATCAATCCTCATCTATCAGTGTTGATATCTTAACCTATTCTAACTACATAGTTCTAGAATGCAAGAATTGCTTCTAAGGATCATCACACTCTCAACTGTCAGTATGTTTCCTCATCCTTGGGTTCACTCGGTGCTAATTTCTACTCCCATCTGAATAGACACTGAACATGATTAACTGAACTAAACTGGACTGACTTTATTGAGTTGATTTGACTAATAGAATACTATTGAGATTACTGAATTTCTAAGCTTTCTGAGATTACTGAGATTACTGGTTTATTGAGTTTACCTGAGTCACATGACTGATTGAATTCTACTGAACATGGCTTAATTGAGGATATCATGAAAACATGACATTGTCTCTAGGCACACAACTAAATTGTTGGGTACAAGTACCCCCAGGACTCGATAAAAGGAAATTGACAAGGCATGACATTCTTGAATACATGACTAGCATCAACAATCCATAAAACAATAAGTTGGGGATTTCATGAAGTACATGGTTATCATAATCGTGTACATGGTAGGATGCATATATGCAATGTCATAATTTCATACTCTAACATCATAAGCATTCAAATAAATATCTACATTACACATCTATAGTATGGGAGTCATTTGAACATAAGGGTAAAATATGCACTTATCATATGGATCACAAATGAGCTATAATACACAATTTCTATACTCTTAGGTAATTTATCAAACACCTTACATGCACAACTTAGGGAATTGGTGTAATCATCAAATTATACATCATAAATAATTCAATTCATGGATTTCAACTTCCATACTAACGTAGTTTCATAAAAAAACACACAAAGACCTTAACTTGGGAATCATACAACAAGATAAACATGGTTACAAACAACCCACAACATAAACATCATGATTTATAATGTTAAATAGGGTTCTTGAACTTTATGGATGAAACAAATCCATAAATCAACACTATGCAAACCTTAGTTCTTGATTTCGCAAAGATTTACGGTGGAATTTTCTTGAATTTAAATCCACAATTGAGAACCCTAAATTGTTCTTGAGAGAATTTTGAGAGAAGAGACTATGTTTTTGTTGAATTGGGGATAAATCCCATGTTATAGGCTTATATAGGGGTGGAAAATACCTTAAAATAACTCAAATTTGGGGTGTTTACATCACTTGGGCCATAAGATATGTGGCACACAACTTATCGAGTAAGCTAGGTTGTGCATCGCATAACTTATGGCATAAGTTAGGTTGTGCGTCACACAACTTATGGAATAAGTTAGGTTGTCTGTCGCATTACTTATGGCATAACCATTCTAGTAGCCTTAGGCGATTTGTTAGGTGTCGTACTCCACTTTGGGAAGCCATAATTTCTTGCTCGGGTGTTGGATTTTGGTATAATTGGTATTATTGGAAAGCTAATTTGATCCTCTACAATTTGGTGGGTCTAAATATATCAAAATGACACATATACATAAAGTTATGCTCGTTCAAACTTAGAAATATATGGGGTATTACAGAAATTGATTACGACTCATGAACTAAGATGAACTCACAACTACTTAAATGCTCTATCTTGGAATAGGTACACTCCTGAGACATTCTGATAATTTGTCTGCATGGAAAGATAGGAAAAATAAACTATATGAATTTAACTGTCTAACTGCTAAGCTGAATTGTTGGCCTTACTGAGTTACTCATGCTGAAAACTTAAGCTCAAATAGGTAACTTGAGCTCATGCCCACTCGCACGACATGATTATTGAAAGAAGGAAAACTATTCCTAAAACATCTTATAGCCTCTTGTACATAAATGTGGAGCACAACACACCCATGCACAAGACTCTACAATATGCTGCTTTCAGACTTCCTAGGATACTGTTGAACCTTACGCTCTAATACCAAATTTATAACGCCTCGGATTCTTAACCTCAGATGCTATTTGGTGCTTATGATCCCTAAGGACCACAAGCTAACACTTTTGTGGTACCTGTAACTGATCAAAGCATAATATACTATAAAAATGCATAAAATAACTGGTGAAAACTTTCCATAAGATTCAAAACTAAAATACAACTGAATAAAGTATCAAAAATACTAAAGAAACTTTCTGAACATCTAGTCTAAAAGACTCTAAACTGTATGAATAAGAAGTGGATGGGACATTCCCCTAACTAATTTCATCTACTAAAATATAGAATCTAGAAATATAATGAAATAATATAACATCCTCGAATAATGAGGACTCACTGCTAAGTCTACTGCTTCTAGTTAAATCAGAACTGCTAAGTGTGCTCTATATCTCGTGCCTCTGAACCTATGGTATAAAATACCATAGCGTAGAAAAGTATGCATCAGTAGGATGGAATATACTAGTATACTAGATGAGGTAAGGCTAAATGCATGGGTTTATATATGATACAAGTACGATCATAATTGTGGACCAATACATAAAGACTCAAGCTCGGGTGGCTTTCCAACCGATGGAACAAGCTTTGAAATGTAGAGAACAAGTCCCAACACTCTAAATCCATCCAATATGCGCACTCGAAGGCCGTCCGTTTGTCTTGGTTCATTAAGGGCATTATAGTCACTTTGTAATAAGTTATAACCTAGACTATAAATAGAACCTATTAGGTTTTTTGTTCAGAACTTAGATGATATTTTGAGAGTTCTTTGAGAGTGTTCATACAAGTGTTGATATCACTTGCGACAAGTGTGGAATCACTTGTGTTGGTTTTTTGTTTTGAAATGTTGGTTGCTTGGGTATTTCATTTCCTTGAGGTCACCGTAAGAACTTGATATTATTTGTATAAATTCTTGGGCCTTAGTGTTCAAAATACACTTTGGTTTATAGTGTTTATGCATTGTGTGTCAAGTTTTCTATCATTCTATCTTATTAGACCTTGTTGTGTCATTTTTGTTCTTGTTATTGTGTTGTAATCTTAGTTTGTAGCTCACTGATTATAGGTATTGAACACCTTAGAATCTTGTTGTTATTGTGCTTGTATTGTTATTGTGTAGTGAATCCAAGAGGGGTCACCAAAAGGGGTCCTCGGTTCTTCAAATCATGGATTGTATTGGTGGGTGTTAGTGTCTTCCTTGTCAATATTGTATTATTTGGTATCAGAGCATGGCTATATCTTGTTTCTACAATATCAATCTTGGGCTTTCTTGTTAGAAAATTAAAAAAAAAATGTTGCAAAACTGAAAAAAAGATAAAAAAAAAAGAAGCAAATATGTCCATCTTGTTCTAGTTCTTGACTGAATTGGGATTTTGTCGTTGTCTTGGCTGAAAAATTTGTTTTCTTGTCTATATATAGAAGTCATTTTGTTTTTTTTTGTTGTTTCTAGTGTTAGTTTCTTCATCTCTAACACTCTTGAGTCTAGATCTAGATTTGAGCTTGAAATGTTGACGTTCTTGTTGTGAACCAAATTGTGGCCAATTGTTGTTGCAGGTTTGAGACTTGAACGTGTATTGTGGAGATTTTGTTGTGGAATTTAAGCTTGAGAAGGTGTTGTTGTTGTTTGGGAGGTCCAACTTGAACCTTAGAACTTCAAGACTCAAAGTGTGTTCTTGGTGTTCTTCACAATATTCAAATCTTGTTGAAGAAAAGTGGTTGTTTGATTTAGAAAGTGAAGAAAGAGAGTGTATTTTGCTGTTAGTCTTGAAAGAATTTTCCAAAGACTTTACATCCACTCAAAGATTTACAATCACTTTTCCAACTAGTTTCCAACAAAATTTCCATGATTTAAGGACCATGTTTTAGGAAAATGGTACAAGAAAGTCAAGTCTTCCACTTTTGAATTTGAAAATAGGATTTAGAGACTTGTTTTCCTTCAAAATCAATTCCCACCAATTTCAAATCGCAAATTTTTCAAGACTTCCAATTTTTGAAAATAAAATATGTTATGACTACAACCAATACGTGGCTGCCACTTCACGTTTTACTGTTCACACGATAAATTTAGGCTCAAATTTTTTATTTCTTAGTTTCTAATTATTGTTTCTTATTTGCATTTTATTGAACAAACTAGTAATAGTCAACTAGGTTGTAAATTAGTTTTTGGGTCCGTTTATTCATGTCTACGTTTCTTTGTGTGCTTTTATCTTTTTTGAAATTCGTTGTAGTTTCTTTGTTGAAGTCCGTACGTATTTTCTTTGATTTGTTTAAAAAGAGAATCTATTCCGACCTCGAGCCCCAATTGGTACCAAGTAATCTCCTTGGAGTATAAACGAGTTACCAACACTTGTGAGGCCAATTGAGAGGCATTTCAAAGTGGGAGAGCTTGAGAGCTTATGAGGATGTTTTCTTTTCTAACATTAACTAGTTTGTTGTTTTTTGTGTTTCTGTTTTAGAATTTCTTTTTTTAGGAACTATGGCATTCAAAAAGGTGACAATGAATGATTTGATGGCTTCCATAATGGATATGAAACATGATCTTAGTAGCCAAATGAAGAGAATGGAAAAAATAATGGACTTAGTGGAAGGAAGAATGGGAGGGACGGAAAGCTCTCTTTCCAAGGAGTTGGATAACTTCATAGAGAATCCAAGCCTTCCTAATCAAGTTCCTGTGAGTGGACATGCTACACATGAGTTTCAAGGTAATCAAACTAACTCTTGCACTCTAGTGAATGAGTCTAGTAGCCAACTAAGTATGAATGGTAGTTTTTCTTTAGGTGAGACAAATGTTCCTCCATTTGATAATGATAATGTACAACTTGAGACTGTGGATACACTAGTTGAGGCCATTGTGGCAAGTGATAGTACATTGTCTCATGGAAGTCATGAAGACCAACTTGTGCGTGAAAATAGTGATGTTGAACATGTTGGCCAATTGACTATGGATGACCCTCTAGTTGTTTTTGTTGTATACCATGCTAGTGTAGAGGGGATATATGATTGTACTAGTGGTAGTATTGGGAAAAGAAAATGCATCCTAAAACTGTATCCATGGAAACTTCACCCATTTGATCCCGGTGATCATTTGAAGTATGGTGATAAGGATGTCTTTTGGAATGACTTGAGTGCGCATGGGATTTATGGTGTTCCTATCTCAACTTTAAAGACTATTTTTTTTCCAAGAAGAGTCTATGTTTTCCACTTGATGAGCAACTCTTGCTCCTTGTTTCTTGTCACACTTATGTGGATAGACTAGTTGACTCTTTCTTGGGAAGGTATTCGAGTAAGAGGGATGTTTGGGTGTATGTGAAGTTTGAGCCACCTTGGCAAGATGCTATGATTTATTACACTAATCCTAACCCTTATACCTTGAGGAACTTGTGTTTGCTTGTCCTTCCTATTATTTTGCAAGTTTCGGATTCAAGGTCAAATCCTTTTTCAAGAAGGGAAGGATGCTACAAGTATGATCGTGATTGTGGACCAATAAATAACGACTCGAGCTCAGGTGGCTTCCCAAACAAGGGAACAAGCTTTGAAGTGTAGAGAACAAGTCCCAACACTCCAAAGCCGTCCAATATGCATGCTCGAAGGCCGCCCCTTTGTCTTGGTTCATTGAGGGCATTATAGTCATTTTGTAATAAGTTATAACCTAGACTATAAATAGAACATATTAGGTCTTTTGTTCAAAACTTAGATGATATTTTGAGAGATCATTGACAGTATTCATACAAATATGGATATCACTTGTGATAAGTGTGGAATCACTTGTGTTGGTTGCTTGTTTTAAAATGTTGGTCGCTTGTGGATTCCGTTCCCTTGATGTCACCATAAGAACTTGATGTTATTTGTATGAATTCTTGGGTCTCATTGTTCAATATACACTTTGGTTCATAGTGTTGGTGCATTGTGTGTCAAGTTATCTATCATTCTATCTTATTATTGTTGTTGTGCTCATTATCAATTTTGGGTGTCCAAACACGAGACCTTGTTGTGTCATTTTTGTTCTTGTTATTGTGTTGTAATCTTAGTTTGTGGATCGCTAATTATAGGTGTTGAACACCATAGAATCTTGTTGTTATCGTGCTTGTATTGTTATTGTGTAGTGAATCCTAGAGGGGTCACCCAAAGGGGTCCTCGATCTTCAAATCATGGACTATTTTAGTATGTGTTAGTGTCTTCCTTATCGATCTTGTATCAATATGTATGAACAATACTAACTAAATAATCTGAGTATACTAAATGAGGATACATACATGAATGCACAAATTGTAACGAAAATCATAGGAAATCTAATAACTGGATTTATGATAACTGAATATACTATACCGATATTTAATTGACTAGGATTGAGATCAGTCCTATCCATGGTTGATCTCTGAATATACTGATAATGAAGATGATAAAGAGAATCTGAGATTAGTCCTATATATCTCTAAATCTAATGGTATTTGATACTAATTGTCTGCATTTGAGATCAGTCCTATCTAATGGGTGATCTCTGAATCTATTGGTACTAATACGGATATTTCTTGACTAAATTGGATATTAGTCCTATTTAGCAAGCTATCTCTAAATCCATTGATAATACTAATGAGTGATTGTATCTAAAAGTCTTGAATCTATACTACCGAGTTGAGTTCTTTTACTAAGACTGATTTTAAAGCTGAGACTGTGGGAGGTAGTCATCTAACCGACATGCCCCGAATCTAAACTAGTGGGGTCCAACCTATAACCCCAGCTGGAAGGGTGTCAATACCATGCCATGGATAAAGACAACTGCTATGGGGTTAGTCCTAATCTAGCGAGTGACCCCTGAGACCAATCATGTACTAGTGTGTGATCCTAGAGTATGTCAGTTCTATCTAACGGGTGGCATCTCATACCTACACTGCCTACATAGTTTTGGAACTTTGGGATTGCTTGTAGGGATCTCAGTCCTATCTAGCGAGTGAGCCCCCATCCCTAGGTTCTCTCAGTGCTAAATCCTACTCCCAACTAACAGACACTAAACTGATAACTAATTCATACTAGGCTTGACTAAACTATTACTGATTGTACTTATTTGATAGAGCTAAACTGAATTCACTGAGTTTCATTAACTGACAGAATATTATTAAGTTTTGAATCATTTACTGAACTGAAGCTGGAATGCTACTGATACTGAGATTACTGAGATTTTCCTAAGTTTTGTAACTATCTGAGTTCTACTGAGTTCTGTAACTAATTGAGAATACTACTAATCATGGCATCACATAGATTATACTGAAACTGACACTGGCTCTAGACAAGCAGCTAATTTATCAAGTATAAATACCCCCAGGACTCAATAATATAAATAATACAAGATAGGATAACTCGTACATAACATGGAAAAAGGCTATCATTCACGACACAATCAATGAGTCATCTCTTCAAGCACTTGGAAGTCTTAAACATGTAAACATATAGAGAGTGCATACTATCATCTCATAATTCATTCAATAAGGAATGCAAGTGAGTGAGAATGTATGCAACTTATCATAATTCATTCACTAAGTCCTTTCAACAAATCTTGGTATGCATTAACTTATACATAATTGGGGATTTCTTGTCAACATTCTATAATGACTCCATTTTCTTCACATAAGCATTTTATCAAACATATGGGGAGCATACTTTATTCAATACACCTAATTAACATAGTTACATCAATTAACATGCATCTTGAAGGGATTTATCATGAACATCACATAAATATCACTTACTAGGATCAAAGCTTGGAACTTTATAAGTAAAACATGAAGTAAAACTTAATAACAACATGAACTTCAATTTCAATTCACATAAGTCATGAAAACTCATAAATATATTATCTTTAATTTAGAAAAAGATTCTTGAACTTCTTTGGTGGAAGGAACCCAAGAATCAACATCTAACATACCTTAGTTCTGGATTTTATGAAGATTGACGGTGGAATTTTCTTTAATTTGGATAGTCAATTGGAAACCCTAAACTTGTTCTTGAGAGAAATTGAGAGAAACAATAATAGTTTGGGTAAAATAAAGCTGAATCACGTGTTTTAGGGTTATATAAGAGTGGGGAAAAGACTGAAGTAACCTTGGGGTCGTGGCTATTTTAATGACTGGAAAACTGGTTACCGATGCACTGGTCGACGCGGTGAGTTGATGGCATCAATGCGATACCCGACACATCGCATCATGATCACATCAAGCCTCAGTACTTTTAACTCTGGTAGCCTGCAACAATGTTAACCAATGTGATAGGTGACACGGCATGCCAAGATCACGTTGGTCTACTATTTTGAGACCCCAATGTGGTCTAAACGAGGTTTAAAAAAACTCCGAAACTTGTCCAGAAAATCCTATTGACATTATGGGTCATGAATTAGATAAAATATCAACTACAAAAGGCTAGAAAGGTCATGAAATAAATTATCAAAGTTAGAAAGCTTATGAAATGAAGAAGTTCCAACACTTAGCCAAATTTTCTAATTGTGATGCTTCCCTTGACAAGCTTTAAAGAGTTTTAACGACTAGAAAAATTTTCAGGGTCTTACATTAAGTCCCTAAAACTTATTTTAACCCTAGAAAATCATTAGTTAATCATCTAAAACAGAAGAGCAGGTAAACAACTTATGGTTTGGGCAATCAAGCTTAAAGGTCAGATCTATTCATAAATTCTTGTCAACTAAGGTATGTGAGACTATCCTAAAACTCCATAGGCATAAGTTTTTATGGGTTTATCAAGTTCAATGATTTATATTGATGTTACAAAGAAGAGTTTTTAGGCTGATTTGAAAAGCATGTTATGGAATCATTTTTATAAAAGTATATATATATATATATATATATAATCTATATATATATATAATAATATATTGCATTGAACTCTTTTTCATGGAATTGAGTTATACCCCCTTATGTATATACATATTCAGTTTTTAAAAGTTTAATTGAGAGCATGAACAATGAATTCCCTCTCTTAATATAAAAAAGAATATCATATAATTTTATTGTGGATTATTTCAAATGCATGAACTAGTATTTTGAAAGCAAGTTTCTTATTATTATTGTGATTGATATGGTTTATGACATTATACAAGGAAAATTCTCCTTAATTATAAGTGTTTATTTTGATGATAAGAAGAGATGCATGTGTTTTAAAGAAAGATTGGCCACCAATTGATAATGTGTTTCCGAAGAAGTGTTTTGTATAAACAAGGCTTGAGTTCAGATAACTCTTAGCCCAAAATCATGTTTTGTCGATATAGGTCTTTATGTGCTATTCAGCAAGTGGGATAGAATGGTATATCGGCAAGTGGGCATGCCTTTTCATGATATTTCCCATTCTTATGGAAAACTTAAATTGGGAGCTTGGACATTGGGTTATGGACGGAATTCACATATCTTGTAGATTATCACATATGTAGGGTGATCCATCTAGCTAAAGAATAATATACAGACTGAGTCATAGCTTCAAGGAAGTGTTTTGAAGTTCATTAAAGTAAGCCCATGTGTTTTCACTTTTGCATTATGTTCATTGATTTACGAAAAGCTCTCATTATGTTGTATAAAAAAATGTTATTTTGGATTGTTTCACATACCAGTACATCTATATTGACCCCCGATATTTCAAGTTCTGAGGCGCAGTCTAGCGGTCCTGCTAAACAGTAGATTGTTGTTGGACATTCAGAGTGGGTGAGCCTTTCTTACTTCGGAAGGCATCTTGTTCACTTGTGTTGATCTCATTTGGTTTTGGTTTATGGTCCAACCGAGGGACTTGTCCCAGTGTTTAAACAGATGTTGTTTTCCTTCAGTTAGTAGAGATTTTGCAGATAGGTGTTAGATGGATTTGAGTCTTCTTTAACTTATGCCATGTTTTTAAGTTGATATAATTAGATGACCATGTTTCCACATTTTATAGTTCTGAATTATGCATATCATTGCCAGTTAGAAGGGCTCTCAGGCCTTTATGGTTCAGGATGCCCATCGTGGTCAGGGCCTCGACTCGGGTTGTGACATATTTCATGAACATAAACCTATGCTCTTCATCCTAAACTTATCTCATATACAAGTACATTCAAAGTACTGATTGCATATATTTTCTTTGTTATATGATGTTTAATATCATAGGTTTGAACAGTCAGTTTCTCAACTGCGCTTAGATAGTCCAGCTAGTCAACAGCTTCGGCAGTGGTGAATCTTTATGTTTTGAGTACATGTTATGTTTCTTTTAGTGATTTTAGTATTTTATTTTTCTTAGTAAATCAGAGTTAGTTGGAGGTTTTCTCATCAACTTAACAGCTAGTTAGTTAGAGGCTTTCAGACAGTTTAGACAATTAGATAGTTTGTCGGTTTTATCAGTCAGATTTTTAGTATTTCTCATATGTTTCAAATTTGTCAATTCAGATGTACTATTTTCAATATTTAAAACCTTCTAGCACATTGAGTTGATTTTTTCACACATCTTTTATTACCAGGTTTACTTAGTTCTTACAATAGGTACTAACTCATGGGTTAGCTTGTGGCCACTTATGATCGTAAGCACCATTGTTGCCACTAGGAAGTAGTCTCAGGTCATGAAAAAACTTAGTATTAGAGCCTAAGGTTTTATAGTATCCTAGTGAGTCTAAAATTTTTGTTGAGCAAAGTCTTGTGCATGGGTGTAAAGCACGCCACATATGGAAAAAAGGCTACAAGATGTTTTGGGAAAAGTTTCCCTTCTTTCTGTTCTCATGTCAAGCGAAAGAGCATGAGCTCTATTTAGACCCTCTTTCTAATGCATTTTTTCTTCCATTTACATAAAATGTATCCCAGAAAGAACAACAAAAAAATGAAAATTAGCCCGAACCTCTGCCTGTTCAGGAAGATCCCCTGAATGAACATGTCTCTCACACTGAATTTAGAGTTTCTTTCATTATATGAGGTCACTCGGTAGCAGCTTAGGATAACTAGTCGGCTTCAATCCTATTCAATCTAGTGGCTAATGCAGTTGCAGCTAGATTTGGGACTTTACCCAAATGAACCCTCATTTGTATTTAGGATCCAAGTCTGATGAGTATCCATAGTAATTTATTGATATGGTTAAGAAGGTGACTAATATCATGGGTTTCACATATAGTGAGAGTGTAGAATTGGCTACTTACTAGTTATAAGATGTATCTCACAACTGTTATAATTAATGGAAGGAGAATAGGGGCGTAGATGTAGGCCTGTAGAGTGGGAAGAGTTTGCCATATCCTTTTTAGACAGATTCTACCCTTTGGATTTAGGTAAGCTAAGGTGTTGGAGTTTATTAATCTAAAGCGGGGTAGTATGAGTGTGAAGGAGCATTCGCTTAAGTTTACTCAGTTGGCGAGGTATGCTCCTTCTGTAGTAGCTAATAATAGTTCTAGAATAAGTAAGTTTGTATCTTGTATGTCTGATAGTGTAGTCAAGAAGTGTAGGACTGCATGTTGATTAAGGATATGAACATATCTAAGCTTATGGTCCATGCTTAATATATTAAGGATCATAAACTTAAGAAAAGAGGGAGAGTAAAAGGGCTAGAATAGGTATCTTTAATTTTTGTCAGTCGAGGTCAGAGGGTGGTAATAATCCTTAGTTTCGTCAAAATTTTGAAGCCCCTGATCCATCTTAACCTAGTTCATCAGTGCCAAAGTTCAAAAATAATAATTGGGATATGGCACCAAGCTCTAAGTCCCAAGGCAGTGTAAACAGTGGTCGCACTAACCTACTTTGCTAAAAATATGGTAGAAATCATTAGGGTGAGTGTAGAGCTGG
>NC_061112.1:108373239-108597322 GCF_002878395.1 Capsicum annuum | reverse complement strand
AGCTGGCAGTGATTTTTGTTTTGGGTATGAAAAGACCGGCCACAAGATCTAGGAGTGTCCAGTAGTTTCTTAGAAGGGAAGTAAATTTTGCCAACAGGGCTAGTCCAATCTATCATCAGCTCCAGCAGGTCGCCCGACCCAACAGGGTGCCACTTCCAGTGCCACCAGTGGTCAGCACCAAAATAGGTTGTATGAACTTCAGTCCCAAAAGGATCAAAAAAGTTCTCTTGATGTGGTTATGATTACGTTGCAGGTCTTTCACCTTTATTTTTATACTTTATTAGACCCTGGAGCTTCGCTCTCCTTTGTAACCCCTTATATAGCTGTAAATTTTAGAGTCAGTCCTGAATCTTTAGCGGGACCCTTCTTAGTGCCTATCCCAGTAGGTTTTTCTATTGTAGTTAGGTAGGTCTACAGGAACTGTTCGATTACAATATCCTAAAAAGTCACCTTAGTTGATTTTGTGGAGTTAGAGATGACTAATTTTGATGTCATTCTCAGCATAGTTTCTCTCCACTCATGTTATACTTTAGTTGATTATAGAAACAGAGTTATTCAGTTCTAGTTTCCCAATGAACCAGGTATTGAATAAAAGGGTAGCACTTAAATGGTTAGGGGTCAAATTATTTCTTATCTTAAGGTAGGAAAAATGACATCCAAGGGGTGTGTTAACCATTTTGTTCGAGTCAAAGACTCTCGTCCTAAGACTCCCAATCTCGAGTAAGTATTAATAGTGAGGGAATTTTTAGATGTGTTCCCTAAAGATCTCCCCAAAGGTCTTCCAATAAAGGCAATTGACTTCGAAATAGATCTCCTACTAGATACCCAACCTATCTCTATTCTGTCCTATAAAATGGCTCCAATTGAGCTAAAAGAGTTAAAAGAATAGTTGAAAGATCTATTAGATAAAGGATTTATTAGACCTAGTGTTTCCCCATTGGGTATTACAGTCCTTTTCATGGATAAGAAAGATAGTTCTATTAGAATGTACATCAATTACCATTAGTTGAACAAGGTCACAATCAAGAATAAGTACCCACTCCCCAAGATTGATGAATTGTTTGAGAAACTTCAGGGTTCCAGTTATTTCTTTATCATAGACCTCAGATCTGGCTATTGTCGGCTCAAAGTCAGAGAATGTGACATTTCAAAAATAGTTTTTAGAACTTGGTATGGTCACTTCAAATTTCTAGTTATGTCTTTTGGACTCACAAATTCCCAAGCAGCTTTCATAGACTTGATGAATAGAGTGTTCAAGAAATACTTGGACATGTTCGTCATAGTCTTCATTGATGATATTCTTGTCTACTCCTATAGTGAAAATGATTATGTGGACCATCTTAGAATTATATTGCGGACTCTTAGATCCCATTATATATTCGCTAAATTAAGTAAGTTTGAATTTTATCTACGATCAATATCTTTCCTTGGCCATATTATTTCTGGTGATAGCATTAGAGTTGACCTTCGAAAGATCAAAGTAGTAAGAAACTGCCCTAGACCTATCTCTATATCAGATATCAGGAGTTTCTTAAGTTTGGTTGGCTATTAAGGAAGTTTGTTGAAGGTTTTTCATCCATCGCATCCCCCATGTCTCGATTGACTCTGAAGAAAGTCATGTTTCAGTGGTTGGAATCTTTTGCAAAGAGTTTTCAGGAGTTGAAGACTTGACTTACCTCAGCCTCTGTTTTGACCTTACCAGATGGTTTAGATGGATTTGTTGTTTACTTAGACGCTTACAGAGTTGGCCTTGGTTGTGTGTTAATGCAGCAAGGTAAAGTCATAGCATATGACTCAAGACAGCGTAAACCCTATAAAAAGAATTACCTTGCCCATCATCTTGAGTTAGTAGTTGTTGTATATGCCTTAAAAATTGGGAGGCATTATCTTTATGTGGTTCATGTTGATGTGTTCGCTGATCACAAAAGTTTGCAGTATGTGTTCTCACAAAAAGATTTAAATCTTCGTTGTAGAATATGGTTAGAATTGTTCAAAGATTATTATATGATTTTTTTGTATTATCCAGGAAAGGCCAATGTAATGGAAGACGCCCTTAGTTGATTGTCAATGGATAGTTTTTCTCAAGTTAAGAATTGTATGAAGAAGTTAGTTTAGGATGTTCAACAGCTTACTCGATTAGGTGTTTGGTTGGTGGATTCAGCTGAGGGTAGTGCCTGGGTTTAAAATAGTTCGGAATAATCTTTGGTTGCTAAAGCAAAATAAAAGCATGATAGGGATCCCTATTTAGTTAAGTCAAAGGAATCGGTTAGTGATTAGAAAATAGAGGTTTTCTCCCAAGGGGTAGACGATGTTTTACGATATCAAGATAGACTTCGTGTGTCGTGTGTAGATGGTTTGAGACAATGAATCATTACAGAAAAATATGTTGTGCATTATTCTATTCACCAAGGAGCCACTAAGGTGTACCGTGATTTGTTGGAAATCTTTTGGTGGAGTGGTATGATGAAGGATATTGTAGGGTTTATGTCTAAGTGTCCTAATTGTCATTAGGTTAAAGTGGAGTACTAGAGGCCTAGTGGTACAATATAGGAGTTTAGAATTCCCAATTGGAAGTGGGAAGAGGTGAACTTGGATTTTGTGATAGGTTTTCCACGTTTGCATTGTCAGCATGACTCAATATGGGTTATTATATATAGGATGATCAAACTAGCTCATTCATGATAGTTCATACTTCCTATTCAGCTACGGATTATGTGAATCTCTATATTAGAGAGCTGGTTAGGTTTCATGGGGTCCCGTTGTCCATCATTTCAAATAGAGGTACTCAGATTACCTCTCACTTTTGGAAATGTACAAGTTTTCTTGCTCAGATAGATAGCCAATCAGAGTTGACCATTTAGACCTTAGAGGATATGTTGAGGGAGTATGTTCTTGACTTTAATGGTAGTTGGGATGATCAATTTCCATTGATTGAATTTTCCTACAATAACAGTTATCACTCCAGTATTTAGATTGCTCCATTTAAGGCTCTCTGTGGAAAGAGATATAGATCTCCTAGTGGATAGTTTGAGGTTGGAGCGGCTACTTTGATAAAACCAGATTTAGTGTTTGATACAATGGAGAAACTTCAGTTGATATAGGAGAGGCTTAATACAGCCCAAAGCCATTAGAAATCTTTTACAGATGTGAGAAAAAGCAATATTGAGTTTTAAATTAGGGATGTGGTGTATTTTAAAATCTCTTCCATGAAGGGAGTGAAGATGTTTGGGAATAAGAGGAAGCTTGGCCCCTGATATGTTGTCCTTTACAGAATCTTAAGCCATTTTATAAAGGTAGCTTATAAGCTTGAGTTGCCTGTAGATTTAGCGTCAGTGTATCCAGTGTTCCATGTTTCTTTATTAAAGAAGTGTAGCGGTGGTTCAGCTATAGTAGTCCTTTTAGAAAGTATAAATATTTAGGATATCCTTTCTTATGATGAAATTCAAATTAAGATTCTTGATCGTTAGATTCATAGACTAAGTAACAAAGAAGCTCACTTGGTCAAAGTTCTTTGGTGGAATCATTTTGCTGATGGATCCACTTGTGAAGCAGAAGCAGATATGGGCACCAAGAGCCCTCATCGTTTCATAGCAAACTCAGACTCAGCTTAAGGTAATAATTTTCCTTAGATTATCTCTTTTCATTCTTAGTTCTAGCTACATAATTAGGCTCATGTCATTTCATACATTCCCGAATTAGTTTAGTTCATGTTTCATTTATTAGGCTCATTCATGTAATCATATTACTAGTTATGCATGTTCAGTATACGATTTCAGTTTTTCTAATTTTCTTAACTCAATCAGTATCATTTGAGGAAAAATGTTACCAAAGTGAAGATATTGTAATACCCCGTGAGACTCCTAGATCATTTCATCTCTTAGTGCATGCTAAGGGGGTCCAAAGCCTTGAAATTTCACCAAATGTTAAAGACTTAGCCATTTTAAGAGCCCTAATCTTTGAATATTTTTAGTTTAGCCTTATTTCTCTTGCAATGTTGATTTCTAAGTTATTTCATGTTTAGGGAGGTCAAAGGTATGTCTCTGGGAAGTTTGGGAACTTTTACATGAGGTTTGGATCGTGTTTTATTGTCCAAAACAGCAACGCAATGAAATAGAGCCATGCCGCAATTGTAGTTGACCCAGGCTTGGGGTCACACCGCGTTGGCTACTTGACCCAGCCAGGGGTCACGCCGTGTTGGGTGGTCTCTTTAAGCTTTTTAAACCATCGTTATTAAGGGCAATTGGGTTAATTTCCCTCACCCAAACTCATCTATGACAAAAAATTTAGGGTCCTTAGGAGAAATATTTGCCCCTTTATTCACAAATCCTCTAAAAGAAAGGCATTCCTCTCTCAAGAACAAACCTTAACATCGTCAATAAAAACTCAAGAATTCAAGATTCACCATCCAAGAACTTTTAAGAAAGTTGGTCTTTTACAATATTTAAGTACCAAAGGTATGTGTGATGTTCATATATGGTTTCCTTTCTCCATGGAGTCCAAGAATCCCTTTTTAAATATTGAATTATGAGTTTTCCATATTTAAAATGAATTATCTGCATGAATTACTTGTTATTTTGATTTCAAGTTAAGGTTACAATTGTTTTAAAGTGGAATAGATTATAATATGTTTTGGATGTTGAAGTTTCCATGTCCTGTTCATGCCATCTAGGGTAAATCCTGAAATTATGGTTTTTTCATGTAATCATGCTATCTCATTGTGTTTAAAAGTATCCCTATGTTAAAGCCTTAGTCCCCATGTGTTTGATGAAATGCCAAAGAGAATGACTTCATAGAATGATTCCCCATTATGGTTTTTCGAAACTTTTACATACCTTTATTTTTATTTACGCTCAGTGTTGAGTATTATGAATACCCAATACTTACCTATTTACATTGTCTCAGTACATTCAGAAGGATCTCATATATAATCTTAGTTGATTTTGAATAATTTTAGATATATCATGAGCATTATCAATTCAGTTAGTTATCATAGACAGTTAAACTTAGAACAGTTCAATAATCAGTGTCAGTTCAATTGGGAGTAGGATTTAGAACCAAGAGAGTGCAAGGATGACAACTTTCCCGACATTAAAGTAGAGTCATTAGTAATAGACCTTGTATTCCATAACTACGTAGCATAGGATATGATGAGTCACCCTTCAATATAGGATTGACTTCCTCTGAGGAGTCACTCGTCAGTTTAGGCTTGACTTTCTCCTAGGAGTCACCCGTCAGTTTAGGCTTGACACCCTTTTCCATTAGTACACCAGGTTACTGGATCCACATAGCCAGTGTTAGTACCCGTGGTCTAGTACTGGCACCCTTTCAACTGGGGTTACAGGTTGGACTCCGATTAGCTCAGATTAGGGCATGTCGGTTAGATGATACCTCCCACAGTTTCAGTGTAGTACTCAGTATAGTTTTAGTTCAAATTTTCTTGACCAAAGCGTACAAATTCTCAGTTATTTAGTTATCAGAGTTTAACATTTCAGTTTACAGACTATTTTAGTAACATGTTATATGCTTAGTCATTCATTCCTAGGTTTTACAGCTTTCACATATTTTATGCATCAGATATCTCATGTTATTCAGTTAGTCATTATATCATGCTACTCAGTCAGTCAGTATTTCATACACATGAACCTATGGACTTTAGACTAATCTTATCTTATATACCAGTACATTCAAAGTACTTATTGCATACATTTTCTTTGCACTATGATGTTTAATAGCATAGGTTTGAATGCTCAGTTTCTCGACCATGGTTAGACAGTCTAGCTAGTCAGCAGTAGCAGTGGTGGTGAGTCCTTATATTTATAGGACCTGCTATGTTTCTTTTAGTCATTTCAGTATTTCCTTATCTTAGTCATTTGGAGTTTGTTGGGGGTTTGTCCCATCAGCTTCACTGTCAGTCAGTTAGAGGCTTTTATACTTTTCAGGCATTCAGATAGTTTGTCAGTTTTATCAGTCAGATTTTTAGTATTTTCGCATATGTTTTAGATTTATGAATTTAGATGTATTATTTTTAGTATTTAAAACCATATGGCGTATTCAGTTGATTTCTTCACATGTTTTTTATTACCAGTTTTACTCAGTGCTTACAGTAGGTACCAACTCATAGGTTAGCTTATGGTCACTTGTGACCGTAAGCACCGTTGTCGCGACTAGAGGGTAGCCTCGAGTCATGAAAACAACTCTAGCTATATTTACGGTTGGTCTTGCCAAAGTGGAGGAAGAAGTTGGTTTGAGTTTTATTGATCTTCCTATAGGAATTTTTCAACATTATTAATTTAAATATACATGCTTTTGCTTCATCTTTTTAATACCTTCATCATTTAAAGAATTATGTCATTCTCCTTATTTTTTTTATATTATGTTTATATTCATATTTCTATGATTGAATTCATGATCAGTCATGGTAATAGAAGGTGATGAAGAGACATGGGAGAGCCGTTATTTTTAATTATTATAAACCCTCCTCTAATTTTCATAGAACTAATTTGGTTTCAAAATTTGGGATTATATCAATAAAACTGTTTATATATGAGATAAATGATATTATAAGATTTCATAAACATATAATTCTAACTTTTATAATTACATTTAACCAAACACAAGATATATGGATTTAATATCAAAATTTAACCGAGGAAATATTCTTTTACAATCCCTTAGAAATTGAATAGAAGAAAATATCATTTTCAGATATTTTAAGTGTAATTTTTCCCCCTTTTAATATATATTCATCATCCTCTCCTGAAAATGATTTATCACCGCTAAAGAAAATGTCACGACCCGAACCAAGCCCTACCCACGACGGGCATCCCAAGTTGTGATGGTTCAAGGGATCCCTTAGCTTGTAATAATAAGCATAACTCACAATTAAAATCAAAACGCATAAGATAAATTAAGATCATGGTAGTCCCGTATTAATCTCAAAACTTTTCAACATCAACTCATAAGAAAATCAAAATCCATCTAAGACAATCTATGAAGCCCCTACCAAATTGAACATACTAATCTGTTTAAACCAAGGGAAAAGGCCCTCGGCCAGACCGTAAAACTAAAAAGGGAACAACACCTAATAAAAATACCTTTCCATGTAAGGAAAGCTCACCTACTCTGAATATCTAGAAATAATCTATTGGTTTGCGGGACCACGAGACTGTATCTTTACTCAAAAGTACTAGTACGTAGAACAATCCAAAAATAACATATATTTTATCTAAAATAAGTGAGAGCAATTGTGAAAGCAATTTACAATAATATATATATAGAAACACATGGGCATAATATAAGGAGCTTCAATTCATTCTTGTAAAACATTGATGCAACTCTTTGCTCTAGTTCTGAGCTAGATGGTACACCCTACATTTCTAAAATCCCACAAGCTATATGGAATCACCCTTGACTTGGTGGCCAATCCCACAATCCCAGTTTGTCGCGGGATTAGAGTATCAGTAAGGGGGACATGCAAAATCACAAAGCAGGGTGCCATAATCCCACATAAAGTCAACATGTCATGGTAGTGCACAAGATCACAAAGCAGGGCTACTAAGCATAGTCCTAAATTGGGATGACAAGAATAAAAAGTACACAAAATCATAAAGCAGGTTACCGTTTCCCGTGGCAAGTCATGGTTTTTAGTGTCTTTCAACACGTGCTTTCTTTGGATATCTATCTAACTCTTTTTAAGCCCTATTTTAATCCTTTTAAGCCATTCATCATGCTCAAATTATTCATTTCTTTCATGTTAAGGTCGTCTCATGATAGGTATCTTGATACCTATACTTGCAAGCCGTATCATATCATATGTCCATAGGCCTTTTCTGTCAAAAATATGTTACTGACCACCAAAATATTTATCATATCACATGAGAGTTCTTATTTCAAAATTACATGAACACTTATGCCAAAATTATCCTGTTTCAATACTTTAACAACGATGGTTATTTCTTTCATCAATCACATGCAATTCTTCATTTAACACAGAAGGGCATTCATCAATAGTCAATACCACTTTTAACACATTTAACAGTGACAATCCATATTTCATAAAGAGGCATTTAAAACTCATGTTTATTAGAATTTATTAAATAAACCCCAACAATAATCAATAAACAAATCTCATGATAAAAAAGGGGGTTTATAATTCATGCTCTAAACTGTCACAACCCAACCTACCCTCTAGTAGCAACAATGGTGCCTATTGTCATGAGTGACCACAAGCGAACTCATGAACTGGTACCTACTATGAGCATTGAATAAACTTGCAATAAAACATGTATGTTGAAGATAAGCTAAAAAGGCCAAAATCAGTCTAAAAACTGAAAGCGTGATTCAATGACAAGTCTATAAACGTCTGATAAAAATACTAAAAATGTAACTAAAAATATTGATGAACTAACTAACACTCTAACTGACTCTCAAAATATCTAAAAGCCTTTAAACTAACTAGGGAGTTGATGGGATAGGCACCAACTAACTCTAAATGACTATCTGAAAAGAAATGCAGAAATAACTCAATTAAAATAGCAGGTCCTCGATAGATGAGGACTCACTAGTGTTATTGCTGTTGAAGTGCTAGACTGTCTAAGTACGGTAGAGAAACTAAGCTTTAAAACCTATTATATAAGACATAATAGTGCAAAGAAGAGTATGAAGTTAGTACTTTAAATGCATTGGTAAATGAGATGAGGTTAGGATGATATACATGGGTTAACTGTGCATGAAATAATGATTGACTTAATAGTATGAGATAACTAAGTAAGCATACATGGAAACTAAAATTCTAAGAATGCAAGACCAAGGATATATTCATTTTTGAAATAATCTATAAACTGAAATACTAAAATCTTTATAATTGGTTAAATATAAATCTATATTCTTTGGCCAAGTAAGCTTGAACTGAATATACATTAAGTACTGTGGGAGGTATCAACTAACCAACATGCCCCAATCTGAGCTAATCGAAGTCCAACTTGTAACCCCAGCTAGAAGGGGTCAGTACCATACCGTAATACCCCATATTTCCCTAGCTTAATTTAGCTCTAAGTACAAGGGTTATCCTATATAAATTTTTTTTTTTTTGAAATACTCAGTATTTATCAGTTTAGAGTTTACCATTGCATAGGAAATTCAGTAAGCTTTCCAACAATATAAAATTTGCCCAAATCTGTTACCCAGATGAAGAGTTAGAGCCATTTTTGTAAAGTAGTATGCTAACTTCCACTTCAACGTATTGCAGAGACAAGAAAATGGCAATCAACAAAATCTAGTAAGCCAACGTAATAAGCCCGCATATCGGAGTAGTGCCATTTCCCAGTTGTCACTTTCTGATGTGAATCCGCGATCATGGCGTGCTGCACCAAGGACAAAATTCGCATCCAATGAGACACTACAATCCTACCGCATAGCGCCAAGCCTCCAGTTCTTCATTGTCAATTTCCAGAGACACGGTGCGATAGCGCCATGTTGCGCCAAGGGCCCAAGTCGAAAAATTTTAAAGAAAGTTAAAAGTTTTTTCCAGGGTTAAACTAGTATTTTTTTCATGATTTTCATACGCCCAGCTATGGATTTAATCCCTAAAAAAAATTAAAACCCATTCTTTATTAACTTTTCCCCCAAAATCACCAAGCTCTCTCATAATTAGCAAACGTAATCTTCAAGCAATCAAGAGAAATCCTTAAGAAAATCACCAAGATCTTAAAGATTAAATATTTTCAGGAATGTTAAGTGTTCATTCATGGGTCTCTTTAACCCTTGAAGCCCACATATCATATTTAAATTTGAAGTTATGATATTTTCAAGTTATTTATGATTTGAAATTGTGACTTTAACCATGACACCTTATGAATCTTGTCCTATACTGTGTTTTCACGAAATTGATGTTGATTATTACACTCCTCAAGTTTAAATGTTATTGCCCACAAATTTAATTCATGATTTGTGATGTTGATATTGAAATTGTTCTTTTACTACAAGTTTTAAACTATTATCATACTTAATTTACACCATCCATATCAAGTGTTTGATGAAATGCCTACAAGAGTGGATTTTAAATAATTGCCCCCATGTTATGTCCTTAAAGTTTAATACTATTTTACTCTTATTGTTACTGAGTCTTGGGGATTTTACTTAGTCTCATCTCAGTATCTACAGAATAGCTACAGAATATATATGAGTATTAACAGATTATTCAGTTAAACTTAAAATAATTTAGTAATCCCATATCATTCATTTAGGAGTAGAATTTAGCACCGAGCGAGAGCAGGGATGGCGGTTTTCCCGTCAGATAAGCAGAGTTGTTAGTAGCAGTCCCTGTACTCCACAACTATGTGGCCAGCATAGGATATGAGAAGTCACCCATCAGATTAGGCTAGACTATCTCGTAGGGGTCACCCGTCAGTTTAGGCTTGAAATCCTTAGTCCTTTAGGAAAATATAGTACACTAGTCTAGTGGATCCACACAGCAAGCATTAGTACCCGTGGCATGGTACTAACACCCTTCCAACTGGTATTACAGTTTGGACTACAAACATTCTCATTGGGGTATGTCAATTAAATGATAGATCCCATAATCTCAGTTCAGTTATTTAGTTTAAGTTGCTTGACCATAGCATAAGTTACCAGTAACTCAATTATCCGATTTTTGTATCTACAGATTGTATTTACACCATGATATATGCTTGGTCATTTATCCCCAATATCTACAGATTTTATGTATCATCAGTACTTATAGTTTTCATGCACCCCCAGTATTTATATATTTCATGAATTCTCAGCATTTATAGACTTCATGTGTAATGCCCCAAAACTGGTACTCGGAATGCTACATAGTGCTCATCATCCCGAAGGATCACAAACTAACTCATGACTGATATTTGTACCTGTATATTACATAACATACCATACAATGCAGAAAAATAAACTGGAAGGCCATAAGGTTCAAAACTGTAACATAAGATCTAATAAATCATAACATATGGATGGGGTATGACATACCCAAAACAAAGCTGAAATAAGCTATCTGAAAATATTGTAGTCTGAAAAGCATTTAAACATGACTGTCTGAATAAGGATTTGATAGCACATGTCCCCAACTAACTCCAACAAATAAATTAATTAATGAGATATTAAAATAATGATCGTGTCCTTAAAAAATGAGGACTTACTTCTAGATTTGATTGCTGAGACTGGAATCTATTGAAGCTCTAGAGCTCATGTCTCTGAACCTATGGTATAATACACCATAGCACAAATGCGTTAGTACTTTGAATATACTGGTATGTATGTGAGGTAGGCTGAATGCATGGGGTTCATATGCATAAACAATACTGACTAACTGACTAATATGAGCATGAGAATACATGCATACATACATAGTAACTATAACTAAAATCGTGTTAACATGAGTTTACAGATAACTAACATGACTAATTAATGAGTTCTAATATCTGATATAACTGATAACATGAGTGACTGTATTTGACAGTCCTGAATATGATGGAACTAGATGAATTTCATATTATATCTGAGTTGACTGTATTTGATAGTCCTAAATTCTGTAGAACTATCTACGTTCTATTACTGAGTCTGATTGGCCGTATCTGACCGTCCTGGTTCTGTAACATAAAACTGTAGGAAGTACTTATCTAACTGACATGCCTCAAATAATGCATTATAGCTGAATTGGGGTCCAATCTGTGCCCTGATTGGTAGGGTGTCAATACCGTATCACTTGTAAGGACAAAAAATGAGTGACCCTCTACTAGCAGGTTACTCTAATGAGAACGGTGGAAACCCTTAACTAGTAGATTAAGCCACCTCATCTACCCTCAACTAGAAGGTATGATGTCTCAACCTATGTTGGCTATTTAGTTCTGGAATGCAAGGATTTCTCCTAAGAATCACACCCTCTACTGGCAAGTGAGTTCCCATCCTTGGGTTCACTCGATGCTAATTTCTACTCCCATCTAAATAGACACTTAACATAGGTTACTGAACTTAACTTGACTGAGTTAACTGAGTTCCGTTGACTGACAGAATATTACTGAGATTACTAAGTTTTCCTGAGTCATGAGACTAACTGAATTCTACTAAACATGGCTTGACTAAGAGTATCTTCAAAACATGACATTGGCTCTGGACATACAGCTAAATTTTTGGGTACAAGTACCCCCAGAACTCGACATAAGGAAACTGACAAAGCCTGACTTTCTTGAATACATGACCAACATCAACAATCCATAATGTAATAAATTGGGGATTTCACAAAGTACATGGTTATCATACTATTTAACATGGACGGGAATGCTTATGATCATATCATAATCTCATGTTATAATATCATGGGCATTCCAACAACATACACATTTCACAATGATATCATGGAAACCACATAAACATAAGAGGATGACAAGTATGTCACACTTAGTTTATGTTTTGGGCTATAAGGCATGATTTCTACTCCTCCAAGCATTTTATCAAACACCTTGCATGTACAAATTAGGGCATAGGTTAAATTATCAAATTACACATCATAAGCAACTAAATTCATGGATTTTATCTTGCATGTTAACATAATATAAAAAAAAACACAAAGATTCCAACTTTGAAATCAATCAACGTCAACAACATGATTACAAACAACCCACAACATAAGTACCATAATTTATGTATAAAAGAAGGTTCTTGAGCTTCATAGATGGAAGAAATGCATGAATGAACACTATGCATACCTTGGTTCATAAATACACGAAGATTGACGGAGGAAATTCTTGATTTTGAATCTTCTATGAAAAGCCCTAGGTTGTTCTTTAGAGGTTTTTGAGAGAATAGAGTATAATTTAGGTTCCCAATAGCAGTGGTAAATTGATCCTTTTAACCCTGGATGTGCCTTTTAATTTTAATGAAAATTTTTTGAATTGGACCCCTGGCGCGACACAGCACTATCGCGCCATGTCAATGGAATTTGACAACTGGGAAATTGAGGGATGGAACGACGTAAAGCCATCATGTTTCCACTTCTTTTGTGACCTAGAAGTTTGGAGCTACATGGTTAAACCATGATGAGACACTGGAAAAGGACAATTTCCATTTTATCTTGTGGCACGGCACACCACTGACCAATATAGCGCTGTTTTACGAAGGGAACTTGAAATAGTCATAACTTCTTATCCGGTTATCGGATTTAAGCGAATCTTATATCGAATGAAATCTTGTTGAATTTACCACATGATAAAAAGTTAAAATATTAAAAATACCACATGTATAAAAGAAAGTTCATCTTTCAAATAAAGCTTCTAACGTTTTTTAGATGATTTCAAGCTAGAAAAGAGTATGGGGTATTACAATATCTCCCCCTTGAGACCATTCATACTTCAATGAAATTAAGAGTGAGGGGAAGAACATAAACCGACGCACATACTAAACACAGATAATTGGAACATGGCCTTATGGTTGACATGACCGATAACTGAATATATTATACAGGACATGCATATCTGATGCATATGTAACTGATTCATGAATGCATGACTGAGTGTTCTGAGGAACTAAGTTTCTCTTAATGAGAATGCATGTCTGATGCATAATTATATAACTAAATTGATACATGAATTCATGAATGAATATGCAATGGTACTTGATACCAAGTTTGTGATGAACACAGAACATGAAACTGAGTAAGCTTAAGGAGAACTATTACCTTGAGCTTGATCTGAGTTGGTGGAGAAGGGGTGAGGATACTTGGTACTCATGTGTACTTCTGCTTCCTAAGTAGCTCCCTCGACGGACTGATTTCTCCAAAAGAACTTTAACTAGAGGGACTTCTTCATTCCTCAGTCTACGAGTCTGATAGTCTAGGATTTCGACTAGAATCTCTTCATAAAGAAGCTGTTATGAACATCTACGCTCTAAATAGGGACTACAACTGCTGGGTAACCTATACACTTCTTGGGCAAAGAGACATGAAAGACTGGATGGACTTTAGCTAGATCTGAAGGCAGTTCGATCTCATAAGCTACTTTGCCAAAGCGACTGAGAATTTTGAGGGGACCGACATATCGGGGACTAAGCTTTTCTTTCTTGCCGAACCTCTTCACTCCCTTCATGGGAGACATATTGAGGTATAATTGTCACTAATCTCAAACTCGAGATCCTTTCTGCACACGTCAGCATAAAACTTCTTCCAGCTCTGAGTAGCCTAGAGTCTTTCTCTGATTAACTAGACTTTTTATAAGGCATCGAATACTAAGTCAGGCCCTATAACTGAGGCCTCACTAACTTTGAACCAACCAATTAGAGATCTATATCTCCTACCGTAGAGAGCTTTAAGTGGAGCCATCTAAATATTGGAATGATAGCTGTTGTTGTTTGCAAACTCAATCAAAGGCAAGTGGTCATCCCAACTACCCATGAAATCAATTGCACACGCCCTTAGCATATCTTCTAGAGTCTGAATGGTTCTTTCTACTTGACCATCTATCTTTGGATGAAAGGTTGTACTGAGATGAACTTGGCTACCAAGACCATTTTGGAACATTTTCTAGAAGTGAGAGGTGAACTAGGTACCTCTATCTGAGATAATGGATAACGAAACACCATGCAATCTGACCAACTCTCTGATGTAAAGATTGGCGTAATCTTCGACTGAATAAGAGGCATGGACTGGAAGGAAATAAGCTGATTTGGTCATCCTATCTATAATGACCCAAATTGAATCACATTGATGATGAGTTCGAGGCAAACCCATCACGAAGTTCATGTTCACTTCTTCCCACTTCCAAGTAGGAATACTGAACTCCTGTATAGTACCACTAGGCTTATGATGCTCTATCTTAACCTGCTGACATATAGATCACTTAGCCACAAACTCTGCAACATCTCTCTTCATCCTACTCCACCAATAGATCTCCTGCAAGTCGTGGTACATCTTTGTAGCCCCTGGATGAATAGAGTAGCATGCACCATGTTCTTCTGCAAGAACTCACTGCCTCATGTCATCTACAGCTGGAACACACAAACTACTCTGACAACGGAGGACACTATCTTCCCCTTGGGAAAAAACCTCTACTTTCTGATCCTTGACTGACTCTTTCAACTTAAAAAGGCTGGTATCTCTATCTTGCTTTTCTTTCACCTCGAAAACTAGCAATGATTCTAAACTATCATGAACCCATATATCAACTTCTTCTAAATCTAACAAGTGAACGCTTAGTCTGGAAAGCTGATGGACTTCTTGGGCTAGGTTTTTCTTACTGTCCTCAACATGAGCAACACTATCCATAGACAGTCTACTAAGAGCGTCGGCCACTACATTGGCCTTGCCTGGATAATAAAGGATACTCATGTCATATTCTTTCAAGATATCTAACCACTTTCTCTTATAAAGATTTAGATCTTTCTGAGAAAAGATATACTAAAGGCTTTTATGATCTGTGAACACATCTACATGAACACTGTATAGATAATGCCTCCAAATCTTCAAGGCAAATACTACGGCTGCTAACTCAAGCTCATGAGTAGGGTAATTCTTCTCATAAGTTTTAAACTGTATGGAGGCATAGTATATGACCTTACCATATTGTATGAGGTCATAACCCAAACCTACTCTGGATGCATCACAGTACACTATGAACCCATCTGGACCATCTAGAAGGGCTAAGACTGGAGCTGAGGTAAGTCGAGTCTTCAACTCCTGAAAACTCTTTTCGCAAGGATTTAACCACTGAAACTTGACTTTCTTCAAGGTCAATTGGGATATAGGGGATGCAGTAGAAGAAAATCCTTAAACAAACCTTCTGTAATAGCTAGCCAGACCCAAGAAACTCCTAATATCTGATGTAGAAATAGGGAGAGGCTAGTTTTTTACTGCTTCGGTATTTTGAGGATCAACCTAATGACATCACTAGAAATGATCTAGCCAAGGAATGATACTGACCTTTGCCAAAACTCGGACTTAATGAATTTGGTGAACAACTGATAATTTTTGAGAGTATGGAGTATAATTCTGAGATAGTTTGCATGATTAAGCTCACAGTGGGAATAAACCAGAATATCATCTAAGAAGACTATGATGAACAGGTCCAAGTACTGCTTGAACACGCGGTTTATCAAGTCCATGAAATTTGTTGGGGCATTGGTACGACCAAAGGTCATAACTAGGAACTCAAAGTGACTATACCGAGTACGAAAAGCTATATTTAGAATGTTACTTTCTCTGACTCTAAGCTGATGATAACCCGATCTAAGCTCTATCTTAGAAAAATAGCTGGCACCCGAAAGTTGGTTAAACAAGTCATCAATTCTGGAAAGAGGATACTTGTTCTTGACCATGACATTATTGAGTTGGCAATAATCAATACATATTCTGAGAGAATCATCTTTCTTGTGCACAAATAAGACTGGTGTGCCCCACGGGGACATACTAGGTTTGATGAATCCCTTATCCAAGAGATCCTTCAACTATTCTTTCAGTTTTTTGAGTTTTGTTGGTGCAATTCGATATGGAAGAATAGATATAGGTGGAGCATCTAGAAGAAGATCAATACCCAAGTCTATTTCCTTTTCGAGAGGAATTCCTGGAAGATCTTTGGGAAATATCTGAATATTCATTCACTACTGGGACTGAATCAAGACTGGGAGTTTAAGAACTAGTGTCCTTAACTTGAACAAGATGATAGAC
The DNA here is from genome assembly GCF_002878395.1 of Capsicum annuum. NCBI lineage: Eukaryota > Viridiplantae > Streptophyta > Magnoliopsida > Solanales > Solanaceae > Capsicum > Capsicum annuum. The sequence goes on along the minus strand of NC_061112.1, from coordinate 108,580,635 downwards.
ACATCCCTTAGATATTATTTTCTTGCCTGAAGGTAGGAAACAAGCTGACCTTTGAAAGCAGATACACTACCCTTCCACTCTAGGACGGGTTTATTCAAAAACTGAAACTGGACTATTTTAGTTTTACAGTCAACTGTGGCATAGCAGGAATAAAGCCAATCCCTAATGAGAATGATGTCAAAATTAATCATCTCTAATTTGACTAAGTCTGCTGAAATAACCTTCTGAAATATCATAATCAGGCAGTTCATGTATACTCGTCGGGCTATGATGGTTTTACCCACTAGGGTAGAGACCGAAAAAGGCTTTGCTAGAATTTTGGGACTATTTTCGAAATCGCCTGCTATATATGGAGTAACAAAAGACAAAGAAGCTCCTGGAGCTAGGAAAGCATAAACATGCACATAAAAGATATACAACGTGCCAGTAACTACATTAGGAGAATTTTCTAGATCTTACTGGGATTAGAAAGCATAGAGTATATTTGGGTGTTGCCCACTAGTAGCATTGAAGGTGGCACCGTACTAATTTAGGTGACCAGACTAAGCTAAGAAATGTTTATGTTGACCCTGCGGACCTAACTGTGGAAAATTTCTAACTCTATTGCCTGGTTTGCCACACCCGAAATAAGTATCACTGCCAGCTCTTCAAGTACCCTAGTAGTTCTTTCTGCAAGTCTGACAAAAAGGATTGATGCGGGCACTGCTAATACTGCCCTGAGACTTCTAGCCTGGTGCTCTATCTTTGTTATCCTTTATGAACTTAGGAACTGGAGCACTAGCTAAAGAAGGAGCTGGAACTGATGACATAAGAAGAAACTGAGAATGGTTTCCCACTTCTAATTTGGGCTAATCAAAGTTAAAACTACTTTTCCTTACTCTCTTATTCTTCCTCTCCCTCATCTTAGTCTTTTGCTCCTGTTTCTTCTCAGTATCTTTCATGAGCCTGGGTAAAGTCATTTCACTATTCAGCATGGTAGATCTTCACTCATTAACCACGCTATCATTCACCCTTGAAACAAACTTACTCATCTTAGCCCTGCTATCTGCAACCATATGAGGGTCATATCTGGCTAATTAAGTAAACTTAAGAGAATACTCTTTCACCATCATGTTTCCCTGCCTGAGGTTGATGAATTCTAACACCTTAGCTTCTCCAAGCTCTAGGGGAAAGAATCTATCAAGGAAAGTAGAAGCTAACTCCTCTCACTCAACTGACCCTGCATCAACTTCCCTCCCTGACTTTCACTACTTGAACCAAGTGTGAGCAACATCTTGCAACTAATATGCAACTAGCTCAACACTTTCACTAGAAGTAACCCCCATTATGTCTATAACCTTCTGCACCTGATCTAGGAATTCCTGAGGGTCCTCATCTGACTTAGACCCGAAAAAGGATGGAGGATTCATTCAGGTAAAATCCCAAAATTTGGCTGCAGCTGAATTGGCCACTGGATTGGCCAGAACAACAGCTAGTTTTTCATTCGAAGAAGCAATAGACTGAGCAAGAGTAGTGAATGCAACCCTAAACTCTACATCAAAAATATGTTTGCCCAAAGGTTCTTTGGGCTGAAGGACTGACTGATTCCCGTTTCTTCTTTAAGGAGGCATGTTCTGTAAAAAAAGAGAGAAATAGATTAGACTGAGAAATTGAATTTAGATTATTCTCACTAACACAACATAAATACTGAAAGAAGGGAAACTATTCCTAAACATCTTATAACCTCCTACACATAAATGTGGTGCACAACACACCCATGTACAAGACTCTACTAGATGTGGCTTTCAGACTTCCTAGGACTCTATTGAACCTTAGGCTCTGATACTAAGTTTGTAATGCCCCAAATCTGGTACCCGAAATGTTACATGGTGCTCATGACCCTGAAGGACCATAAGCTAACCCATGACTGATATTTGCACCTATATACTACATAACATACCATATAATATAGAAACATAAAATGGAAGGCCATAAGGTACAAAATTATAACATAAGATCTAATAAATCATAATATATGGATGGGGTATGACATAGCCAAAACAAAGTTGAAATAAGCTATCTGAATATACTGTAGTCTAAAAAGCCTCTAAACATGACTGTCTGAATAAGGAGTTGATGGGACATGTCTCCAACTAACTCCAACTAATAAATTAATTAATGAGATATTAAAATAATGATCGTGTCCTCAAAATATGAGGACTAACTTCTAAATTTGACTGTTGAAACTGGAATCTACTGATGCTCTGGAGCTCGTGTCTTTGAACCTATGGTATAAGACACCATAGCGCAAATGCGTTAGTACATTAAATGTACTGGTATGCATGTGAGGTAGGTTGAATGCATGGGGTTTATAAGTATGAACAATACTGACTAACTAACTAATATTAGCGTGAGAATACATGCATACATACATAGTAACTATAACTGAAATTGTGATAATGTGAGTTTACTGATAACTAACATGACTAATGAATGAGTTCTGATAACTGATATAACTAATAACATGAGTGACTGCATCTGATAGTCCTGAATCTAATTGAACTAGCTGAGTTCTGTACTGTATCTGAGTTGACTATATTTAATAGTCCTAAATTCTGTAGAACTATCTGAGTTCTATTACTTAGACTGATTGGCTGTATCTAACATTCTTGGTTCCATAACATAAAATTGTGGGAAGTAGTTATCTAACCGACATACCCAAAATGATACATTATAGCTGAATTGGGGTCCAATCTGTGACCTAATTCAAAGGGTGTCAATACCACCCTATTGGTAAGGACAACATGTGAGTGACCCTCAACTAGCAGGTTACTCTAATGAGAATAGTGGGAACCTTCTACTAGCAAGTTAAGCCACCCCATCTACCCTCAACTAGAAGGTATGATGTCTCAACCAATGCTAGTTATGTAGTTCTAGAATGCAATGACTGCTCATAAGAATCACACTATTTACTGGAAGGTGAGTTCCCAGCCTTGGGTTCACTCGGTGCTAATTTCTACTCCCATCTAAATAAACACTGAACATGGGTTATTAAACTTAACTGGATTGAGTTAACTAAGTTTTGTTGACTAACAGAATATTATTGAGATTACTGAGTTTTCCTGAGTCATGAGACTAACTGAATTCTACTAAACATGGCTTGACTGAGAGTATCTTAAAAAAATGACATTGGCTCTAAGCATACAGCTAAATTTCCAGGTACAATTACCCCCAGGACTCGATGGAAGGAAACTGACAAAGCCTAACTTTCTTGACTACACAACTAATATTAACAATCCATAATGTAATAAGTTGGGGATTTCACAAAGTACATGGTTATCATACTATCTAACATGGACGGGAATGCTTATAATTATATCATAATCTCATGTTCTAATATCATAGGCATTCCAACAATATACACATTTCACAATGATGGCATGGAAACCATATAAACATATGAGGATGACAAGCATGTCACATTTAGTTTATGTTTTGGGCTACAAGGCATGATTTCTACTCTTCCAAGTATTTTATCAAACACCTTGCATGCACAATTTAGGGCATAGGTGAAATCATCAAATTACACATCATAAGCAACTAAATTCATGGATTTTATCTTGCATGTTAACATAATATCAAAAAAAAAAACACAAAAATTCCAACTTTGAAATCAATCAATGTCAACAACATGATTACAAACAACCCACAACATAAATACCATGATTTATAGATAAAACAAGGTTCGTGAGCTTCATGTATAAAAGTAATCCATGAATGAACATTGTGCATACCTTTGTTCATAAATAAATGAAGATTGATGAAGGAAATTTCTGATTTTGAATCTTCTATTAAAAGACCTAGGTTGTTCTTGAGAGGTTTTTGAGAGAAGAGAGTATAATTTAAGTTCCCAATAGCTGAATCTCATGTTAAAGGGATTAAATAGGGGTGGGAAATTAACCCTTTTAACCCAGGATGTGTTTTTTAATTTTAGTAAAAATTTCCTGAATTAGAACCCTGGCGTGACACGGTACTATCGCGTCGTATTACTGGAATTTGACAACTGGGAAATTGAGGGATGGCGCGATATGGAGCCATCATGTTTCCAGTTCCTTTGTGACCTGAAAGTTTGGCACGACGTGGGGAAATTGCGCTTAGACACTGGAAAAGGACAATTGCCATTATAGTTTGTGGCGCGGCGCGCCACTAACCAATATAGCATTGTTTTATGATGGGAACTTAAAGTAGTCACAACTTCTTACCCAGTTATCGGATTTAAGTAAATCTTATATCGATGGAAATCTTGTTGAATTTCCCGCGTGACAAAAAATGAACATCTTAAAAATGCCACATATACAAATGTATATTCATCTTTCAAAGAAAGCTTCTAGCATTTTTGAGATGATTTCAAGCTAGGAAAGAGTATGGAGTATTACATCATGTATCCTTAGTGTCTTCAGATTTCATGCACTCTATCTAGTTTTACATAATATATATATTTACATTCACATACATACAATTATTAGTATATTAATGTTCATGAAACCATGCATATCAACCCACCTTATTTTGCATACCAGTACATTCAAAGTACTGATAGCATACTCTTTTCTTGTGCTATGATGTATTATATCATAGGTTCAGATGGCTAGTTCTTAAATCGTGCCTAGACTTCTCAACTATCAGCCTTAGCAGTGGTAAGTCCCTATATTTTGAGGACAGACTATTTTATTTCATGTTTTTTGTTCAGTTATTAATTGGAGTTAGTTGGGGCATGTCCTATCAACTCACATTCAATTAGTTTAGAGGCTTTCAGACACTATAGTCAGTTATTCAGTATTTAAACTTTAGTTGACTTTATCAGATTATTTCATCAGTTGGTTTACATTTTTATCAGTTTTCATTACTTAAAACATTATGTCTATCAGTTGTTCTTTTGCGAATATTATATTTTATTCAGTGCTCACAGCTGGTACCAACTCATGGGTTAGCTTATGGTCCCTCGGGACTTTAAGCACCGTGTAGTGCCCAGGGTGTACTCTTGGGGAATTACAAACTTGGTATCAGAGCCTATGATTTTAAAGTGTCCTAGGAAGTCTGAAAGCCTCGTCAAGTATAGTCTTGTGCATGGGTGTGTAGTGCACCATACTTATGGACAAGATACAAGAAGCTTTAGGAAAAGTTTCCTATCTTTCAGTATTCATATCATGCGACTGAGCAAGGGCTCATATTAAAATCTCTGTCTAATTTAATCTTCGTTTCATTTATAGAATATGCCTCCTAAAAGAACAAATGAAAGAAGGAACGAGAACCAGCCAATACCTTTTCCAGCAGCTCAAAATGAGAACAAATGAATGAAGATCTCCTGAATGAGCATGTATCTCATGAAGAGTTCATAGCTATATTCACTACTATAGCTTACTTTATTACGGCTCAAAATATGCAGCTAGCCGCTGTTCTATCCAATCCATTGGTTGATATTGTTGTTACCAAGATTTGGGACGTCACCCGAATGAACCCTTCTTCTTTCATAAGATCCAAGTCTGAAGAGGATCCACAAGAATTCTTAGATATGGTGCAGAAGGTAACAGATATCATGGGGGTGACTTCTAGTGAGAGTGATGAGTTGGTTCCATACAAGTTTCAAGATATATCCTACTCATGGTTTAAGAAATTGAAGATAGATAGGGGCATAGATTCACGGCCTGTAGAATGGGAAAAGTTTGCTACTGCATTCTTAGATAGATTATTTCATTGGAGTTGAGAGAAGCTAAAGTTTTAGAGTTCATCAATTTGAGGCATGGTAATATGATTGTGAAAAAGTATTCCCTCATGTTTACTTAGTTAGTCAGATATCATCATCATATAGTAGCTGATAGCAGGTTTAAGATAAGTAAGTTTGTGTCTGGTGTATCTAATAGTGTGGTCAAGAAGTGCTGGATCGCAATGCTGATTAGAGAGATAGACTTGTCTAAGTTAATGGCCTATGCTCAACATAATAGATTGAGGAGTAGAAAACTAAAAAGAGATAGAGAGAACAAATGGGCTAGAATGGGTAGCCTTAATTTCAGTCAGCCAAGGTTAGAAAAAGGTAACCATCCTCAGTTTCGTGAAATACCTTTTGTCCTAGCACCATCTTTAGTTAGTGCCTCAATGCCCAGATTTAGAAATGGTAATAGGGATAGGGCACCAGTCTCTAAGTCCTAAGGCAGTGTGAACAGTAATTGTACGAACCCTTTGTGTCAGAAATATGGTAGAAACTATTAGGGTAAGTATAGTGAAGGTAGTGACGTGTGCTTTGGGTTTGGAAAGCCAGGCCATTGATTTGGGAGTGTCGGGTAGTTGCTAAAAAAGGTAGGCATCTGTGCCAATAGGGTCAGTCCCATCATTCATCAGTTCCAGTCGGCCGTCCAATTCAACAGGTTGCCGCTTCCAGTGCTATCAGTGGTCAGCATCCAAATAGATTGTATGCTCTTCAGTCCCCATAAGATCAGGAAAATTCTCCTGATGTATTTATTGGTACATTGCAGGTCTTTTATTTACACATTTATACATTACTAGAACCTGGAGCTTCTCTTTCTTTTGTAACTCCTTATATAGCCATCTACTTTTGAATCAGTCCCGAAACTCTAGTAGAGCCCTTTTTAGTATCTACCCCAGTAGGTGTTTCCATTGTAGACAGGCAGGGATATAGGAACTATCCAATCATGATGTTTAATAAAATCACTTTAGTTGATCTCATGGAGTTAGAGATGACAGATTTTGACGTCATTCTTTGTATGGATTAGATCCACTCATGCTATGTCTTAGTTAATTTTAGAAATAGAATAGTTCATTTTTTGTTTCCAAATGAACCAGTCCTTAAATGGATGGGTAGTACCATAGCGCTTAAGGGTCAATTGATTTCATACCTTAGAGCGAGAAAAATGATATCCAAGGGATGTATCTATCACATGTACGATTCAAAGACTCTGGCTTAAAAACTCCTAGTCTTGATCCAGTTCTAGTAATAAATGAATTCTCAGATGTATTTCTCATATATCTTCCCGGATTTTCTCCCATAAGGGAAATCGACTTCAGAATAGACCTTCTCCTATAAACTCAGCCTATCTCTATTCTTTCATACAGGATGTCTCTAGCTAAACTCAAAGAATTAAAAGAATTATTGAGGGATCTCCTAGATAAGGGATTCATCAGGCCCAATGTCACCCCATGGGGCGCACCAATTCTATTTGTGCGTAAAAAAGTCGGTTCTCTCAAAATGTGTATTGACTACAATTAGTTGAACAAACTTACCATCAAAAATAAATATACACTTCCTAAAATTGATGACTTGTTTGACCAAATTTAGGGTGCTATCTACTTTTCAAAGATAGACCTCAGATCAGGCTATCATTAGCTCAGAGTCAGAGAATGTGACATTCAAAAAATAGCTTTTCGAACCCGGTATAGTCACTCTGAATTTCCAGTCATGTCCTTTGGTCTTACAAATGCCCCAGCATATTTCATGGACTTAATGAATTGTGTGTTCAAGTAGTACTTGGACATGTTTATCCCGTAGTGAGAATGATCATGCAGATCACGTCAGAATCATACTTCAAACTCTCAAAACTTATCAGTTGTTTACCAAATTTAGTTAGCGCATATTTTTGATAAGGTTAGTAGCATTTCTTGGCCATATTATTTCTGATGATAGCATTAGAGTTGATCCTTAAAAGACCAAAGCGGTGAGAAACTAGAACTGATCTATTTCTCCATCAGACATCATGAGTTTCTTAGTTTGGATGGCTATTACCATCGATTTGTTGAAGGGTATTTAGCTATTGCATCCCTCATGTCTAGATTGATTTAGAATAAAGTTAATTTTTAGTGGTCAGATTACTGCGAGAAGAATTTTCATGAGTTGAAGACTCGACTCACCTCAGCCTTAATTTTGACGTTGCCAGATGGTTCAGAAGGGTTTGTTGTGTACTGTGATATATCCAGAGTAGGTTTGGGTTATGTCCTCATGTAGAGAGGTAATGCTATAGGCTATAGCATATGCCTCTAGACATCTTAAGCCCCATGAGAAGAATTATCCTACCCATGATCTTGAGCTAGCATCTGTAGTGTTTGCCTTAAAGATTTGGAGGCACTACTTGTATGGAGTGCATGTAGATGTGTTCAAAGATCACAAAAGCTTGCAGTATGTGTTCTCTTAGAAAGATTTGAATTTGCATCAGAGGAGGTGGTTACTGTTATTAAAAGATTATGACATTAGTGTTTTGTATCATCTGGGCAAGGCCAATGTAGTGGCAGATGCTCTCAGTAGATTGTCTATGGGTAGTGTTGTTCATGTTAAGAATGATAAAAAGTAGTTAGTTTAGGAAGTTCATTAGCTTGCCTGACTAGGTGTTCACTTAGTCGATTCAGCATAGCGTAGTGTATGGGTACAAAGTAATTTAGAAACATCTCTAGTTACCGAAGTGAAGGATAAGTAGCACAGAGATCCGAATCTAGTGAAGCTGAATAGGTCAGTGAAAGATCAGAAAATAGTGGTTTTCTCCCAAGGGGGAGATAGTGTATTGTGTTGTCAAGGTATATTGTGTGTGCCCTATGTTGATGAGTTGAGACAGTGAATTCTTGTTGGAGCGCATGGCGCACATTATTTGATTCACCTAGGGGCGACTATGATGTACCGCGACTTGCAGGAGATCTACTGATGGAGTGGGATGAAAAAAGATATCACAGAGTTTGTAGCTAAGTGCTCTACGTGCCATCAAGTTAAGATTGAGAATCAGAAGCCTAGAACTAGGAATAATCTAATAATTTATACCTACGTTGGCTACGTAGTTCTGTGAAAGTAGGACGTGCTAAACCCACACTTACCGCTCGGTGCTAAATACTACTCCATTTTATTTTCTATGCTCATTCTATTGGAAATCCACTATAAAACTATAATAAGGGTTTATCTCAAATCAATTATCCAACCACCTGAGTAAATTTGTGATTAAAGTTGTTCTGAGTTCTGTAATCTGTAATAATTTGTAAAGTAGATTCAATAGCTAATCTGATGATCAAAAGATCAAAGCTTTGTTGTAAATCTGAAATAATCAACTCATAAGATGTTTAAAGCATCATCCTTCTCAAAATCTCAACACATAAACTTGGGGCTTAAAGCCCATGTATCAAACTCCTGTCAAAATATCATAGTAATCATGTTTGATAATAAAATCAATAATAATGCATCCCAAAATCTGGAAATTACTGCAATAAGCATGAAAATATGAAAATAAACATGTAATTCAACTTATAATTCACTTGAAATCTCATAATCTTGTAAATGGCAACATTGGGTGTGAACCTTAATTTCAATTTCATGAAAAATCATATAAAATCAAACAACCTTGTAATTTAAAACAAGTTTTGGGCACAAGAATGAAAGGAGTATCCTTGTTCATAACCCCACATACCTTAATTGATGCTTCGATGAAGAAATCTTGAATTTTGGATTCCTATTGAGTTCTTGATGATGAGCTCTTGATTATCTTGCTTTGGAAACCCTCAATTTGAAGCTTTCTTGGAAATTCTATTGAGGATTTTGATTTCTTGGAGAACAAGAATTTGGTTTCTAAGGTTTTTCTTTTGAAGAGGATGATGAATAATGAGCATAAAGTGCTTGGGATATGATCAATTCCTTGTTTTGGATGAATTGGGGGCTTGCGGATTTACCAAAATACCCCTTTTAGGCTTAAGTTGGAACTGGGAAAACAATTTTTTTACGAACTGGATGACCAGCGCAATGAGCCACAATCGCGGTGGCTCACTGGAAAAAGGACGAGTGGGAATTGGGTTCCCTCCGTGATGCGCCACCTTCGCAGAGCCCCTACGTTTGCCATTTCGACCACTGGCGCGACGCGCCAGTATCATGTAGTGACACTAGAAATTGCCAAATGAGAAATTGGGCCTCTCCGCGATGCTTCAAAATCGCGGAGTCTCACTAGAAATTGACAATTATGATTTTACGCTTCTCTGCGACGCGCTAAGGTCTCAAATCATGGTGTTTTAAGGCTGGAACTTAAAATAGCCATAACTTCTTACTCGGTTATAGGATTTTGGCGAATTTTATATCGTTGGAAAGCTTATTCAATATACCACACAATGGGAGGTCTAAATCTAAATAATTACACATAAAATAATCAATATTCATTTCAAAAGCTCTCCCTTAATATTCTAGGGATGAATCTAAGCTAAGAAAAGTTCGGGGTATTACAATATCTCCCCCTTAGAAACAATCATCCTCGAATGTGGCTAATTAATACTAAGGACATTGAAAAACCAGAGGCTATAATCTATCATGCACAACTGAGATAAACTGAATGTCTGGATCTCAAATATAATGAGCTACTGAACTGATCTGAAAGTGCATGAATTCTCATGAAAATAACTATATAGCTGAATTTGAGACTCAGAAAAGAACTTAATAAAGGAAGACTTATTACCTTCGGCTGGATCTGAGTTTGTGGAGAAGAGATAAGGATACTTGGTGCGCATGTCTACTTCCACTTCCCCAGTAGCACCCTCAACAGACTGATTTTTCCACAGGACTTTGGCCAAGAGAACTTCCTTGTTCCTTTGTCTACGAATCTGACTATCAAGAATCTCTACTAGAACTTCTTCATAAGAAAGGATATTCGGAATATCCATATCCTCTAGAGGAACTACAACAGCTGAATCATTTATGAACTTCTTCAGCAAAGTCACATGGAAAATCGGATGAACTGAGGACAAATATATGGGTAGCTCAAGCTCATACAATACCTTCCGAGCATGACTCAAAGTACGAAAGGGACCAACATCATAGTGGCTAAGATTCCCCTTCTTGCCAAATCTCTTCAACCCTTTCATGGGTAAAACTTTCAAATACACTAGATCATCAACCTCAAACTCTGGATCTCTCCTTCTAAAGTCGGCATAAGATTCCTGGTGACTCTGGGATGCTTTCAATCTCTCTAATCAATTGAAATTTCTCCATAGCTTCAAATACCATGTCGGGACCAATCAAAGCGGCCTCACCCACTTCAAACCAACCAACTGGAGACCTACATCTTTGCCCATAAAGAGCCTTAAATGGAGACATATGAATGCTAGCATGATAACTGTTATTATAAGAGAACTCAATCAATAACAAATGTTCATCCCAACTACCTTTGAAATCAAGAACACAAGCTCTCAGCATATCTTCTAAAGTCTGAATGGTCCTTTCTGTATAACCATCTGTCTGCTGATGAAAAGCTAGACTGAGATGAACTTGGGTACCAAGACCTTTCTGAAAGGCACTCCAAAACTGAGAGGTAAACTGAGTACCCCTATATGGGATGATAGACAAAGGAACTCCATGCAATCTAACCATCTCTTGGATATACAAGTTATCATAATCCTCAGTTATATAGGTTGTATGAACTGGCAAGAAATGTACTGACTTAGTCAATCTATCTATAATAACCCAAATTGAATCATGAAGACGACGCAAATAGGGTTAACCAGTTACAAAATCCATATTCACCTCTTCCTACTTCCAAGTGGGGATACCAAACTCTTGTAACATACCACCAGGTCTTAGGCACTCTACCTTGACCTATTGATAATTAGCACACTTTGCTACAAACTCTGCTATATCTTTCTTCGTACCACTCCACCAATAGATTTCCCATAAGTCACGGTACATCTTGGTAGAACCTGGATGAATAGAATAATGCACACCATGCGCTTCAGCCATAATTCTCTATCTAAACTCATCAACACAAGGAACACATAATCTATTTTGGTATCTCAACGCGCCATCTCCCCCTTATGAGAAACCCTCTATTTTTTGGTCCTTAACCAACTCCTTTAGTTTGACCAAACTAGAATCCATATCTTGCTTCTACTTTACCTCAAGAACTAGGGAAGATTCAGAACTACTCTGAACCCAAACATTCCCTTTAGCTGAATCAACCAACCTAACACCCAATCTAGCCAATCGATGAAATTCTCTAGCCAACTCCTTCTTATCTTTTTCCACATGAACAACACTACCCATAGATAGTCTGCTAAGGGCGGCTGCCACTACATTAGCCATTCCTGGATGATACAACACACTTATGTCATAATCCTTCAACAACTCCAACCACCTTTTATGAAGGAGATTCAACTCCCTCTAAGTAAACACTACAAGATTTTGTGATTTGTGAACACATCAATGTGCATACTATACAGGTAGTGTCTCTAGATTTTCAAAGCAAACACCACAATAGCTAATTCAAGATAATGGATTGCGTAATTCTTTTCATAAGGCTTAAGTTATCTAAAGGAAAAGGATATAACATTACCCCTCTATATCAACACACATCCTAAACTAACTCTGGAGGCATTACAATACACCACAAAACCATTCGTACTATCGGGTAATGCTAGCTTTGAGGCTGAAGTGAGTCGAGTCTTTAACTCTTGAAAACTCTTCTCACAAGAATCTGACCAATGGAACTTAACTTTATTTTAGGTCAATCTAGATATAGGAGACAAGATAGAAGAGAAACCTTCAAAAAAAACAGCGGTAATAACTAACTAGACCCCAAAAACTCCTAATGTCTGATGGAGAAATAGGTCTAGGCCAATTTCTTATGGCTTCTATCTTTTAGGGATCAACTCTAATACCCTCCATGGAAACAATATGAATAAGGAAAGGTACTAACCTTAGCCAAAATTTGTACTTGCTGAATTTGGAGGATAACTAATGACCTCTCACAGTTTGCAACACAATTCTAAGATGGTCTGCATGATCATCCTCACTACGAGAGTAGACAAGGATATCATCTATAAGGACTATAACAAACATGTCCAGATACTGTTTGAATACTCTATTCATCAAGTCCATGAAGGCTTCTGGGGCATTAGTTATCCAAAAGGACATGACTAGAAATTTAAAATGACCATAACGAGTTCTGAAGGTTGTCTTTGGAATATCACATTCCCTTACTTTAAGTTGGTGATAGCCGGATCTAAGGTCTATCTTTGAAAAAAAACTGGCACCTTGGAGTTGGTCAAATAAGTCTCAATTCTAGGAAGAGGATATTTGTTTCTGACTATAACTTTATTCAACTAACGATAGTCAATGTATATACACAAAGAACTATTTTTCTTTCACATGAATAGGACGGGAGCTCCCCATGAAGAAACACTAGGCCTTATGAAACTTTTATCTAGAATATCTTTGAGTTGCTCTTTCAACTCCTTAAGATCTGTAGGATCCATATGGTAAGGAGGGATAGAAATATGGTGAGTATTAGGAAGAAGGTCAATCTTGAATTCTATCTCTATATAGGAGGTACCCTTGGGAGATCTTTGGGGAAAATATCAGAAAACTCATTAACTACACAAACTGACTAAATTGTTTGAGTCTCCAACTTAGTTTATTTAACTCGAATAAAATGATAAATGCAACCTTTGGATATCAACTTTATGGCCTTAAGATAAGATATGAAATGACTCTTGGGAGACACCAAATTACCTGACCTCTCAAAGACTAGCTCATCTAGAAACTGAAACTTCCCCACATGGGTGCAACAATATACAGATGCCTAATAGGAATGAAGCCAATCCATACTAAGAATAAGATTAAAGTCAACTAGGTCTAACTCTATCATGTATGATAATATGACCTTATGAAGAATAGTAATAGGACACTTTTTATAAATCTGCTCAGCAATAACTAACTCACCTACCGGGGCAGAAACCAAGAATGGCTCAGGGATCCTTTCAAAAATTATCTCAAAATTTACTACAACTAATAGGGTCACATAATAAAAACTCGACCCAAGGTCTAACAACACATAAACATAAAGATGAATAACACGAAGCATACCCATAACAAATCTGGTGAATTTTACTGCTCCTGACGGGATGGTAAAGCATAAAACCAAATTTGGCACTAACCACGGCTAGTACTAGATGATGTGCCTTGAGAAGGAGTTGGGCAACCTAAAGGAGCTGGGGCAATAGTGGCCTCAGTCTGGAGATGGTCATCTTTGTTTCCCTGCTTAGCATGCAACAATATCTAATGTTCTAACCCAACTTACCATATTTGAAACAACCTTTCTAACCAGCCAAACACTCACTAGGATGATTCTTACCACACTTAGTACACGTAGGATAATTAGGCCTACCACCTACACTACTCTGGGATTTGAACATAAATGACTTACCTTAATATTCCTGCCTAATTCTGGGTACAGGAGCACTGGTTGAAGATGGTGCAGGCATAGATGAACGGTTCTGATATTCCGAATGATTTCCTCCTTGATACCTAGTCTAACCATACTCAAACTTCCTTGTTCTAGCCTTCTTATTTCCCCTCTCACTTCCCCTCAACTTCTCTACCTCAATCTAAGGAACATACTTCATCAATCTAGAAGGATCTATGTCTCCAATAAGCATGGTAGGTCTACACTCCTTGACCACCAATCTAGATACTTTATTCATGAACTTACTTATGCTTGACCTAGGGTCAGCCATCTGATCAGGTTCATACTTAGACAACTAGTTAAACTTGAGGCAATACTCTTTCACTGTCATCGAGCCCTGCCTCAGGTTCATGAACTCTTCTATCTTAGCTTCTCTCATATCATATGGGAAAAACTTATCTATAAATACATCCTGAAATATCTACCAAGTCATGGGAGTTGCATTCTCCCCTCTACTCTTCTTCCACATCACTACCCAGTTATATGCAGCATCATTTATCCTATAGGATGCTAATTTTTGCAGTCTCCTCTTTAGAAACATACATAATTTGAGTGATCTTCTTCACCTCATCTAGATAAAGTCATGGGTCCTTAATTGCCTTCGACCCAAAGAATTTTGGTGGGTTAATTCTCATAAAATTTTGAATTCTGGCTGTGGCTAAGTCTCTATATTGCTGAGGTAGGACTGTAGTATGATGGTTGCACTAAAAATTAGTTGTCATAGCCTGGGCTAGCGCTTGAAAGGTAGCCCAAAATTCTGCATATGAAGCATTCTCATTCAAAGGATCTGCAGGCTGAAGAGGCTGGTTATTATTTCTATGAGCATTAGCTTAACAAGGAGGAATGATCAACAACTGTCATGTGAAAGTACAAGTTAAAAGAAGATAGAGATACTGTAAGCATGATAGATCATGAAGAAACAGATGATTTCCTAAGAACATTCTGTAGCCTCTTGTTTATAAATGTGGAATGCCTTACACCTATGACCAAGACTCTACGTAATGCAGCTAGTCTAACTCCCTAGGACTATTAAAAACCTTAGGCTCTGATACCAAGTTTGTAACGCGCTGAAATCTAATTTTGAGATGTCACACAGTGCTCAAGACTACGAGTAGCCTTAAGCTAACCCTATCTGTATACTGTTGAGCCTAAATCTTATATAATAGAAATATAGACATAAAAGTCATACTAAATACATAAACTGTTTATAATATCATAGAATTATCTGACCATAATATTTGATACATCAAAAAACTAAATAATCTACAACAAAACTAGTAGTCTGACAAGCCTCTACTACTAATACTAGAGAGTCACTGGGATAAAGCCCTAGCTAACTCGAGCTGTCTAAAAGGAAATACTAAAAGCTCAAAAACTAATAAACTGAAAAATCAAAATGGATAGAATAAATCCCCAAACTATGAGGACTCACTAATTATTGAATGTAGATGGAGATGCTCAAACTACTCACGCTGCTGATACTGAGCACCTGTACCTACATTATTATACAATGTAGCACATAGACGTATATATGGATCAGTACATTGAGGATGTACTGAGTATATAGGGGTGATATGAATAAGTAAAGCATCATCTCATAATTATCATTTATAAGAAACAAATCATGCTAAATGTAAATGACTCACATAAGCTGGAATATCTTATATACTGAAATATGTGGCAATAAGAAGCCACACATATATTATAAATCTTGTGAGCCATAACATTTAGTTCTAAGAGCTGAACTTGTATTCCCCCATTTTAAATCATATTGTCTAAGTGTAGAATGACTTACTCTAATATCCAAAAGTTGAAATTTGTAACTATTATCTTTTTTGTAAAGAAAAATTTGAAATAAACTATGAGCCTTTACACTTAGATTCTTTATGCTTTTCTATTCTGAAATCTGTAGTCTGTAAGCTTTAAAACTTTATGGAAATTATTTTATCTAAAAAGTTGTATATCTTTCTCTAGCAGAGAGGTTCTCTTAACTGACATAAACCATGCGAGCTACATGGAGTCCAACGTCTCGTCCTCCTAAGGAAGAAACCTCACATTAGAGAGAGATGTCATAATTTTTCTAGGGAGTATAACCTACCCATGTGATTGATCATAAGCTAAGTCTATCATTAATATAGAATTAGGAATAATCTAATAATTTATACGCACGTTGGCGATGTAGTTCTGTGAAAGTAGGATGCGCTAAATCCACACTTCCCGCTGGTGCTAAATTCTACTCCATTTTATTTGCTACGATCATTATGTTGGAAATCCACTTTAAAACTATAATAAGGGTTTATCTAAAACCAATTATGCAATCATTTGAGTAAATTTGTAATTAAAGTTGTTCTGAGTTCTGTAATCTGTAATAATTTATAAAGTGGATTCAATATCTAATCTGATGATCAAAAGATCAAAGCTTTGTTGTAAATCTGAAATAATCAACTCATAAGATGCTTAAAGCATCATCTTTCTCAAAATCTCAACACATAAACTTGGGGCTTAAAACCCATGTATCAAATTCATGTCAAAATATCATAGTAATCATGCCCAATAATAAAATCAATGATAATTCATCCCAAAATCTGGAAATTACTGCAATAAGCATGAAAATATGAAAATAAACATGTAATTCAACTTATAATTCACTTAAAATCTCATGAGCTGGTAAATGGCAACATTGGGTATGAACCCTAATTTCAATTTCATGGAAAATCATATAAAATCAAATAACTTTGTAATTTAAAACAAGTTTTGGGCACAAGGATGAAAGGAGTATCCTTGTTCATAACCCCACATACATAAATAGATGCTTAGATGAAGAAATCTTGAATTTTAGATTCCTATTGAGTTCTTGATGACGGGTTCTTGATTATCATGCTTTGGAAACCCTCAATTTGAAGCTTTCTTGGAAATTCTATGGAGAATTTTAGTTTCTTTGAGAAGAAGAATTTTGTTTCTAGGGTGTTTCTTCTAAAGAGGATGATGAATAATAAGCATAAGATGCTTGGGATATGATTAATCCCTTGTTTTGGATTAATTGGGGGCTTGGGGATTTATCAAAATGCCCCTTTTAAGCTTATGTCGAAACTGGAAAAATGAATTTTTTGTGAACTAGGTGGCCACCGCAATGCGCCACAATTGTGGTGGCTCACTAGATAAAGGAAAAGTAGGAATTAGGTTCCCTCCATGATGCAGCACCATCATGGAGCCCCAAAATTTGTCATTTCGACCACTGGCGCGATGCGCCAGTAGCGTAGAGTGACACCAGAAATTGCCAAATGGGAAATTGGGAATCTTCGTGAAGCGCCAAAATCATAGAGTCTTACTAAAAATTGACAATTATAATTTTACGCTTCTTTGTGATGCTCTAAGGGCCCAAATCATGATGTTTTATGACTGGAACTTAAATAGCCATAACTTCTTACAGTTATTGAATTTAGGTAAATTTTATATCGTTGGAAAGCTTATTTAATTTCCCACACAATGGGAGGTCTAAATCTGAAGAATTCCACACGAAATAATCAATATTCACTTTGGAAACTCTCCCTTAACATTTTAGGGATGAATCTAAGCTAAGAAAAGTTTGGGGTATTACCATAATAAACATGTTATTCCTCACCATTGCATATTCGGTTGTGTATTCATGAATGAATTTGGTCATGTACTCATGCATCAGATATGTATGTTCAGTATGAAAATTCAACTTATCTGTAGCTTCAGTCATTTATTCCATGCATCACATATGCATGTTCAGTGCGTAAACGCAGTCTATTAGTGTTTCTCAGCTTAATCAGTCTTATTCGAGGATGAATGTTCCTAAGGGGGAGATATTGTAATACCCTATATTTCCCGAGATTCATTTAGCTCTAAGTACATAGGTTATCCTATGTAATATTTTTTTTTTTGAAATACTCGGTTTTTATTAGTTTAGATCTTACCATTGCATAGGAAATTCAATCATCTTTCCAATGATACAAAATTCACCCAAATTCGATACCCGGACAAAGAGTTTGACCCATTTTTGTAAAGAAGTGCGCCAACTGGCACTTCAATGCATCGCGAAGGCCAGCCAAATGGAAATTATCAAAATCCAGTAAGACAATGCGATAAGCCTGCTTCACGGAGCAGTGTCATTTCCTAGTTGTCACTTTCCAGTATAACTCCGCGATCATGGCGCATATCGCCAAGGACCATATTCACATCCAATGAGGAACCGTGATCCCACCACATAGATCCAAGACTCCAATTCCCAATTGTCAATTTTCAAAGATACAACGCGATAGCACCGGGTCGCGCCAAGGGCCCAAGTCAAAAAAATTTAACGAAAATTAAAAGTTTTTTGCAAGGTTAAACTAGTCTTTTTCTATAATTTTCATACTCCCAAATATGGGATTCAATCCTTAAAAACATTTTAAACCCATTCTTTATTAACTTTTCCCCCAAAATAAACAAACTCTCTCTCAATTAACAGACCTTAATCTTCAAGCAATCAAGAGAAATCCTCAAGAAAATCACAAGAGCTTCAAGATTTAATATTCCCAGGTATGTTAAGTGTTCATTCATGGGTCCCTTTCACCCATAAAGCTCACGTATCCAATTTAAATCCAAAGTTATCATCTTTTCAAGTTATTTATGATTTGAAATTGTGACTTTAACCATAAGACCCCATAAATCTTGTCCTATATTGTGTTTTCACGAAATTGATTTTGATTATTACACTTCTCATGTTTAAATGTTTTTGTCCACGGATTTAATTCATAATTTGTAATATTAGTGTTGAAATTATTATTTTACTACAAGTTTTAAACTATTCTCATGCTTAATGTACACCATTCATATCAAGTGTTTGAAGAAATGCCTACAAGAGTGGATTTTAAATAAATACCCCCATGTTATGTCCTTAAACTTTAGTACTATTTTACTCTTATTATTACTGAGTCCTGTGGGTTTTGAATACCCAAAAACCATAGCTACTTACTTAGTGTCATCTTAGTATCTACAAAATAGCTACAGAATATATATATATGAGCATTAATAGGTCAGTCAGTTAAACTCAGAACAATGTAGTAATCCAATGTCATTCAGTTGGAAGTAGGATTTAGCAACGAGCGAGCGTAGAGATGGCGGTTTCCCCATCAGATAGGCAGAGTCATTAGTAGTAGTACTTGTACTCTAGAACTACATAGCTATCGTAGGATATGAGAAGTTACCCATTAGATTAGATGTGACTATCTTGCAGGGGTCACCCATCAGTTTAGGCTTGACACCCTTAGTCCTTTGGGATGATACAGTACACCAGTCTAGTGAATCCATATAGCCAGCATTAGTACCTATGGAACGGTACTAACACCCTTCAAACTAAGGTTACAGATTGGACCCTAAACTTGCTCATTGGGATATGTCGATTAGATGATAGCTCCCACAGTCTCAGTTACAGTCTCAGTTCAGTTATTCAGTTTCAGTTTCTTAACCATAGTATACAGTTTCCACTAACTCAGTTATCAGATGTTAGTATCTACAGATTGTATTCAAACCATGTTATATGCTTGTTCATGTGTCCCCAGTTTCTATAGATTTCATGTATCAGTAATACTTACAGTTTTTATGTATCCCCAGTATTTATAGATTTCACGTATTCTCAATATTTATGGACTTCATTTATCCTTGGTGTCTTCATATTTCATGCACTCTATCAAGTTTTACATATTATATATATTTACATTCACATATACATACAATTATTATTCTATTCTTGTTCATGAAACCAAGCATATCAGCCCACCTCATTTAGCATACCAGTACATTCAAAGTACTAATCATATACTCTTTTATTGAGCTATCATGTATCATATCATAGGTTTGGATGACAGTTCCCAAATCACGCCTAAACTTCTGTAATGCCCCAAGTCTGTACCCCAGATGCTACACGATGCTAGCGACCCCAAAGGACCACCAGCTAATCGATGACTTATACCTGCTGTGAGCACTTAACAATAACAACACTGCAATGATAATATATTTGAAATAAATGTTGAAGATCGAATGAAAATTTCCATAAGGTTCATAACTGAAACAAATATTGAATACTAAAAATTGAATCCTGAAACATCTATTTGAAATACTCTAGTCTGAAAGCCTCTAACTATCTGAATATGGAGTTGATAGGATAAGCCCCCAACTATCTTTGACTATTGAACTAAACTGAACACTGAAATAATAAAATGATATAATAACTTTATCCTCGAACTAAGATGACTCAACACTAAGTCTGTTGCTAATAGTTGGGTTGCTAAGTGCGGTCAAGAGCCTGTACATCAAAACCTATGATATAAAACATCATAGCGCAAAATAAAAGTATGTGTCAGTACTTTAAATGTTCTAGCATGCTAAGTGAGGTGGGCTGATATGCATGGGCTCATATGCATGAATAAATAACTGACTGAGTAACGTGAATTTAAATGAATAAGGATACATATATAACTAAAAACTAATGAAACACAGATTATGCAATACTATGCATATATCTGCATAAATTATATCTGAGATCATAGTCACACTAGATACTGAGTTATGATAACTGAATAACTGATATATGATTTTATTGATAACTGTATTACTGATAGCTGGGTGATTGTTTTTTATAGTCCTAATTCTGTAGAACTGAACTAAGTTCTATACTGAGCTGGGTGACTTTGTTTGAAGTCCTGATTCTGTAGAACTGAATTGAGTTCCATACTAAGACTGAAACTGAAACTATGGGAGAAAATCATCTAATCAACATACCCCTTCTCTGAACTGATTTAGGGTTCAACCTGTAATCTCAGTTGGAAGGGTGTCATTATCGTTCCACGGGTAAAGACAAGTGCTGAGTAGCCCTTATCTGGTAAGTGTTCTGAATAAAAATAATGGTACCCTCAACTTGCAGGTTGATGTATCAACCTAGGCTGGAAACATAGTTCTGGAACACAAGGACTGCTTCTAAAGATCACGTCCTCTGCTGGCAGGTAAGTCCCCATTCTTGGGTTTATTCAATGCTGAATCCTACTCCCAACTGAATAGACACTGAACTTATTCTAAACTATACTAGGCTGGCCTAAACTGTTACTGATCATGCTGTCTAACTGAACTGAACTTCGTTCACTGGGTTTTATTAACTGATGGAGTACTACTGAGTTTTGTTAGCTGACTGAATTTACTAAATTCTGAACTGATTACTGAACTGAGACCGGGACTTGTTTCTGAGTAATACTGTTCATGGCACTACTGAGACTGTTCTATAACCACTGTAGCTCTAGGTAATATTGAATACCCCCAGGACTTTATAACATAAAAGAAAAATATAGCAAGAACTTGAAAAGCACAATGATGCATACCTGTTCATAATTCATTCATAGAGATATTTCATCAAATTCTTGTGAGATATAAGCTTGCACATATGCTAGTATGTCATGATTTTCACCTTTAATTCACATGAGCAATTTATCAAGCACTTGGGATCAAAGTTTATACACATGATACTAGATAACATGTAAGCATCACACTTTCAAATTCCAATTTGCAAATCAAGGGATTTTAACATGAATTCACATGATACTACACACATGATAAATAATTTGACATGAAACTTGAAATAAACCATGGATTAGAACACAATTAACATCTTTATCATGAATGCACTCAAATCCCACATGGAATTCATGAAATCAATTAACTTGTAGTTTAAAAGAGTTTCTTGAACACCAAGGGTAGAAGGAAACCCTTGGATGAACACTTCACATACCTTCGTACATGAATTAATGAAGGTTGATGGTGTTTCCTTGAAGCTTAAATCTTGAATTGGAAGCCCTAGGGTTTTGTTCTTGAGTAATTTTGAGAATAGAGAATGGATTTTGCCACTAAAGCGGCTTAATCTCGTGTTTTAGAGGATGATATAAGGTGGGAAAAGACCCATTTACCCCTCTAGACGAGGGCTTCTAACGACTTAAAATGTGCCCAGTGACACACAGCCCAACACGCCGCATCGATAGGATCGATACTATGGTTGGTACACCGTGTTGAGTCCACATCGGCTCAATGGAATTTGACATTGGAAGTTGGGAAAAATATTTATCAACGCAATAGGCAATGCGGGGCATCATGATCGCGTTGATCCACTGGTTTGAACTTCTAAACATACCTCAAACGATGTTTAAGAAATCCAAAACTCGCCCGAGAATGCCTACTGACATTCTTGATCATGAATCAACATAAAGATTTATATTTTAAGGTCATAAGGGTTGTAAAATAGGATCGCAAATGTACGAAGGCTAAAATATTTCTAAGTATAAATACTTAGCTGACATTTCTAAGTCTGGGACCTCTATTCAAGCTTTAATGGACTGAATTAAGCTTGGAATTTTGTGGGTTCTTACAATATCTCCCTCTTGGGAACATTTATCTTCAAATGAGACTAACTAAAATGAGAGTATTGATAGATGGAATTTATATACTGAACACACACAACTAAAGCATGATTGCATGACTGAAAGTACTGATATACTGAGATTTTGTACTGAACATGCATAACTGAAGCATGACTGAGTTCTGAAAACATGACACATGACTAAGTTATTTCATGAAGCTATGCATGATATAAAATTCTATGCAACTGAACCGATACAGAGTTATAAAGGTAATCAGAGCATGAAACTGAACAAATTCAAGAAAAACTGTTACCTTGGGCAGAGTCCGAGTTTACAAAGAAGAGGTAAGGATACTTGGTCCACATATCTGCTTCTGCTTCCCAAGTAGATCTCTCAATTGACTTATTCTGCCAAAGAACTTTGACTTGAGGTACTTCTTTGTTCCTCAGATTGCAAACCTAAAAATCAAGAATTTTGACTAGGATTTCCTCATAAGAGAGCCTGTTCTGAACATTTATACCCTCTAAAGGGACTAAAACTTATTGGTCACCTATGCACTTCTTTAGCAGGGAGAAATGAAACACTGGATGGACTAAATCTAAGTATGAAGGCAACTCAAGCTCTTAGGCTACCTTTCCGAAATGGTTGAGAATCTAGTAAGGGCCGATATATCCGGGATAGAGCTTCACCTTTGTGCCAAACCTATTTACTCACTTCTTAGGAGAGATTTTCAAATACATAAAATCCCAACTATCAACTTCAATATCCTTTCTGTGCATATCGGCATACAATTTTTGTCGGCTCTAAGCTATCTAAAGCCTTTCCCTGATCAATTAAACCTTTTCTAAGGTATCAAATACAAAGTCAGGACCTACCACTGTGGCCTTTCCCTCTTCAAACCAACCAATAAGAGATCTATATCTCCTCCTATAGAGCACCTCAAATGGAGCCATCTGAATGCTGGAATAATAGTTGTTATTATATGAAAATTCAATCAGTGGAAAATGGTCATCCCGACTACCCTTAAAGTCAATGACACAGCCCATAACATATCTTCTAGAGTCTAGATAGTCCTTTATTCTTGGCCATCTTTCTAAGGATGAAAGGTTATACTGAGGTGAACTTGGGTACCAAGACCCTTCTAGAAGGCTTTCCTGAAATAAAAGATGAACTGCGTACCTCTATCTGAAATGATGGACAATGGAACTCCGTACAATCTCACCAACTCTTTAACATAGAACTTGGCATAATCCTTGGCTAAATAAGAGGTATGAACTTGTAGAAAATGAGCTAATTTGGTCATCCTATCTACAATGACCCAAATTGAATCATTCTAACGCGAGTACGAGGTAAACCCATCACAAAATCCATGTTCACCTCCTCCCACATCCAAGAGGGAATATTGAACTCCTGCATAGACCCACTACGTTTTTGGTCTCGATCTTAACCTATTGACATATAGAGCACTTAGCTACAAACTCTGCAATTTTTCTCTTTATCTCACTCCACTAGTAGACCTCCCACAAAAAATGATACATCTTAGTTGCCTTTGGAAGAATAGAGTAATGCTCATCATTCGCTCCTGCAAGAATTTATTGCCTTAAGTCATCTACACCTAGCACACATAACCTACCCTGGCAACGTAACACACCATCTCCCCCTTGGGAGAAAACCTCTACTTTCTGATACCTGATTGACTCTTTCAACTTGGCTACATTGGGGTCTCTATTTTTCTTTTCCTTTACTTCAAAAAATAGAGATAATGCAGAACTATTCTGCACCCATACACTACCTTCTGCTAAATTGACTAAGCGAATACCTAGTCAGGCAAGCTGATGAACTTCCTGAACTTCCTGAACTAACTTTTTCTTACCATCCTCAACGTGGACACACTACCCATAGACATACTACTGAGAGCATCATCCATTACATTGGCCTTTCCTGAATGATACAGGATGCTCATGTCATAGTCGTTCAACAACTCTAACCACTTTCTCTGAAGCAAGTTCATATCTTTCTGAAAAAACATATACTGTAGGCTCTTATGGTCTGTGAACACATCTACATGTACCCTATACAAATAATGCCTTCAAATCTTTAAGGCAAATACAATAGTTGCTAACTCAAGATCATGAGTGGAGTCATTCTTTTCATAGGGCTTAAGCTGTCTAGATGCATAGGCTATGACCTTACCTCTCTGCACTAAAAAACACCCCAAACCAACTCTGGAAGCATCACAATACACCACAAATCTGTCTGAACTATCTAGTGGAGTCAAAACTAGGGTTGTAGTAAAAACTGGGGTTTTAGTGAGTCGAGTCTTTAACTCCTGAAAACTTTTCTCATAAGAATCTGACCACTGGAATTTGACTTTCTTCTGAGTCAATCTTGAAATGGGGAATGCAATAGATGAAAATCTCTTAGTAAACCATTGGTAATAGCCAGCCAAGCCCAAGAAGCTCCTGATGTCTAATGAACAGAGGAGTCTGGGCTAGTTTCTCACTGCTTTGATATTTTGGGAATCATCTTTAATGCCATCATCGAAAACTATATGGCCAAGAAAATTTACTAACCTTAGACAAAATTTGCATTTACTAAATTTGGCGAACAACTGATGATCTCTGAGGATCTATAACACTGTTATGAGATGGTTTACATGATCATGCTCATTGTGGGAGTAGACAAGAATGTCATCTATGAAGACTATGATGAACATATCCAAGTACTACTTGAACACACGGTTCATCAAATTCATTAAAGCTGCTGGGGCATTGGTAAGACCAAATGACATGACTAAGAATTTAAAGTGACCATACCGAGTTCTGGAGGCTATTTATGAAATGTCACATTCTCTGACTCTTAGCTGATGATAGCATTATCTGAGGTCTATGTTAGAAAAGTAACTGGCACCCTAAAGTTGGTCAAATAAGTTAATGATTCTAGGAAGTGGATACTTGTTCTTGATCATTACTTTATTTTCCTGACAGTAGTTAATGCACATTCTGAGAGAACCATCTTTCTTAAACATGAATAGAACTGGTGCACCCCACAAAGATACACTAGGTCCGATAAATCCGTTATCTAGCATATCATTTAACTGTTCTTTTAACTCCTTGAGTTCTGCTAGATTCATTCTATATGGTGGACTAGAGATAGGTTGAGTATCTGGAAGAAGGTCAATTTTGAAGTCAATTTCCCTCTCGGGAGGGACTCCAGAAAGATCTTCAGGAAACATATTTGGGAATTCACATGTTACTGATACAGACTAAAGATTAAGGGTATTTGAACTAGAGTCTTGGACTCAAACACACATCCTTTAGATATCATTTTTCTCGCCCTAAGGTAAGAAATAAGTTGACCCCTAAGTGCTAAAGTACTACCTCTCCATTCGAGCATAGGTTCATTTGGAAACTTAAAATAGAAAACTCTATTTCTGCAGTCAACTGAAGCATAGCATGAATGAAGCCAATCTATTCCGGGAATGATATCAAAGTTTGTCATCTCTAATTTTACTAAGTCTGCTGAAGTAACTTTCTAAGACATCATAACCAAATAGTTCCTGTATACCCATCGGGCTATGATAGATTTACCCACTAGGGTAGAAACTGAGAAAGGCTCTGCTAGAATTTCAGGAATGACTCCAACATCAATGGCTATATAATGAGTTACAAAGGATAAAAAAGCTCCTGGATCTAGCAAATCACAATCATGTAAATAATAAACTTGTAATTTACCAGTGACCATATCAGGAGAACTTTCCTGATCCTATCGAGACTAAAGTGCATAGAGTTTATTTGGGTATTACCCACTGGTGGCACTGGAAGCAGCACCCTACTGATTAGGGCAATTGGACTGAGCTGAAGGAAGATTATACTGACCCTGAGAGCCTGACTAAGGACAATCTCTGACCCAATGGCCTACTTTCCATATCCAAAATATACGTCACTGTTAGCTCTGCGGACACCCTAATGCTTTCTGCCATATTTTTAGCAAAGAAGGTATGTTCGGGTACTGCTAACACTACCCTAAGGTTTAGGGACAGGTGCCCTAGCTTTATTATCATCTTTGAATTTTAGCACTGGAGCGCTAGCTGAGGATGGAGCTGGGACTGAAGATTTTGAGCAAAACAAAGAACGATTTCCACCTTCTGACTTAGGCTAAGCAAATTTAAAAATACCTATTTTAGCTATCTTGTTCTCCCTTTCCTTCTCCCTGTTCTTAGCCTCTTCTATCTATTGAGCATGGACTATGAGCCTGGATATGTCTATTTCCTTAATTAGCATTGCGGTCCTACACTCCTTAACCACACTATTAGATAAGACAAACACAAACTTAATCATCTTACATCTGTTATCTACTACCACATAAAGAGCATATCTAGCTAGCTGAGTAAACTTGAGAGAATACTTTTTCACTATCATATTGACCTACTTTAGATTAATAAACTAAAACACCTTCTCTTTCCTCAACCCTAGTGAAAGAACCTATTTAGAAAAGCAGTGGAATACTCTTCCCATTCTATGGGCCCTACGTCTATGACCCTCTTTACCTTTCACTGTTTGAACCATCAGTGAGCCACATCCTGTAACTTATATGTGGTCAACTCAGCAATCTCACTATCCATCACCCCCATAATATCTGTGACTTTTTGCACCTGATCAAGAAATTCTTGTGGGTCCTCCTCTAACTTAGACCCGATAAAAGATAAAGGATTCATTTGGGTGAAGTCCCAAATTCTAGAAGTAGCAGTATTGGATATTGGTTTGGGATGAACACCATCTAGCCATTCATTTTGAGTTGCAACAAATTTTCTAGGGTTATGAAAGCATCTTTGAATTCAGCATGGAAGACATGCTCATTTAGGTGATCTGCCTGAATAGGCTGAGGGGCTGGTTGATTTCTTGTTCTTCTTCCGTTCTTCTTGGGAGGCATATTATGTAAACAGAAGGAAGAAAAAAATTATACTAAGAGTTTAATTTGAGCTTATGCTCACTCACACGACATGAATACTGAAGGAAGGGAAACATTTCCTAAAACTTCTTGTAGCCTCCTGTCATAAGAGTGGCACACTACACACCCATGCACAAGACCCTACAAGATGCATCTTTCAAACTCCCTAAGACTCTACTGAACCTTAGGATTTGATACTAAGTTTGTAATGCCCCAAGTCTGTACCCCGAATGCTAAACGGTGCTAGCGATATTGAAGGAAAACCTACTAACCCATAACTGGTACCTTTTGTGAGCACTAAATAATAAAAACACTCAATGATAACATATCTGAAATAAATGCGAAAGATGGGAAAAAAAATTCCATAAGGTCCATAGCTAAAACAAATACTGAATACTGAAATATCTATTTGAAATACTCTAGTCTGAAAGCCTCTAACTTTCTGAATATGGAGTTGATGGGACAAGTCCACAACTATCTCTGTCTATTAAACTAAATTGAACACTAAAAGAATGAAATGATATAATAACTTTGTCCTCGAACTATGAGGACTCACCACTAAGTCTGCTGCTGATAGCTAGGTAGCTTAATGCGGTCAGGAGCCCGTACGTCTGAACCTATGATATAAAATATCATAACATAAAAGAAAGGTATGTGTCAGTACTTTGAATGTACTGGTATGTTAAGTGAGGTAGGCTGGTATGCATGGGTTCATATACATGAACTAATCACTAACTGAGTATCATGAATTTAACTGAATGAGGATACACTGATTATACAATACTGTGCATATACATATACTATTTCTGAGAACATAGTCACACTGAATAGTGAGTTCTGATAACTGAATAACTGATATTTGAGTTTAATGATAACTATATTACTGATAGCTGGGTGACTATTTCTAATAGTCCTAATTTTGTAGAACTGAACTGAGTTCTATACTAAGCTGGGTGACTATGTCTGATAGTCTTGATTCTATAAAATTGAACTGAGTTTTATATTGAGATTGAAACTGAAACTGTGGGAGGTAATCATCTAATCGACTTTCCCCTTCTCTGAAATGATTTGGGGTCCAATAGTAACTCGAGTTGGAAGGGTGTTAATACCATGTCGCTGGTAAAGAAAAGTGTTGAGTCACCCTCATCTGGAAGGTTCTCTAAATAAGAATGGTGGTACCCTCAACCGGCTGGTAAAACACCTCATAAACCCTCAACTAGAAGGTTGATGTCTCAACCTATGCTGGCTACATAGTTTTGGAACACAAGGACTGCTTCTAAGGATCACACTCTCTGCTGGCAGGAGAGTCCCCTTACTTGGGTTCACTCGGTGCTGAATCCTACTCCCAACTTAATAGACACTGAACTAATTTCTAAACTATAATAGGCTAGACTAAACATTTACTGATCATGCTATTTAAATTAACTGAATTTAGTTCACTGGGTTTCGTTAACTGATGGAGTACTACTGAGTTCTGTTAGCTGATTGAATTTACTGAATTCTAAACTAATTACTGAACTAAGATTGGGAATAGCTTTTTGAGTACTATTGTTCGTAACACTACTCAGACTATTCTATAACTACTGTAGCTCTAGGTAAACAGCTATATTTTCAGGTATTGAATACCCTCAGGACTTGATAGAATAAAAGAAAAATATAGCAAGAACTTGAAAAGCACAACGATGCACACTTATTCATAATTCATTCATAAAGACATTTCATCAAATACTTGTGAGATATAAGCTTGCACATATGCTAGCATGTCATGATTTTCACCTTTAATTCACATGAGCAATTTATCAAGAACTTGGGGATCAAAATCTATACACATGATACTAGACAACATGTAAGAATCATACATTCAAATCCTAATTTTCAAATCAAGGGATTTTAACATGAATTCACATGATAATATATGTGTGATAAATAATTTGACATGAAACTTGAAATAAACCATGGATTAGAACACAATTAACATCATAATAATGAATACACTCAAATCCCATATGGAATTCATGAAATCAATTAACTTGTAGTTTAAAAGAGTTACTTTAACTCCAAGGGTGGAAGAAAACCCTTGGATGAACACTTCACATACCTTGGTACTTGAGTTAATAAAGGTTGATGGTGCTTACTTGAATCTTGAATCTTGAATTTGAAGCCCTAGGGATTTGTTCTTGAGTAATTTTAAGAATAGAGAATGGATTTTGCCTCTAAAGTGTCTTAACCTCATGTTTTGGGGCCTGATATAAGGTGAGAAAAGACTCATTTATCTCTCTAGATGTGGGTTTTCTAATGACTAAAAATATGCTCAGTAACGCACAGCTCGACATGCTACATCGATAGGATTAACGTTGTGGCCGGCGCGCAGCGTCAAGTCTATGTTGGCTTACTAGAATTTGACACTGGCAGCTGGGAAAAATATTTATCACCGCTATAGGAAATGCGGCGGATCCTGATCGCATTGGTCCACTAGTTTGGACTTCTAAACGTGCCTTAAACATTGTTCAAAAAATCCAAAACTTGCTCGAGAATGCTATCTAATATTCATGGTCATTAATCAACATAAAGATTGATATTTTAAGGTCATAAGGGCCGTGAAATAGGATTTCCAACTTACAAAGGCTAAAATACTTCAAAGTATAAACAGTTAGCTGAAATTTCTAAGTCTGGGACCTCTCTTTAGGCTTTAATGGACTGAGTTAATCTTCAAATTTTGCGGGGTCTTTCAACTTATCAAACTATCAGCCGTAGCAGTGGTGAGTCCTTATATTTCAAGGATAGACTATTTTATTTCATGTTTTTATTTTAGTAGTTAGTTGGATTTAGTTGGGGCATGTCCTATCAACTCATATTAAGTCAGTTTAGAGGCTTTCAAACACTACAGTCAGTTATTCAGTATTTAGACTTCAGTTGGCTTTATCAGATTATTTCATTAACTGGTTTATATTTTTATTAGTTTTCATTACTTAAAACCTTATGGCTTATCATATGTTCTTTCACATATATTATATTTTATTCTGTGCTCACAGAAGGTAATAGCTCATAGGTTAGCTTGTGATCCCTCGGGACTGTAAGCACCATGTAGCACCTAGGGTGTACTCTCAAGGTGTTACAATGCCATGGGTACTAACATTGGTTGTGTGGATCTACTAAACTGGTGTCCTAAAGAACCAGGGCGTCAAGCCTAAACTGATGGGTAACCCCTGAATGGAAGCCAACATAACGGATGGGTGACTCCTCATATCCTATGCTGGCCACGTAGTTCTAAAATATAGGGACTCCTACTAATGACTTGCCTAAATAATAGGGAAGGCTCCATCCCTGCATTTTCTCGGTGCTAAATCTTACTCCTAACTTAACTAAAACTGATAAATGGATTGAACTAAGCTTAAATAAACAAAGAACTATTTATAATAACTGACTGAATAACAATGCTTATGGTTTATCTGAAATCATTCTTAAGATACTGAAATTAGGTAAACAATTAGGTATCAGGTATTCATATCCCACCGGCACTAATTGGAAATAACAATGATGACATATAAAGTTTTAAAAACCAAAGTAGGGGATCATTGCTCAAAACCCAACATTTAGACATTTCATCAAGCACATGAGAGTCATGAATTTAAGCATGGGAATGGGTAAAGCATGCAAGAATAACATGACTACAATACTAAAACCATGAATTAGGGATTTTAATATGATGATTTCAGTATTCAAAACATGTAATGGCTCATCTCATCGAACACTCTTGTAAACTTAACTCAAAATCAAAATCAATAATTACTTCATGGAGATAAGTCAACTTGAACATATAAAAATACTCATAATTAAGAATATCAAAGGATTCTTGGACTCCATGGGTGAAAATGGACCATGGATGAACATCACACATACCCTAAATGCTTAATATGGAGAGAGAGAAACACTAACCTTGATGTTTTCTTGAATGTTGTTGGATTGGGGAACTTGAATTCTTTTTTTTCTTGGAGAGAAAGTAAGGGAATTTGATGATCTTAGGGGAGGAGAGGGTTTGTTTATGAGAGAAGATTAGAGAAGATAGGAAAATAATGCTCTAACTGGTCTTATAATTCGTGAATTAACAAATTGGGTTGAGGGTAAAAAACATAATTGCCCCTCAAATAATTAAGTTCATAACTGGAATACGGTTTACAGGTTCACCGCAACTTGATGAGAGTGTCATCCCTATTATCACCATGATATGGCACTATTACGGTAAGCTGCTGGAATCGTGATGTAAACATGATCCAATCCTCGTTGATGAATCGAAAACTTCCCTGAAACATGCTTCTTACACCCCTGAACATGAATTTACTCAAAAACCAACATATCGGGGTTGAGAAGACTAATTTAAACATCCTCAAAGTTAAGAGTCCTTCAAAAATGACTAAGTCCCCAACACTTAGTGAAATTTTTAGGTTTTAAGCCTCTTTTGCATGCAACTAGGAGTTGAACTAGGCTAAGAATAATATGGGGTATTACATCAAATCCACTTCAAAATCCATAAAACATGAACATATTTCGTGTTTATTTGAGAACCCTCAACAATTGTTAAATACTAGATTCTTATCATAAAACAGGGTTCATTTTTCGAACACTTCAAAACCGATAATGTATGCAAATAAATAGAATTTATGAAAACCAAAGTAATAAATGCATATTTTCATCAAAATGCGTTCATGATGCATGATCTTCAAATGATTTGCAAAACCCTTTAAATATACATTATTAAATATATTTAAAACTTGTTAAAATAATAATCTTATGCTCATGAGATTTAGGATAGTCCCGCATACCTTTTTTCATGAACAAACTTCAAGATATCTTAAATCTAAGCCTTGAAAGTATGGTTTTGAAAGAAACCTTAACTTTTCTCACTTGAGAGTGGAGAGGAGAATGAACAATGAGAAATTGATATATATCGAGCAATTGCCATTTAAAAAGTGTTTTTAAGTCATAGGGGCATGGATTAAGATGAGGAAAAGACTAAAATACCCCTAAATAAACTGAATAAAAATTGTAGAAATTTTAGTTAATGATCGGTGAAAGGGTATCACCTAATTGATGACTTATCAACCTTGTCATCACCCTCTAGCTGGACTTGGAGACTTTCTGTTTAAGGGTGACGACTTAGATGATAGCTTATCACTTACGTGATGGCTTATCAACCTAGTCGTCACCTTTCCTAAGTGATTTAAGGTTTTTTCTGGTTAGGGATGATGACGAGGTTGATAGATATCACTTAGCTAATGGACTATCACCATAAGTTGTCATCTTTTTGACAAATGGACGATTCAAAGTAAAATGATCTTAACTTCCTAATCTGATATCGGATTAAGGTAAAATTGGATGTGTTGAAAAGAAGACTAAAAGATCGTTCATTTTATATATTGTAGGCCACGTAACTCACTATATTATAGGAGTAATAGTCTTTGGAATATGACCTAAGTTGAAGCATCCACTAACACTCAATTGACAGAAAAGTTCTCAACTCATCTATGAGTTTGGAGAATTTTCTAGCCTCAATTCATATTCAAAGGTATCCCCACACATATTCAAAGATCCTACAACTTGAGTTAAGGGAATTTAGCTAATCATAATAAAATAAGAAAGACAACAAATTTAATTCATACTTAGATAGATGATCTTACAGCAAGATGAATAGCAACAAGTGTTTCTCATAGTTAATCTAGTAGAAAATCCTAAAACAATTGTAATAATCTCTCTAAAGAATTAAAGTTAGAAGATAGAGAGAAAAGTGCTCAAAATGTGAGTTCCAGATGTCCAAGATCATCAATGAAAACCTTAACATATGCTTTCAATACTTCAGTCTAATTATGGAAATAAAATCATAGATCACAGTACTTTCTTGGATAGGTGACGAAGTGTGTGACGGCTTATCAGGAGTTTGATGTCTTATCAGGAATGTCGCCAGCTTCTTTTCACTTGATAATCTCTGCCTTGGGCTGACGATGAGGCTTGATGGCTTATTAGACATATGATGACTTATCAGAGATGTCGTCACTTCTTTACTTCAAAATCCATTCCCTGCCTAAGACTGATGGCTTATCACACTTCTGACGGCCTATCACAGATGTCATCACATATTCCAGCTGAAGGCCATTCTCTATCTAAGCCTGACAATGAGCCTGATGGCTTATCACACTTCTAATAGCCTATCACAGATGTCGTCACAGATTCCAATTGGAGGCTATTCTCTGTCTAAGCCTTACGGCAACTTTGATAGCTTATCATAAGGCTGATGACTTATCAGACAAGTCGTTAACAATTCTTTCTTCTATACTTGCTCAGAAATCAATTCTTTTACTCCTATAATTGCTGATTCTCTTGTATCTCAACTTTTAATGCAATGTCAAAGAGAAAATAATCAAAAACGACAAAAGTTACTTAAGACTTTGATATTATTCTCAGTTAAAATCCTCAAATGTGTTAGCATCTGCTCACACATCAACACCCTCAACTTAAAACAATTGATTGTTCTCAAGCAACTAAAACACAACCAAGAGGATACAAAGTTCATTCGGCAGTCAACCATCCATATTATCTCAAAACATCTTCACCATCTCCAAGGTCAATCAATTTAAAAAAAATTGTGTATTTTATTGAAGAACAACAATGTGACACACAAGAATCAATATATGGCATCAGTTCAACAATAACAACCATGCATGTACCAAGACTACACTATCCAAACAAGTTAGCACTTAGCAATGTAACTAGTGTGCCCTCACTACCAAGAAGTCCCACTTCACTTATATCAGACATCACCTATGTAACTATGGGAACAATCAAAATACCCTCACTCTCAAAATGAGGTTCCAATCAGTGTATGCCGAATACCATAGGCTTGCCCTTATTTTCATTACCAGGATTTCCAGATAGATAAGCTAGGATCACTATAGGTCTTCTCTTTGGCTTACAATGTAGGCTAGGGGCTGGTATGATACTCGATGATATTTAAAGTGATTAATCCTCCTTGACACTACACTAGATTTTGGGGTCTCACACATTAGCCCTTTTTCTATTCTTCTCTTTTCTTGATCACACATATTCAGGATGGGTGCAGTCTTTTCTACAATCACTTCTTTTTTTCACAACTTTTCTTTTCTTATTATTTTCCACCGCACCCAGCTTTTTATTTTTTTTTCGTTTATTCTAAATTTCTTCATACTCATTTTACATCACACGGCCCCTATGATATCCACCCTCAACTTAGGCCATTTGCCTAAGTCAAGGTGCACAATGTCCAAAGAAGGCCCGAGCCAAAACAGGTTAATTATGATATAAATGGAATGGTGATAGGTGTCATAAAAAAATAGGCTATTCAGGATCAAAACAGATATTAAGGGATACTATGCATACAGGGAAGGTAATTTAGGCTAAAGTGGGGAAATATCAAAATGACCTATGATCCTTTCCTAACCCCTATCCTTCAACCTAGGTAAGACTAATCGGTCAAGTTCTGGATTTAACATACAAAGGGAACTAAGTAAAATCTTGCACGCACATGGCACACAAGTATATCACAAGTTACTACTCATCAAGTTCATGCAATTGTTTAGAAATGGTTATCAAGTCACTAGAACTAAAACCATACAAAAATGCACAGTGGTCACAATTAGATGCAAATCACATAATTAAAGAATTAGACCATTTGAGAGGTGTTCACAAAATAACAAAACCATCTTAACTACCTCAGGTACTTGTATTTCTCCTAGTCAACTACAAAATATTATAACAACAAATCACCCTACACCCTCAACTTAACATCAAAGAAAAATTGAACTAAGTGTTAGGGGATACCTGGAATAGATCAATCACGGGGATCATGGGTTGCCTCCCATGTAGCACCTGATTTAATATTGCGGTATGACTCAGGTATCTTGATTATCTCAAACTTCATCGAGATAGATAGTAGCAATACTTTTCATCGAGCCTTTTGGACCAATATAAAGTTTAACTTGTTGCCCATTTACCTTGAAGATGTTGCCATCTTTATTTTCAAGTTGTACTACTCCAGATGAGTAGACTTGACTAACTCTAAATGGGCCTAACCACTTGGATTTAAGCATACCTAGGAACAGTTTGAGTCTGGAATTGAACAGAAGCGCTAAGTCACCTTTTTGGAAATATTGTTTCTCAATCCTCCAATCATGATACTTCTTCATCTTTTCTTTAATGGTGACATATCAATGGGTGTCTTGATAGAAGTCTAATATACCGACAAGGCATCATCAAGCTTTCGAGACCAGTCTATCCGACTAGAGTTCACCATTTTGGCTAGGATAGCTTTAATCTCTCGATTTGACACCTCCACTTGCCCATTATTTTATGGGTGATATGGAGTGGCTACTCTATGTTGTTGCACCCCATATTGTGCTAAGGAAGCTCAAAACACTTTGTTGCAAAAATGAGATCCTTCATCACTTATAATAGTCTGTGGTACTCCAAAGTGAGAGAAGATGTTCTTTTTTAGAAAATCAACAACCCTCTTTTCTTCATTATCAGACAAGGCAATAGCTTTGACCCATTTCAATACATAGTCAGCAGCAACTAAAATATACTTCATCCCATACAACCTTACAAAAAGACCCATGAAATCGATGCCCCATACGTCAAACAACTCTAGTTCAAGCATCTTAGTCAAAGGCATCTCATGTCTTTTGGAGATCGACCCCTACCTCTGACATTGGCAGTATTTCAACACAAACTCATGAGCATCCTTGAATAACATTGGCCAATAGTAGACTCTCTGAAATACCTTCCTAGGTGACCTCCAAATGGGAATGTATGACATGCTTCCAATATAGACAATACATCCACTTTTGGCACAAATTTCCTTATAATATTGTTAGCACATCGCCAAAAAAGATACGGTTCATCCCAGAAGTAATGTGTCACATCATGAAGGAATTTCTTTCTTTGATAGAAAGAAAGACTTTCTAGAATGACCTTACTCACAACATAATTTGCAAAATCAGCATACCAAGGCATTTTTTCCATAGTAGCAACCAAGATCTCCTCATCAAGAAATGCATCATTTATCTCCATTTCATCACTAACTACCTGCACCTTTTGCATTCTAGATAGCCGATCCGCCACTTGGTTTTCTCAACCTTTTCTATCTTTGACTTCAAAGTCAAATTCTTGTAGCAGCAACACCCATCTAATTATCCTTGGCTTTGCATCCTTCTTAGCCATCAAATACCTTAAGGTTGTGTGGTCAGTGTTAACCACCACCTTGGTCCTAAGAAGGTAAGCCCTGAATTTCTCAACAGCATACACTATAGCCAAGAGTTCATGTTCAGTGATAGTTAGTTCTTTTGCACTCCTTTCAGTGCTTTCTTGGCATAATATATTGGATGAAATAGTTTGTCCTTCTTTGTCCCAACACAGCTCCAAGGGCAACACCGCTTGCATCACACATGATCTCAAATAGTTTTGACCAGTCCGGTGCAACAATGATAGGGGCCTCGATCAG
The DNA here is from genome assembly GCF_002878395.1 of Capsicum annuum. Taxonomy (NCBI): domain Eukaryota; kingdom Viridiplantae; phylum Streptophyta; class Magnoliopsida; order Solanales; family Solanaceae; genus Capsicum; species Capsicum annuum. Next base: position 108,543,514 of record NC_061112.1, on the reverse strand, counting down.
CTTCTTTTTAAGGCATTCAAATGCCTTCAAGCAATCATCATCGAATGAGAACTTCACTTTTTTCTCCAAAAGTTTGCAAAGTGGATTTGCAACCTTCGAGAAGTCTCTTATCAACCTTTAGTAAAAGACAACATATCTAAGAAAACTATGCACTCCCTTCACTGAAATGGGAGGTGGTAGTTTCTCAATAACTTCAACCTTGGCTCGATCAACCTCTATCCTCTTTGCTGAAATTTTGTGCCCAGGAACGATGCCCTCCTTTACCATAAAGTGCCATTTTTCCTAATTAAAAACCAAATTGAATTGAACACATCTTTGCAAGGCCATACTCAGGTTTGCCAAACATAGCTCAAACGAATCTCCCACTATGGAGAAATCATCCATGAATACCTCTAAGGTATCCTACACCATATCTGATAAAATAGACATCATGCACCATTGGAAAGTAGCGGGTGCATTGCATAGACCAAATGGCATCCTCTTAAGTATAGAGGTGCCATATGGGAATGTGAATGTCATCTTCTCCTGATATTCAATAGCAATACAGATCTAGTTACATCCAGAATACCTATCCAAGAAGCAATACCATCCCCTTCCGGCGCATCGATCAAGTATTTGGATCATAAAGGGCATCGGTAAGTGGTCTTTCAATGTCCATGAGTTTAGTTTGCGGTACTCCATGCAAAATCTACACCCAGTCACAGGCCTAAGTGGAATCAACTCATTCCTTTCATTTGTAACAACAGTCATGCCCTTTTTTGGGGAATGCATTAGACTGGGCTCGGTTATTTACTGTTAGAAATAGGTTAAACCACTCCTGCATCCAAAAACTTAATAATTTCCTTCTTAACTACCTCTTTCATTGGTGGGTTAATACAGAACTGGTGCTTGATGGTTGGAGTATAATTTTTCTCAAGTAGTATTTTATGCGTGCAGATGCCAGGGGGAATGCCAATAATATCTATGATAGTCCATCCTATTGCTCTCTTGTACCTCTGAAGTACTGAAACAAGTCCTTATACTTACTTCTTGCAAAAATAAACTATAATAATAATGGGTAGCGTGTTTCCATTGCCCAAAAACACGTACATTAAATGCCCAGGCAGTTCTTTGAATTCCAACACTGGTGGTTCCTCAATGAATGGCTTAGCCGGTGTTGTTGGTCAATTATCAAGATCAAGATCAAGCTTCTTAGGAGCATAAGAGTATGAACCCATTCCTGAAAAAGGAAAAATAGTCTCTTCGTACTCCTCAATGACTTTACGATCAAAATTCATCAGAACTGCGGCTAAAGGCTTGACAACAAGTTTCTCCTCCACCTCATCATTCATCCTGAATAAGATCTCATTAGCTCGCAAATCAATCAACACACTTCCGGTTGCGAGGAAAGGTCGACCCAAGATTATGGGCACCTCGAAGTCCACTTCGTAATCCATCATGACGAAATCCATAGGAAATATGAAGCTAGATACCTTCACCAACACATCATATAAAATACTAACAGGTCATTTTACTGACCTATCTACCATCACAAGTCGTATATTGGTGGGTGTGGGATTTCCTAAACCCATCTTTTTATATAAAACCAACGGCATCAGATTAATGTTCGCTCCCAGATCACATAAGGCCTTAGTGAATTCCAGAGACCCAATCATTCAAGGAATAGTGAATGCTCCTGGGTATGCCTTCTTCTGCACCAAGGTCCTCATAGAAATAGCGCTATAATAATGGAGATTATCCTCTAGTTTGTAGCTCACCATTCTTTTCTTCATCACAAGGTCCTTCAAGAATTTAGAATACCCTGGCATTTGTTCAATTGCCTCCACCAAAGGCACATTTATTATTAACTGCTTCAATATTTCCATGAATTTATTAAATTTTGTGTCCTCAACCATCTTCTTCAATCTTTGAGGAAAGGGAGGTGGTGGTCTTGGGAAAGTTTTCACTACTACTTCCTTTTCCTTCTATTTTCCTTTTTTTGAAACATCATCAGAACCATCCAATTTCTCAAACTCCACCGGACATTCTTCCTTGGGTTCATTCTCTACTTCAATCACATCTTCAATCAAACTTTTGCCCACAGAAAATCCTGGTAATATCTTACCACTTTTAGTGGTAATTACCATACATGAGCCATCATTCTGCGGATTTTGGACTGTATCACTAGGTAATATTCCACTCTTCCTCTTGTTCAGTATTGTGGAAAGTTAGCTCATTTGCTGTTCTAGCTATTTGATTGCAGTGGAGTGCGAGTTTACCAACTGACTAATAGAGGACAGATCGGTCTTCATGGTAGTCACTCCTGAGTTGGTAGCCTCCACTCTCTTTAATAATTTATCCATCATGTCCTCCATGGACATCTTTTCAGAACTTGTTGTAGTAGCCTCACGATTTCTAGGAGAGACATATAGCCCGCTCCTACCATTATTGCTCCTCTAATTTCCTTGCTCCTGATTCATACATCCAGCCTTGCCATGGTAAGTACAAACTTGATTTCCTTGACTATTTCCTTAGAAACCCCCCTGGTTGTTTATATAGTTTGCCTCTTCTTCTGAGTCAGACTGCACTTTGCCCTGCAATCCCACAGCCTTCACTTTCTCAGTTTTACCTGATAGTAAATACTTGGTTAGCAAGTCCATCTATGTTTTTAGGTGAGCTATGTCTTGATCATTCTCCTCATCTCTTCTGCGTTGTTCCGCACTCATACGTATAGAAACAGTGGAGCTTACTACCACAGAGTCTCTAGTATGCCATGCCCGACTCTGTTTGGTCATTCTCTCTAGCATTTTTAAAGCCTCTAGGATTGTAAGATCAGCAAATAAACCACCAGCAACATTATCTATAATTGGTTTTGTCACAGAGTTAAGAGCCTTGTACAAAGTCTCCATTAAGTGTATGTCTGTCATATTATGGTTCGGACACTGCGTCAGCTTCTTTTTGAATCTCTCCCAGGTTTCATGCAAGGCTTCAGTTGGGATCTATCTAAATTTACTAATCTCATCCCTTAATTTTACCCTCCTGGAAGGTGGAAAGAACCTTTCTAGGAAAGCTCCTTTCATCTGCCTCCAGTTGGTGATAGAATTGGGTGTCAGCTCATTAAGCCACAATGTTGCCTCCCCAAATAGAGACAATGGAAATAATCTCAAACAAATAGCATTTTGACCCACTCCTGGGTTATTAAAAGATTTATAGATGGTGACAAAGTTCACTAGATAAAAGTTTGGATCATCACCAGGAAGGACACCAAACAACCCCTTCAAGGAGTTGAATCATAGTACTCGTAATGTTGAATTTTTCCCCAGGTGCTAATGGTGGAGAAATAATTACACCCATTTCACCTGCTCCATCCATTCCATCATCATCATTATTGAGGTTATACTGGACCGGTTGGTGATCTTGCCTTCCTCGAAACGGACGATTCCTGTTAGCATTACGCTGTACTGGTGCAGCTATTTGCTCTAGAAGACTTGGGTTACAAGGGTTCAGCAACTCCTCATCTCCAAAATCTTCATCCTTAGGATTTGCATGCCATACTTGTTGACCGACATTCTGCATATTCACCTGAGCTCTAGCTAAGGGTGCTAACCTGTCAGCCTCCTGCTGGCCTGCCATTCTGCCAATTAGTTGCAGTTTCAGATTAAATGGTAATAATGGTCCTCTAAAACTTTTGGTTCTTAGCATACACCACAAAAATCCTGCAGAAAACAAAAACAACAAATAAACGTAAAACTAGGAAACTTGACTAACAGTCAATTAGCGCACACAAACTTTAATTTACAACTATCTTCCCCAGAAATGATGCCATTTTTTATAACGGTCAAACTATACCTCTCTTAAGAGAATGTAAGCGATCATTGTCAATATATAACCCAACTAGGTTGGGTTCGAATCCCATATGGTATAGGGTGTGAATTTGAGTTATCTGTGGATTAAGCAACAGAAAGTTACCAGTTGCCTATGAATGGGGGTTTTTGGAAGTGTAACAAATAATTACTTCTTAGTTTAGTGTTTGAAATCAACATGATAAGGAAAACTAGAGTTATGTTCACTATAGGTATAGGGATTTGACAGACACTAGTAACGGTTCAAGATTCTTGTGGTTGGTAGGAACAGCAGACTATCCTTGTCAAAGTTATGTCTAAATGTTTCTCAACCTATTTAGACATTTAATCACCTAATTCTCTCAAACTTAGGAAATTTATATTTCATAACTGGATGTTATCCCAAGTTAATTAATCTTGTTACAACATTAATTATTAAATGGAAGTTTAATGCTTCCAAGTCCCTATTGATAATTCACTTCTTACTAGGGTTGAATTCTTATGACAAGCAAATCACCTGTAAGCAAAGTCTATTGTTTGCAACCAATAGTCAACAAGTAAAATAATGGAATCAATAAGAAGTTCCAACTCTATTAGAATCTTAAACACTTAGTTACGTTACAAACCTAAACTCATAGATCCCGCAACTCGGGTTAAGGGAATTTAGCTACACATAATAAAATAAGAAAGACAACAAGTTGAATACATACTTAGATAGATGATTTTACAGCAAGATGAATAGCAACAAGTGTTTTTCAGATTTGATCTAGTAGAAAATCCCAAAACAATTGTAATAACCTCTCTAAAGAATTAAAGTCAGAAGATAGAGAGAAAAGCTCAAAACGTGAGTTCTGAATGTCCAAGATCATCAATGAAAACCCTAACATATGCTTTAAATACTTCAGTCTAATTTGGAAACAAAATCATAGATCACAGTATTTTCTCGGATAGGTGACGATGTGTGTAACAGTGTATCAGGAGTTTGATGGCTTATTAGGAATGTCGTCAGCTCATCTTCACTTTGATAATCTCTGCCTTGAGCTGACGATGAGGCTTGACGGCTTATCAACATGTGACGACTTATCAGAGATATCGCCACTTCTTCACTTCAAAATCCTCTCCCTGCCTAAGCCTGACGATGAGCCTGACAGCTTATCACACTTCTGACAGCCTATAATAAATGTCGTCACACATTCCATCTATATTCCATTCTCTGTCTAAGCCTAACGACAATCCTGATGGCTTATCACACTTTTGACAGCCTATCACAGATGTCGTCACATATTCCAACTGAAGCCCATTCTCTATCTAACCTTATGGCAACTTTGATAGCTTATCATAAGGCTGACGACTTATTAAACAAGTTATCAGCTATTCTTCCTTCTCTACTTGCTCAGAAATCAACTTTTTTACTCCCATAATTGTTGATTCTCTTGTATCTTGACTTTTACTGCAGTATGAGAAAACAATCACAAACGATAAAAGTTGCTTAAGACCTTGCAATTATTCTCAATTAAAAGCCTCAAATGTATTAGCATCTGCTTACACTTCACTTATATAACATGGAATGATTGTGCTCGGATCTACATACGTAGGGACAACTTTTGAATTCTATCCTAAGGGTGTTACATTATCTCACTTTTGTAATCATTCACCCTCGAATAATGGGTAGGAACCTGTTGATGCTATAGAGGTATAAAATAAAGGACACAATCTCATATTAGGAATTTTTGTTTTACTCAATGAAACATACATAGGCATTCGAGAAAAGCGTAGTGACATCACCAAGTACATAATGTAAGCACAAATCCTGAGATAACGAGACTTGGCATAGACATGATTTTGGCATGTATTCAATGGCACATAATCATAACATTGTAAGGCATGAATTTTCCTAAGAATCCTTGGCCTAATTAAGATTGGAACAAGACATGAACAGAGATTCTTGCGAGATGTGAGAGTAGACTAGAGACATTCTCTACCTCAAATAAGACTTCTAATAGCCTTTAAATTTTGTGATGCTTTTCAACTATTCTTTCATCTATGAATACCAAATTTCAACATATTAATCTTATAATTCCCCTGCTAAATACATAACTAGCTACAATATCTTGAGCCTAACTGCATAATACTTCCATGTTGAAGCCTAACCCAGAGTAAAAAAGTGCTAACTTAAGCTATGGGACCCTATAATCTAGATCCCTTTAAGAATATTACTTCACCTTATCACTATACCAAACAATTTTTAGGTCTGAAATCAAGAAGTACTAACTACGAAGCACATTGGTTTGTGTATCTATCAATTACAACATTTAATACTATCTCTTCTACACCCATTTTATAGATCTATGCACTAAAACCAACAACTTCAATCACTCTAACATGACCCGAACTGGGGCCTTGTCGTAAATAGGTAATCTCAATTACAACTCAGATTGGAGACCACCCCTAATACCCAACCCAACCAACCAACATGTACCTTGAGTCGGATGAACTTAGAACATATAAAAATATAGCAAAATTACAATTCAATGAATGTGGGATAAGCCTATATTTGTGGCCAACCAAACCAAGTCTATCTATATAATATCCAACCTATGACCATGTTAAAATCATACACCAAAACAAAAATAATAACCCAATGCAACTATATATATGTATATATCATGTTCACTCAATAACCAAGTACACAGTTATCCATATAAAGCCTCTATACCAAACCAACAATAACTAATTCGGGACATGCCCTCGACCATTGCCAAAACCAAAAGTCTATGAAAGAAAAAGTATATAAAGTAATCCATGATATGACATATATGCCTTCCAAACTGTAGAAGCTCACCACTTTAATCCAACCTCGATTGTTTCGTAATTCGATCAATAAGCAGGAGGAGTAGTATGGTTGGTTCCTACATCGCATAGGGAAATAGCTGCCCAAAGATGGGTTAGAAGGTGAACTCTATCATGCACTCAGGAGAAGTATAAGATAATACCAACCTTTAAAACCAAGTAAACCAACCATGAACACATATCTATATATTTATATATACATATATAAATATATACATATATACATATATAAACTATGATGGGAAAGCGAACCGGGTTTAACATGTCTTTAAAATCATTAACCTGGGTCTGTGTAGCATAATCTTCCTAGAAAACCCACGGTCTATATGAGTTCAGTGTAACCCCATGAACGGGCCCCGATGCATGTATCTACATAAACCAAAGATACCATAAGAGTAGGGGATTCTTGAGTACCCTTCGTAATCCATGATAAATATGTATATTGTACTTAAAGGATTCCCATGTACCTCATAGTATCATATATGGTCACCATGACCAACCCCACATGTCGGCAAACATGAGTTTTCAATGTCCATTCATTGTCTCGCACCTTTATGGTTAGCTATCACACCCCGCCATTATTACCCATTTAAAACCATTTACATCTAACCAAAATATTATTCCATTTATTATCCGTCAAGGCTATTACAAGTGGTATAGTCATGCCAACTGTATTTTGAAAGAAAAGTAATTAGCCAACCTTAGGGGATTCCCATATACCCCATAGGTCATATTATTCAGCTTACTTGGGGATTTCCATGTACCCCGCAAGTACATCATTATTAAGCTTACTTGGGGGATTCTCGTGTACCCCACAAGTATATCAATATTAAGTTTTGCTTGAGGGGTTCCCTTGTACCCCACAAGTCCTTATCATTGAAACTGGTTTCATTATTTCATTCACTTAGGGGATTCCCGTGTACCCCCGCAAAGTTATCGTTCAAAACAATTTCATAGCCATCAAGGCTTTACTATTTAATCATTCCAAAATTATTTTAACAATTGAAAACAATTTAAACCATTTATACCATTCAAAAATTTAAACAAATTCTAAACCATCCATATCTATTTAGGGTTACATTACCAAACCATACCATGTAATAGTTCCAGCAAAATTTCAATAATAGAGTAAAAATATTGTATTAGGCATTTTATCAAACATATTGAGGGCAAACCTTTTTACCAAGACCAAAACCAAAGAAAAACCATCAAAATAATGGTTACCAATGACCTATTTTTTATACCATTACAAAAAAACACCCGCATGGGTAAACCATCACCAGAAACATGTAAAAACATAGTTTAAACCCATACCCAACATTATGCATAAAGACCCCAAATATTGGTTTCAAAACCACCATTTATGATTCATGAATCAATGTTTAAAACACATTAACTCATGCTTTTGTTTGAAACTAACAATGACGGAAGGAGTACATGCCTTATAAAAGAAGATTCCGCAGAGAAACTTGACTCTTGAGCCCCTTGAAGAGAACTTGTAGAAACCCTAGCCTCCAATCTTCAAGAGTGACTTTGAGAGAGTATTTTGAATGGTTTTATTCTTCTAAGTATGTTATAAGAGGCCACTAAGGGTTATATAACATGGGGAATTAAGGTTTTTGGGGTAGGAAATATCTGGACTACCCTCACTTGAAAGCAGAAAATCAACTCCCGAGAGGGTATGAACCAAACCCCTAACCCTTATCTTAAGGCATGAGTTGTACCCTAACTCATACCCTACCCTTCACCATGGTCCCCTATGATAAAAATATATGAGAACACAACCCCCAACTCATATCTTAGGGTAAGTGTCACGACCTAAGCAGAGACTCTGGCTGCGACGAGCATCCTGAACCATGAAGGCCCGAGCGCCCTTCACTCTCTAGAAATCATGCACACATTCATATACTATAAAAGACAATGCAAAAATACACATCAATATGCAATCATGGTCAATATTATATTTCAAATGAATAATCTAAAATGAAATCCATAAACCTCTAACACCATCTAACATTAGTCTGCGAAATCTCTAATACATCAAAACCAACATCTTGTCTAGAACAGGGACAAGGCCCCTAGTTAGACAATAAACATAAAATGAGATAACAAAGTATAAAGACTAGGCCTTCCAAAATATAGAAGGCTTACCAACTGCAATTTTCGACACATACAAGTCTACTGCTGAATGGGACCCCGAGACTGTGCCTAAGATCCTTACATCTAGGGGGTCAATACATATGTATTGGTATGCAGAGCAATCAAAAATAATGTAATTTTTATACAACATAAATGAGAGTGATTCATAAAATATGTCAGTCTAAAATAGCTAAAAATACGTGGGCATAATCAATAAGCTTTCAAAATATTTTTGTAAACTACAACTCAACTGTTTGTCTCACTTCTGAGCTAGGTGGTACACCCTATAACTCTACAATTCCATGGGATATATGGAATCCGCCCTTAACTCGGCGGCCAAGCCCCCAGCCCAAGTTTGCCGCAAAGGATGAATTCTCTATCTCTAATACACCAAAGTGAATCAGGCCAGTGTATGGTCCCTCTTAGGGATATAATAAGCCCATATCGGCAAAACACGGTTTCTGGAAATGAGCCCTTACACTCAGATGCCTTCTTTGGGTAATCACCTAACTCTCTTTAAGCCCATTTTTAACTCTTTAAGACATGTATTCTTTGAAATCAAAATCTAAAAATATTACTCTGTTATGGCATTCATTCCTTTGGTATCGTCATACTAAGACTTACAAGTCATATCTCTAAGCCATAAAATATCATGTTATAGATCTTTTATTCAAAACAATGGTTAGAACACCAGATCATCCAAATAGTACAAGAGGAAGTGTATATCAAAAATTCATGAAAACTTATGTAAAGATCCTTTTTTTCAACATTTCAACAAATGGTGGTTAATTACTCTGTAGAAAACCATGCCACTCTTTAAATCAACTCTTTCCATTTAAATTAACTAGAAACACCCTCTCTTTGGTTCATAAAAAAATCTAGTCTTAAACAATAACAAAGACATTTGTATCATGCTTCTCTATATGCAACTGAAAATTCATAACATATGAAAACAAGATGCTTTATAACAAGAGAGGGAGTATAAATCTTCATACTCTCAATTCAAATTTCAAACACCAAATACATCCATATGCAGAGATATATATATATATATATATATATATATATATGTATATATATATATATACAAGTAACTATCAATTTCAAGGGGAAATCCTGACGACCAAAACATCATCATCAATAGGGTTCATAATGCATAATTGTCTATGTAAACTCAAAACACTTTGTAAATACATGATTTCTCAACATTGAAACATTTTTAAAATGATTTCACCATGCCCATGTAGTTTAGGAAAACCCCACATATCTTAGATTACTTATTTTAAAGAATATGACTTAAATCTTAACTCATTTCTCAGAAACCTTGAACTTAAAGATGGATTTTTTATGTTTGGTAAGGGAGTTAGGGTTATTGTTCTTGATGGAATTAAGTAATTATGGGCATATAGTTCCCTAATAATGCTTTAATCAGTTGTTTTCATGACTTGGGATAATGGGAAAAGTCCAAACTTCCCTGATAACACTCAACTTACACGTTAATTTAGTGCAAGGCAGTCGTTGTCAATATATTTATCCAACTTTTGGAGTTGGGGTTGAATCCACAGGGAACAATGTGAGTGGCGATTAAACTAATTTGAAACTATAGCTAAAGGTTGAATTCAAACAACTGGCACAAAAAGATAAAATGGGGTTTTGGAGATTAGCAAATAATTGTTGGTCAATTTAGTTAGTGTTTGTAATCAAGAGTTTATAGAAAACCATAATTATGTTCACTATGGGTTTTGGTACTTGGCAGATGCTAATAGTGACTCAAGATTCTCACAGTAAATAGGACAACAGATTATCTTTATCGAAGTTTTTCCTAAATGTCTCTCGACCTACTTAAGCATTTAATTACCTAATCCTCTCGGACTTAGAAAATTTATATTCACTGACCAGACTTTACCTCAGGTTAATCAAACTTGTTACAGCGTCAATTATTAAATGGAAGTTTTAGTGCTTCCAAGTCCCTGTCAATAATTCACTTCCTACTATATTTGATTTCTTATCTCAAGAAAATCAAAGCAGATGCTATCTATTGTTTGCAACCAATAGACAATGATTAAAATCTTGGAATTATCAAGGAGTCCTATTACCTTTTGAATCTTAAAACACTTTGCATCTTACCAAAACTTAACCCATAGATCCCATAATTAGGGTTAGAGGGGTTTAGTCACTCATAATGTAATAAGCGAAACAACTAGATGTATTCATAATTTGAAAGATGAAGTTACTATGAGATGAATAGTAACAAGTGATTCTCAGATTAGATCACAATAGAAATCCCAAAATATTGATGAAAATCTCTTCAAAGTTAATTATTTTTCAAGCCAAGAAACTAGAGAGAAAAATAACAATATACGTGTCTCCAAAAGATGTTCGGAACTCCTTATAAAACCCTAAACAATGCTTTAAATAGTTCACCCTAATTATGGAAACAAAATCATAGAGTGTAGCAATTTCTCGGACAGGTGACGCCATTCATGACGCCTTATTAGGAAGCTGACGACTTATCACAAATGTCGTCAGGTCCTCTTTGATTTTGACATTCGCTACCTTAGGCTGACGACGAACTGTGATGGCCTATCAGATCTTTGATGACTTATCACGAATGTCATCACTTATCTACCTCATCTCCCATGTTCTGCCTTAGACTAACGATAATTTTGACGACCTATCAACTCTTTGACGGCTTATCATAAAATGTCATCATAACTTTCAGCTGATGTCTATTGTCTGTCTAAGGCTGACGATGAAGCGATAACTTATCACAAGGATGATGACTTATCAGGAATGTCGTCAGCCACACTTCTCTTTTTTTTGCTTCAGATTTCAACTTTTTTTCTTCCATCCTTGTTGGTTCTCTAGCATCGTAGATTCTACTGCAAAATCAAAGATAAAATAATCAAAAATAACAAAAGTTGCTTCAAACTTTGCAATTTTTCTCAGTTAAAAGCCTCAAATGTGTTAGCATCAGCTCATACATCAACACCCTTAACTTAAAACAATTGTTTGTCCTCAAGCAACTCAAACACAACTAAGAGAATACAAAGTACATTTGGCAGTCAATCGTCTATGTCATCTCAAACATATTCAGCATCTCCAAGGTCAGTCAATTCAAGAACAACTATGTATATTATTGAAGAACACCAATGCAACACATAGGAATCAAGATATGGCACCAACTCAGCAACACAACCATGCATGCATCAAGTTTACACTATCCAAACAAGTAAGTAACTAGCGATGTAACCAGTGTGCCCTCAGTACAAAGAAATCCCCCTTTCTTCATATCAAACATCACATACATAACCATAGGGAAAATCACAAGACACTCTCTTTCAAAATGAATTTCCAATCGATATATGCCAAATATCATAGGCTTGCCTTTATTTTTATTACCAAGATTTCCAGATAGGTCAGCTAGGATCACTATAGGTCTTTTCTTTGGCTTCTAATGTAGGCTAGGGGATGGTATGATACTTGATGATATTTAAAGTGACTAAGCCTCCTTGACACTACACTAGATTTTGGGGTCTCACTCATTTACCTTTTTCTACTCTTCTCTTTTCTTGATCACACTTATTCAGGATGGGTGCGGTTCTTTTCTACAATCACTTCTTGTTTTTCACTAGTTTTCTTTTCTTTCTCTTTTCCACCGTACCCAGCTTCTTATTCTTTTCTTTGACTGTACCTTTCTTCATACTCATTTTACATTATGCACCCCTATAATAGCCACCCTCAACTTTGGCTATTTTCCTAAGTCAAGGTGCATAGTGTCCAAAGATGATTGGGGCTAAAACAAGTTCATTATGATATAAAAATGGGACGGTGATAGGTATCATAAAAAGAAATAGGCTATTCAGGCTCAAAATAGGGATCAAGGGATATTATGCATAAAGGGAAGGTCATTTAGGCTAAAAGTAGACTAATAACAACAATGGCCTATGATCCTTTCCTAACCGCTATCCTGCAACCAAGGCAAGACCAACCGGGCAAGTTCTGAATTTAACACACAACGGGAACTAGGTAGTATCTCACACACGCATGGATCAAAGGTACATCTCAAGCTACTACCCATTCGGTTTATGCAATTGTTTAGCAATGGTTATCATGTTACAAGAACTAATTCATACAAAGATGAAAAATGGTCACAATTACATACAAATCACACAGTTAAAGAATTAGACCACTTGAGAGGTGTTCACAAAATAACAAAACCATGTTAACTGCCTTAGGTACTTGTATTTCTCCTAGTCAACTACAAAATGTTACAACAAATCACAATACGCCTAAACATGTTGGCTCTACTAGGAACAAGACTCAGGGGAAAAGAGGCACGGCAACTGAAACCCCAAGAGGACATCAACACCCATAAGTAGCCCCTTCCTCAACTTAAAATCATATAATGTCCCCAATGCGCCAAACCAAAACAAGAGAGTTAGAAACATACTTGTGGCACCATTGGTGCAAAGATCTGATTTCAATCACATAATATGAATACAAACAATAAAATACCTTGGGTTGCCTCCCAAGAAGTGCCTAATTTAGTGTCACGGCATGACCTAACTCAGCTTTTTTCTCCACCTTGAGGATATGAATTTCACCCCCAACTTAGAGTCCATCTTCTTTTCTCGATCATAGGGGGTGGTACAAAAATTAAGGAACCGAGTAATAGAATGTGCATGGTAAACCACTCAGCCCTAAAGTGTGGTATGTTTTATGTTGCTGTTCTAGTGTAAAATCAAGAATATAGGATTCGTGTCCCTTATCTTCATACTCTTCTACTATTTTAAATGATTCCACTGACATGATATCATCTAAACATAATGTAGAAAAGTGCTTCAAATGCGGCCTAACAAATCCTACTTCAAAGTTTACAATATCCTCAACACCTTCACTTTTATTCACCATCTCAATATCAGTCTTAAGATCAAGATGACAATCGAGTGGATTCGATTCTTGTGTTTTCTCCATAAACTGGATAATGTCATCCTCATATTCTTCTTTGTTTAGCCACTGTAAACATGATGGGAGTGGTAACTCCTTTAGCTCTGTCCATAGTTGTTCTTGATTCTCTAAAATTCATTTCATCAATTTGTTTGTTTGAATCATGACAGCACACATATCTTCAGTATGATCACTTTGACCACAAGCCAAACACCCAGTTACTGGACACCAAAAAAAACATAACCACATATACCATAGGTAATGTAAAGTCAAGACTCATACCCTGGGAATAAGGCGAATGCAAAGTGCGAACCTCAGCCATAAGCACTATAAGAATGCATGCTACACTAGTAGAGTACTCTCTTGACCGAGGTACAAGCGAATCATTAGAATATGCAATTTTGACTTTCCCATATAGTCCACCGCTAGAAGAAAATTTAAGATTGACCCACGACCTTTATCCCATGAAACCTATAAGCACAACACTCCGCTCTATCAGATATTACCAAGGATGTTTACTAGGGACACTTGGTTGTCCTACACCTAAAACCTTATTCATACATATTCTACCTAGAGCCTAGCATAGTCATATAAACACCATACTCTAACCAATCCAATGACTAAACCCCCCAATCCATCCTTTCAACCTGAACTCCCAACCTATATATCATTCATAACCTTTCTACAATTGTATTTCCCAAGACAGCAACCTTACCCATTTTGTACACCTTATCCAACCTACCAATTTACCGCTACTATCCCTATATTGCCATTCTAGAACTAACATACTCCTCTCATTAAAATCACTATATAAGATTCACACTTAGTGTCTATTAACCCTCATTCACTACTAACAGGTACCCCATATAGCAATTACATACATGGTCCACCCCTCAAGGAGGACACCTCAAATTCCTTATTTAACCGCTGACAACCTATCCATTCCTAGAGAAAACCATCCCCTTTATACATGTAAGAATGAACACACTCCATAAAGAAACACTGTGGCGGATGAAACATTCATCTAAAAGATCCCTTAGTTACCCTTTAAGCCTCTTATGCTTCTTTAACTCAACCAGAACTATTCTATAAAGAAAGAATAGAAATTGGACAAGTGTCCAAAATAAAACCACTCACAAAAAATTAGATAAGTTTCTGAAATAAGACCACTCGCAAACCACCCTCCCCATTAGAAAGACACCACGAGGGTCATCAAAAGGGACCTAATAAATCCACTCTCTACCAAAATTTTATGCAAAGAAAGACATTCCAATTTAGAACCTTTATCCTGGACCAAATAATGATAAAGATACCCTCTTGGAGACCAATCTTCAAATTTTACATATAATGTAACCCTTACCCTTAATAGTTAGCAAACGAAACCATCCTCTTATTCTAAAACTAAATCACAAGGAAGTCTAAAGATAACCTCATGAGCCATAAAATTTAATAATGCATTTCATGAGTATCAACAATCCAACCCATGATGACATCAAAATCCACTATACTCGAGTCAAACATATCCACCAAGTCCAACAGATACCACACACCCCCACAGACTCTTCTTAAAATTACAAAGTCACCTACTAGGTTAGAAATAAAAAAGGGAAGAATCCAAAACAACCTTGGGACCAAAACAAAAATACACAACCACAAATAAGGTCACAAAAGAGATAGGAAATCATGGACCAAATAACCAATACACAACATGAGAAAAGGTCTTGCAACATACCAGTGTCATTATTCAAAGATTCCCAGGACTTTTGAAGTATAGTAAGAGGATTGAGATGGTCCTAATATGTATGATCCTAATATATACCAGAGATAGAAGCAGTACCCCTTGGTGCAAGGGTTAGAGAAGTGGTAACTGGTGTCCTATTTGTCCAAGATTGGGAACCTTGTGCCCTAGAAGTATTACCAATCTAAAAATTTTTGTCTCCAAATGGATTTGGGTAGGGAGCACTAGCCATAGCAAAGGAGTTAGGACCGACCTAACCCTTCCTCTAAGACCACTTTCCACTATACCATTGGCCTCTATTTGTCCCAAAAATTAATACCCCTAACCTTGCCTATTTCTTGACCTAACCTCAACTTCTCCATACCAATAAGAGTAGACTAATGTGATATAGTTATCACTATCTAGGTTACTAGATAAATATAATGACAAAACATGACATTGGGAACCTCTCCTTGAGATAACTGAGCATGAGTTCTAATTTCCAAAATAAGATCAGTAGAGACCGGTGGACCTCTCAAGGAAAAACCAAAGCTAATAACCCTTGACCGGGTTTATGACTCATGGGTTAGACTAGGGCAATACAATAGATTTCTCATGCTTAACTTAACTCTCAGTCCATATGTTATATAATATAAAATTTTTGAAATGCTCAATATTTTTCAGTTTAGATTTTGCCATTGCATAGGAAATTCAATTAGCTTTTCAACGATATAAAATACACCTAAATTCAATAACCGGGTAAGAAGTTGTGGCTATTTTAAGTTTTTGTGGTTAAACACCATCATTCAAGCCAGTAGCGCATCGCGGAGTATGTCAAAATTGTAATTGTAAGTTTCCAATGTTACTCCATGATATTAGCACATCACGCCAAGGCTCATTTCGTATTTGTTAATTTTTAGTGTACCAACCGATCCCACCTCATCGCGGTGAACTTACAGGTCGCATCCATGGTGGTAACATGATACTACCACATCGCGCCACTGTGCATTTTCCCATTTATCAATTTCTAGAGACACAGCGCGATAGCCTGGGTTGCACTAAGGGCCTAAATCGGAAAATTTTGATGAAAAATAAATGTTTCGTCCAGGGTTGAATTAGTCTTTTCCAATAATTTTATTCTTCCCAGTTGTAAGATTAAATCCCTAAAAATGTGTTTAAGTCATTCATTATTCAATTTTTTTTCCCCCAAATCCAAGCATTCTGTCTTAGGAAGTAAACCCTAACTTTAAGAAGCCCAGAGCAATCTCAAAGGATTCACCAAGAACTTCAAGAATCTCACAAATTAAGGTATATTAAATGTTCATCTATGGTCCCTTCCACCCATAGAGTCCAAGAATACATTTTTAAAACTTCAAGACTAATGATTTATGATTTCCATACTTGAATTGAATTGAATTCATGTTCATGTGATTTGTTAGGTCTTAGTCCATGATAAAATTACAAGCTTTTAATGAAATAAATTATTGTATGTGTTGAATTACATGATTTTCATGATAAACCCTTCAATTTGCTAGTTGATTGATGTATCCATGATAACCAAATGTGTTGATTATTGTATAACCTAAGCATGCTCCCCAAGTATTTGATAAAATGCTTATGTGAATGAAGTAGTGCCATTATAACAAGATAGAATGTAATCCACATTCATGTACAAGTAAATGTATTGCAAGTGTTTGATGAAATGCCTTTACGAATGAATTATGGATAAGTGCACATTGTTGTATATTTCAAGATCACGCTATGGTTTATTTTTCATGATATTGAGTCCTGGGGGTATTTAATACCCAATAATTTAGCTGTGTAACTAGATCCAGTGTCAGTTATAGAATATTATCAATTATTTCACGATTAGTAGTACTCTCAATAAGTCACAGTAAACTCAGTATCAGTTCAGTCTAGTTCAGTGTCTTTTAGTTAGGAGTAGGATTCAGCACCGAGTGAACCAAAGGATGATCGCTCACCTACCAGTAGAGGGTGTGATCCTTAGAAGTAATTCTTCCATTCTAGAACAATGTAGCCAGTATAGGTTGACATCAAACCTTCCAGTTAAGGGTTGATGAGGTGTTTTAACCTAGCAGATAAGGGTTCCATCATTATCATTACAGTACCTACCAGATGAGGGTAACTCTTGAGTGTCTTTACTCGTGGCATGGTACTGAAACCCTTCCAACTGTGGTTATAGGTTGTACCCCAACTTAGTTATCTTATTTGAGGAATGTCGATTAGATGATTACCTCCCACAGTCTCAGTTTTAGTCTTCAAAATAGAACTCGGTTCAGTTCTATAGAATTATGACTATTAGATACAATCAATCAGTATCAATAACTTAGTTATTAGTAACTTCAGATATTAGTTACTAAATATTAGAAATCAGAACTTAGCTTCAGATAAGCTTAGTCACAGTATTTATTTATATGACCAAAAGTGCATACTCAGTATTTACAGTAGTACTAGTTATCCATGTTCACTCATGTTTGGTTACTCTATATCATTTAGTCAGTTATTGTTCATGCATATGAACCTTTGCATTCATCCTTACCTTATCTAGCATACCAGTATATTCCACGTACTGATGCATATACTTTTTTTGCACTATGATAATTCATATCGTAAGTTCGGACGCCCAGGCTCCCGATCACGCATAGACAGACTCAGATTCAACCAGCAGTATTATAGTTAGTAGTGAGTCCTTATCATTTCAGGATATTTTTTATTTTAGTTTCTCATTATATATAGTATTTCAGTAGATAGAGTTAGTTGGGGGATTGTCTCATCAACTCCACATTCAGAAAATTTAGTTTAGAGGCTTTCCAGACTAGTTTTCAGACAGTATTTAGTTTTATAGATTGTTATTTTAGTTGATACACTTTATCAGTATTTATAGATGTTTTGAACCTTATGGAATTTTAGCCTATTATTCTACTTTTATTATAGTATATTTGTTCAGTGCTCGCAGCAGATATCAGTCATGGGTGAGCTTATGGTCCTTTAGGGCCGTAAGAACCGTGTAGCATCTAGGGTACAAACTTAGGGCATTACAAAATTTGTATCATAGCCTAAGGTTCAATAGACTCCTAGGAAGCTTAAAATCTATATCTAGTAGAGCCTTGTGCATCAGTGTGTAGCTCACCACACTTACGGATGGAGGCTATGAAATGATTTAGGAAACAGTTTCCCTTCTTTTAGTATTCTTGTCATATGAGTGAGTAGAAGCTCTAGTTAAAATCTTAGTGTAATCCACTTCCTCCTTTTTATTTACAAAACATGCCTCCTAAAAATACTAACAAAAGGAGAACCAGAAATTAGTCAGCACCTCAGCGCATTTAGCCAGATCCCCTAGACGAGCATGTCTCTCATGCAGAATTCAGAGCTGCATTCACTACTCTAGCCAATTCAATAGCAGCCCAGAATGAATGGCCAGCTTTTATTCCAGCCAATCCAGTGGCCAATACTACAGCAGCCAGGATTTAGGATTTCACCCGAATGAATCCTCCCATATTCTCAGTATCTAAGTCAGAAGAGGATCCACAAGAATTCCTCGATTAGGTTTAGAAAGTCACAAATATTATGGGAATGACTTCCAGTAAGAGTGTTGATTTAGCTGCCTATCAGCTATAAGATATAGGTCATACATATTTTAACTAGTAAAAGGTAGGAAGGGGCACAGATGTAGAGCTCGTAGAGTGGGAAGAGTTTGCTATTGCTTTTTTAGAAAGATTTTTTCCCTTAGAGCTGAGAGAAGCCAAGGTGTTTGAGTTTATAAATCTCTGGCAGGGAAGTATTAGTGTGAAAGAGTATTCTCTCAAGTTTAGTTATTTATCAAGGTATGTTCCCCAAGTAGTAGCAGATGGTAAGTCCAGAATGAGTAAGTCTGTATCTGAGGTGTCAGATAGTATGGTTAAGGATTATAGTGTGGTTAAGGAATACAAACCAGTGATGTTGATTAAGGATATGGACATATCTAGGCTTATTGTCCATGCTCAACAGATAGAAGAGGCTAAGATTAGAAAGAGAGAGGTAGAACAAGAGAGATAGAGCAGGTAGCTTCAATTTTAATCAGCCTAAGTCAGAGGGCAATAACTGTTACCATTTTTTTCCAAAATTTCCAGTTCTAGCTCTGTCCTCGGCTAGTGCTCTTGTACCTAAGTTTAGAAATGGTAACAGTAATAGGGATCCAGGCTCTAAATATCAGGGTAGTGTCAACAGTGCTCGAACAAATCCTCTTTGTCACCAATATGGCAAAAGCCACAAGGGTTTCTGCATAGCTAGCAGTGAGTTTGTTTTGGGTATGGCAAGCTAGGCCACAGAGTTAGAGATTGTCCTAAGTTAGGTCCTTAAGATCAGTATAACCGTACTTCAACTCAGTCCGATTGCTCGAATCAACAAGGTACCACTTCCAGTCCCACCAGTGGGCAACGCCCAAATAGGATTTATGCACTTTAGTCTAGATAAGATCAAAAAAATTATCTTGATATGGTCACTGGTACGTTACAGATCTTCTATTTACATGTTTATTCCTAGTTAGATCCAGGGGCTTCTTTATCTTTTGTAACTCCTTATATAGTCGTTAACTTTGAAGTTAGTCCAAAAATCCTAATAGATCCTTTCTCAGTTTCTACCCCAGTGGGTAAATCTATCATAGCTCAATAGGTATACAAGAACTGTCTGGTTATGATATCTCATAAAGTCACTTCAGTAAACCTTGTAGGTCTAGAGATGGCAAATTTCGATGTCATTCTTGGCATAGATTAGCTCTATTCATGTTATGCCTCAGTTTATTGTAGAAATAAAGTAGTTTATTTTCAGTTTCCAAATGAACCAGTCCTTGAATAGAGGGGTAGTACTACAGCACTTCAGGGTTAGTTGATTTCATACCTTAGAGCGAGAAAAATAATATACAAAAGATGAATCTAAAATCTTATGTGAGTCAAAGACTCTAACTTAGAAACTCCCAGTCTTGAGTCAGTTCTAGTAGTAAATGAATTATCATATATGTTTCCCAAAGAACTTCCTGGAGTTCCTCCCGTTAGGGAAATAGACTTTGAAATAGAACGAAAATAGACTTTGAAATAAACCTTCTTCCAGATACTCAGCCCATATCTATTCCGTCATATATAATGGCTCTAGCAGGACTCAAAGATTTAAAAGAACAGTTGAAGGATCTCCTAGATAAAGGATTCATCAAACCCAACATTTTCCCGTGGGCGCACCAGTCTTATTCCGGTGTAAGAAAGACAATTCTCTCAGAATATGTATAGAGTACCATCAGTTGAACAAAGTCACAGTTAGAAATATCTACCCACTTTCCAAAATATATGACTTATTTGACCAACTTTAGGGTGCTATTTACTTTTATAATGTAGACCTTAGATCATGTTATCATCATCTAAGAGTTAGGAAATGTGACATTCCGAAAATAGCTTTCAAAACCCGGTATGGTCACTTCAAGTTTCTAGTCATGTCCTTTGATCTTACAAATGCCCCATAATCCTTCATGGACTTAATGAATTGTGTGTTCAAGCGTTACTTGGATATGTTCATTATAGTCTTCATTGATGACATTCTTTTCTATTCCCGTAGCGAGAGTATCATGCATATCACCTCAGAATCTTACTTCAAACTCTCAAAAATTATTAGTTGTTCACCAAATTAAATAAGTATGAATTTTGGCTAAGATCAGCAGTATTCCTTGGTCATATTTTTTTTGGTGATGGCATTAGAGTTGATTCTCAAAAGATCGAGGCAGTGAGAAACTGGCCTAGACCTATCTCTCTATCAGACATCAGGAGTTTATTAGGTTTAGCTGGCTACTACCATCGGTTTGTTAAGGTTTTTTTGTTTATTGCATCACCCATGTCTAGATTGACTCAGTAGAAAGTCTGGTTTCAGTGGTCAGATTCATGCAAGAAGAGTTTTCAGGAGTTGAAGACTCAACTCACCTCAGCCTCAGTTTTAACTCTACTAAATAGTTCAGATGGGTTTGTTGTGTACTATGATGCATCCAGAGTAGGTTTGGGTTGTTTTCTCATGCAGAGAGGTAAGGTCATAGCCTACATCTCTAGACAGATTAAGCCTCATGAGAAGAATTATCTGACTCATGATCTTGAGTTAGCAGCTATAGTAGTTGCCTTAAAGATTTGGAGGCATTACTTGTATAGGGTGCATGTTGATGTGTTCACAGATCACAAAAGCCATCAGTATGTATTCTCTTAGAATGATTTAAATTTATGTCAAAGAAGGTGGTTAGAGTTATTTAAAGATTATAATATGAGTGTTCTTTATCATTCGAGCAAAGCCAATATAGTGGTTGATGCTCTCAGTATACTATCTATGGGTAGTGTTGCCCATATTGAGGATGGTAAGAATAAATTAGTTTAGGAAATACATTAGCTTGCCCGACTAGGTGTTCTCTTAGTCGATTTAGGAGGAGGTAGTGTATGGGTGCAGAACAGTTTTGAATCCTCTTTAGTTTCTGAGGTAAAGGAAAAAAGGATAGAAATCCCAGTCTTATTAAGTTTAAAGAGTCATTTAGAGATTAAAAACTAGAGGTTTTCATCCAAGGGGTAGATGGTGTTTTGCGTTGCCAAGGTCAGTTATGTGTGCCAGGTGTAGGACACTTGAGGCAAAAAATTCTTGTAGAGGTGCATGGTGCGTGCTACTCTATTCATCCAAGGGATACTAAAATGTACTGTGATTTGTCGGAGATCTATTGGAGGAGTGGGATGAAGAGAGACATTACAGAGTTTGTAGCTAAGTTCTCTATATGTCAGCAGGTTAAGATTGAGCACCAGAAGACTAGTGGGTCCATGAAGGAGTTCATTATTCGCACATAGAAATGGAAAAAAGTGAACATGGACTTTATGATGGGTTTGCCTCGTACTTGTCATCAGCATGATTCTATTTGGGTTATCGTATACAGGATAACCAAATCAGCTTATTTCTTGCCAGTCCATACTTCTTATTCAGACAAGGACTATGTCAAACTCTATATTAGAGAGTTAGTCAAGTTACATGGAGTCCCAATAACTATTATCTTAGATAGAGATACCCAGTTCACCTCTCATTTCTGGAAAGCATTCCAAAAGGGTCTTGGTACCTGAGTTCACCTTTGTACAGCCTTCCACACTCAAATCGATGGTCAAGCAAAAAGGACCATTCATACTCTAAAAGATATGCTGAGAGCATGTGTTGTTGATTTTAAGGGTAGTTCGAATGACCATTTGCCTTTGATCGAGTGCGCATACAATAACAGCTATCATTCCAGTATTCAGATGGCTCTATTTGATGCCCTCTATAGTAGGATATGTAGATCTCTAATTTGTTTATTCAAGGTAGGTGAGGCCACAGTAGTAGGTCCTGACTTAGTATTCGATAACTTACAGAAGGTTCAGTTAATCAGAGAAAGGCTTAGGGCTGCCCAGAGATGACAGAAATCATATGCAGATGTGAGGAGAAAAGATCTAGAGTTACAGTTTGGTAATTTAGTTTACCTAAGGATCTCTCCCATGAAGGGGGTAAAGAGGTTTGGTAAGAAGGAAATCGCTGTCCCCGATATGTTAGTCCTTATAAAATTATCAGTCATTTCAGAAAGGTAGCTTATGAGCTTGAGTAGTCTTCAAATCTAGCTTTAGTGCACCAGATTTTCCACGTTCCTTGCTAAAGAAATTCATTGGTGACCCAACAGTCATAGTCCCTTTAGAGTACGTAAATATTCAGAATGATCTCTCTTTTGAAGAGGTTCTACTCCATATCCTTGATCATCAGATTCACAGACTTAGGAACAAAGAATTTCCATTAGTCAAAGATCTTTGGTAGAATCAGTCCATTGAGGGAGTTCCTTGGGAAGCAGAAGCAGAAGCAGATATCCATACCAAGTATCCTTATCTCTTCTCTGCAACATCAGATCCAACTTAAGGTAATAGTCTTCCTTAGCTTCACTCAGTTCCATGTTCATCTATAATTATAACTTGGTATTCCTTATCATTTCATATTCAGTCCTGCATTTATGAATCAGTTCATTCATGTACTCATGCATCAGATATGCATGTTCATTATGAAAACCCAGCTTTCAGTAGCTTCAGTCATGTATTCCATTCATTAGATATGCATGTTAAGTATACAAACTCAGTTTTTCAGTAGTTAGTCATATAGTTATGCATTAGACATGCACGTTCAAAGTGTCAGCTCAGTCTATCAGTGTTTTTTAGCTTAATCAATCTCATTCAAGGATAAATGTTCCCATGAGGGAGATATTGTAATACCCCGCATTTTTCAAGCTAAACTTAACTCTCAGTCCATGAGTTATCAAATATAAAATTTTTGAAGTACTTATTATTTTTTTTTTAATTTAGTGCCTGTCATTGCGTTGGAAATTCAATGAGCTTTCCAACGATATAAAATTTTCCTAAATCCGATAACCAGGTAAGAAGTTATGGCTATTTTCTATTTCAGTCATTTAGACCAGTAGCGCAATGCGTAGTATGTCAGCATGGCAATTGTCAGTTTCTAGTGTTACTCCACAATATTGGTGCATCACGCCAAGGATTATTTTTATGTTTATTGATTTCCATTGTACCAACGCGATCCCAGCGTGTTGCCGTGAACTTCCAGGTTGCATACAGGGTGGAAACATGATACCACTTTATCACGCCACCGTGCATTTTCCCAGTTGTCAATTTCTAGAGACACGGGGCGATAGCACCGCGTCACACCAAGGGCTCAAATCGAAAAATTTTGATTAAAAATAAATATTTCATCAAAGGTTGAATTAGTCTTTTTCAATGATTTTATTCCGCCCAGGTGTAAGATTAAAGCCCTAAAAATGTTTTTAAGTCATTCATTATTCAATTTTTCCCCCAAATCCAAGCATTCTCTCTCAAGGAAGCAAACCCTAGCTTCCAGAAACCAAGAGTAATCTCAAAGATTCACGAAGAATTTCAAGAAACTCAAAAATGAAGGTATGTTAGATGTTTATCTATGGGTCCTTTCCACCCATAGAGTCCAAGAATACATTTTTAAAACTTCAAGATTTATGATTTATGATTTATGATTTCCATGCTTGAATTGAATTGAATTCATGTTCATATTATATGTTGGTTTATAGTCCATGATTAAATTATAAGATTTTAATGAAATAAATAATTGTATGTGTTGAATTACGTAATTTTCATGATAAACCCTTCAATTTGCTAGTTGATTGATGTATCTATGATAACCAAATGTGTTGATTATTGTATAACCTAAGCATGCTCCCCAAGTGTTTGATAAAATACTTAGGTGAACGAAAAAGTGCCATTATAACATGATAGTATGTAATACCCATTCATGTACAAGTAAATATATTAGAAGTGTTTGATGAAATGCCTTTATGAATTAATTATGGACAAGTGTACATTGTTGTGTATCGGAAGATCATGCTATGCTTTATTTTCATGCTATCGAGTCCTAGGGATATTTAATACCCGATAATTTAGTTTTGTACCGAGATCCAGTGTTAGTTACAGAATATTATCAGTCATGTCACGATCATTAGTACTTTCAGTTAGTCACAGAACTCATTAGAACTCAGACAATTACAAAACTCAAGAAAACTCAGTAAACTCAGTATTAGTTCAGTTCAGTTCAGTATAATTAGTTCAGTGTCTTTCAGTTGAGAGAAGGATTCAGCAACGAGTGTACCCAAGGATGATGGTTCACCTGCCAGTAGAGGGTGTGATCCTTAGAAGCAATCCTTGCATTCCATAACTATGTAGCTAGTGTAGGTTGAGACATCAAACCTTCCAGTTAAGAATTGATGAGGTGTTTTAACCTGACAGATGAGGGTTCCATCGTTCTCATTAGAGTACCTACCAAATAAGGGTAACTCTTGTGTGTCTTTACCCGTGCCATGGTACTGACAGCCTTCCAACTGGGGTCACAGGTTGGACTCCGACTCAGCTATCTTATTTAGGGAATATTAGTTAGATGATTACCTCCCACGGTCTCAATTTCAGTATTCAGAATAAAACTTAGTTCAGTTTTACAGAATCAAGACAATCATAAACAATCAATCAATATTAGTAACTCAGTTATCAAAAACTTCAACTATTAGTTACTTAGTATTAGAAATCAGTACTTAGCTTCAGATAAGATTAGTCACAATATTTATTTATATACACAGAAGTGCACATTCAGTATTTCAGCAGTATCAGATATCTATATTCTCTCATGTTCAGTTACTCTAGATCATTTAGTCAGTTATTGTTCATGCATATAAACTCTTGCATTCAGCCTTACCTTATCTAGATTAGTAGTATATTCCATGTACTGATGCATACTCTTTCTTTATGCTATGATGTCTCATATCATAGGTTCGGATGCTCAAGTTCCTGACCGCACATAGAAAGATTTAGATTCATCCGGCCATGTTAGAGTTAGTAGTGAGTCCTTATCATTTGAGGATATTCTTTTATTTCAGTTTCTCAGTAGATATAGTATTTCAATACATGGAGTTAGTTAGGGGATTTTCCCATCAACTCCACATTTAGACAGTTATGTTTAGAGGCTTTCAAGACTAGTTTTCAGACAGTATTTAGTTTGATAGATTGTTATTTCAGTTGATACACTTTATTAGTATTTACATATGTTTTGAACCTTATGGCATTTCAGCCTATTATTCCATATTTATTATAGTATATTTGTTCAGTGGTCACATCAATTATCAGTAATGGGTTAGCTTGTGGTCCTTCGGGGTTGTAAGCACTGTGTAGCATCGAGAGTACAAACTCGGGGAATTACAACTTGACCCATCCATGTCATTCTTAAGTGGGACAGGTAAGTTACCATGGACTTTAGATCATTAAGAGGATATGATCTGAAATATGAACCAAAAAGAAGATTTAGGGAACAATTCAAGATCAGAGACTCCATAGCCTAAAAGTAGAACAACAAGAAAGTAGAACATTCCTAAATGCCTCGTAGCCTTCTAATAATAAGTTTTGTGTATGACATATCCATAATTAAGACTCTACTCAACATGGCTTTGTGGACACCCCGTGACACCAAAACCTGGGCTCTGATACCAACTTGATACGACCCAAACTAGGGCCTTGTTGTAAATGGGTAATCTCAAGTCCAACCAGGAATGGAGACCACCCCTGATACCCAACCTAACAACTCAACATGTACCTTGAGTCAGATTACCTCCAAACATATAGCAATATAGTGAAATTTCCATATAATGACTTTGGGATAAGCCTATATCCATGGCTAACCCAACCAAGTCAATCCATCTAATTTCCAACTAATGACCATGCAAGATCATAAACCAAAACCAAAATAATAACCCAATATAACTATATATATATCACATGGTCAATCCATAATTTGAGGAAAGTCATCATAATTTACCAAACCATGTAGTAAACTTATTCTAATGGCTCACTAATCTCAACTAGGCTTAAAATCCGTAACTAAGCCCATAAGGGCTAAGACAAGTCTTTCCCTAAATGGGATGGACGATCCTATTTCTCTTAGGCCTTCATGGTTCGAGATGCTCTTCGTGATGAGGGTCATGGTGCGGGTCGTGATAAACTTGGTATCATTGCATTAGAGTCTCCGAGTGCCTATGAAGTTGGGTTGAGTAGAGTCCTTTTTATCAGTATGTAGTGTGTTGTATTTAAAAGGAGGAATATATACGGCATTTAGGAGTTATTTCCCATTCTTTCAAACCCTAGACCGTTCCATTGTGTTGTCTATATGGAAGTTATCCAAATTTCTTCTTTATTCTAATTTTTTAGATATGCCTCATTTTCGAGTTGATTCAAGTGAAGAATATTAGAGTCTAAATGATATGATCCTTTCTAATTAAGTCATAAAAGATTATGAAATAGAACAAAGACTTGAGAAGAGTCCATTAGTATTTCAAGGTGTGTTGATTCGAGTGTATATATTTATCCTGATGAAATTATGCTTTTCATCCTGAGGTATGAAATGTATTCAATCTATTTTAAAACCTTTATTATAGATGTCATGCTAAAGGGTAGAGATATGTAGCAGAATATTGGAATACTATTTCCACCCGAGTAGTAGTATATGATAAAGTGTCATAGCCTATGATCTATAAGATGGTCCATAAGTTAGTGATATGGAGTCTCAAGGTTAGAAGTCAGGATGAGGGTGACTTTTTCATTAATATGATAGATTAGTTGTATTACCATTGATTTAGGGATGGGTTGCCTTTTATAGTAATAGACTAATGTGGTAGCAATATTTGTAGATTATATAGTAGTCTGTGAAGGAAGTGTCTGGCTATGATTATTATTTATTCAAAAATAAGGAAGGATCTCAGAATGGATAGTTATGGTGATTGTAGAAATTATTTGTAGGCTGTGAATGGAAAGGGGTAGATTAGTCAGTAAGCTATGGGTAGAGACTTATTGCTGTAAATGGAATTTGAAGGTAGTGGGGGTGTATGCTTGGGTAAGTAAATATGATGTAAGAAAGAGGAATATGTCAAAAAGATTGTAATGGGTTATTATATAAAATTAAGATCGACCATCCCTAGTATGTGTCTTTACCCCCTTGATTGTATTTTCTCTAGTCGTTGTAAACTAATACTACATGAGAGAAGGTATGTAGTAGATTTTGAGGTATAGTAATAATGACGTGGAGAGGATGAATTTATGGTCCATATTTTAAAGAAATAATAGATGTAGGTTGATATCTATATTCAATTAATTAGTGTAGTATATGTCATGCTTCATATAATTGGTGTTGTTAGACAATACGCTTAAACTTTAGATGTGGGGTATAGGTGTAATAATAGTAGCTCAAGATTGATAATGCATGTTTTGTAGGAATGAATCAGTTGGTTTGACATAATGTTTAAAATAGCCTAGGTTGAAAACTTATGGAATAAGGAGTGGATAATTATGATATATATATATATATATATATATATATATATATAGTCATGAGGACTGGTGTTAAAAAATAATAAATCATGGTTGAGTCATTAAGTGGGTAAGGGCGTTAGTATATAATTTGAGCCCCAGGTACCATGTTGTTAGATAAGGTTTTATGTGTATAAGTGTCATGAGTATGTAACACACGTTCTTGAATTTTGTAGAATGGAGAAGTCTAGGAAGTAGTTGTATGGTGTTCTGTAGAGTTAACTTGAGGAAATCTAGGTAAACAATATATGCCTATGGTATAGTTGTACAAATTTTGTTAAGTTGTAAGTTATATGATTAGAGGTGTAATGCTAGTAATATAAGGAGTTGAAGATGGGGTGTTAAGTGTTTAGAAGCATGGATATCCGTGCCCATGATAATGTTATTCATAAGTCGATGACTTTGGGGTTGGAGAAAGCTATGATTAGTGTCCCTGAAGGGGATGTCCTGGAAAGAATTTAGTGTCCTTACATTATAGTTATTGATGGGAGTTTATGATTTATTTGTGCATAGTGATACCCCTTTGTATTGATAGTTGTGGGTATAATTTTAATGAGAGGTTATATCCTCAAGGTCAGGAATGTGATTTTTCTCTAAGGAGGGGATAATGAACTAAGGTTGTTCTTGAATTTTCTCATGGAGGCAAGTTTTAGGCATAAGTCATGATAAATCTATTCCTATTCAAGAAAACTCCTCCTACTTCAATTTAAGAGGTCATCCTACCAATTTTTTTTGTATTCAAGTCCTGCTTACATCTAAGGTCTGAGTTCTCCAAATAAGTCATGTCATATTTTGACCTTAAAACTAGAAGCAATAATGTCTCTCAGTGATCCTGTATTGCAAGTATTAAAGCTCTATGTGATGTTTCTCATGATCCATAAGAATCCATGTCTCACATGATTCTTAGAACTAAGAAAATATGCTTTCTATATGTTACCGATTTATTTTGCATCGGGACATGCTAAAGTGATAAGGTTTATGCAAACTCATGACTACCTCAGCTCTAAAATAAGAAGCGGTAGATTTAAGTATCAATCCTTGTCTCAATCATTGACTCTATGACTTCAAACCTTATGTTATACAACTCATGATGTAAGAGCTCATGTTTCTCACTATGGTTTGTCCTAAGAACTTTGGCCATATTGTGTTTATGCCAGATTGACTCTCTACTTATGATCTAGACACTTGATATATGAAGCACTTCATCATTGTATCATATATTTACCTCTTATTCCACCTTGAATAGAGTAATAAATATAAGTTATAATCAGATAGTGTTACTCTCATTCATGATGCTTATTCTCGGGTCCCTCAATGAACCTCCATATGTTAGTATGGTGGTGGTTTTGGTAGCGTAGTAATGTTTTAGGTAGGGCAGTAGATGATCTTAAAGGTGAAAATTTTGATGTGATTGCTCGAGCTAAGGTTATAGGTGAAGGGAGAAGAAGGAGATGAAATTTTATATATGAAATAGTTATAAAGGAGATATATGCCAAAAATCTTTATGGGAGTGATTGAATTTGATGGTCTTAATGCGAAATCCATGAAATGGGTATAGTAGAGATAGGCATGAATGTTGTGAATTATAGATACGCAAGTTACTGTGCTAAGTGGTTGGTACTCTTAATAAGACATGATGTTGTTTTACTATAGTGATAGGATGGAGTAGTAGTCTTGGATGGATGTGAAGTATAGAGCCCCATAACTTAAGTTAGCATCTTCAAACTTTGGGTTAGGCTTATATCTGGAAGCAATGTATAGTTAGATTCCGGATCTTGTAGCAATGTGCATTGTGGGGAAATTGTAAGTTGGAATTAATGAAGTATGTTAATTATTGTTTGGGGCATAGACAAGTAGTGTTTCTCAGTTTAAATCTATTCATTGTATCTTGTAAGGTAGAGAATGTTTCCATTCCAATATCCCGTAAAACCATTTTCCATGATTAGTACCGATGTAAACTAGGCCTATGATCACCAAATAAACTCATACCATATTTTGTGATGATTATGATCCCTAGAACTCATGTGTAAGGTCATCTCTATGTCACTTCTTATTATCTCACATTTCGTGCTAACACTTTTCACTAAGGGTTATCATGAAGCACCTTGATGTCTTTGCATATTTTGTTGAGGAGAAATGGTGGTTACGTTCCTTATTCAATATTTTGGGAGCTTTAACGAGTCCCTATCCATCATTCGGGGATGAATAATCCCAAGGGGGAGATAAGGTAACAACCTATAGTAGTAACGGTCTATTAAGGCATTTAAAATGGCCTTTAGGACTCCCATAGTGATGGTAGACCATGTGTAGACATTGTGGGAGGTGTTCAGGGTATTTAAGAACCTCAAAACTTAGTTTGTGTTGTATTCCCATTGCCTACCATCACTGGAAAGGCTAGTGATGGCCTAGGCAACGCCCAGCTGGGAGCTAGGCTATAAGCTAAGCGCCTCCCACTTTGGGGCTAATCCATGAGCTAGGCGTCGCCTACGTGGTGTCTAAGCCAAGGACTGCGCGCTGCATGGTCAATGCATAGAGGCGTTGGGGCTTCATTTTTGTGTTATTTTAAGGAAAACAAGGTTTTTTCAACATGATTGTCCCTAAACACTCTTAGACGAAACTAAAGTCCATATTTACATTATATCACTCACAAATCCCTAGTTCATCTTCCTTAATCACAAGAGGAGAAAAACATCCTAGGGTTGAGAGATCTAGCCTTAAGAGTCAAAGTTTCTCAATGTTTCCGTCAATCTAAGGTATGTAGGGCTATCGTAAATCTCATGGACATAGGTTTTATGATTTTAACAAAAATTAAAGTTATAAATGTATGTATATGTAATGTGTTTTAATAAATTATTTTAAGAGCATGCATCAAGAACCCAATTTGATGAAAATATGTAGTTATCATGGGGTTTTCCCATAAGTTTGATTTACAATCTAGTTCATATGTGATTTGAGTTTCAATAGAGATTTATGAATGTGGCTTGTGAAATTCCTTTCCCTATGATGAAATTTATTATCAATGCACGGCATGAATTGTTAATTGTTTGAGAGCATGAGTTATAAGCCCTTATTTAATCATGAGATTTATGTATAACCAATGTTGGGGCTGGTTTATGAGTGATGGCAATTCTTGAGTTTTAAATGCCTTTTTAACCATTATGCATTATTGCTTTGCACATTTTTAAAAGAGGTATTTCTTATGCTAAAGGCTCTTGTGTCTTAACTGAAATGAATGCATGTGTTGAATAAATGAATTGGCCATTATGTTTTAAAGATTTGTAAAGAGAGTATGTGCATGAGCTTTCATATACTTTTGGAAATGAGAACTCTTGATTTGATAAATATTTTGTGGCCATTTACCTCTGTTGAATGAGAAGGGCGGATATGATGTTGTATGATATGAGTGACTTGCAAGTCTGGGTATGATGATACCTTATTGTGA
Organism: Capsicum annuum; assembly: GCF_002878395.1. Lineage (NCBI taxonomy): Eukaryota > Viridiplantae > Streptophyta > Magnoliopsida > Solanales > Solanaceae > Capsicum > Capsicum annuum. The sequence continues at coordinate 108,511,642 of NC_061112.1, read as the reverse complement.
TATGCCTTTAATAGAGTGATAAAAGAATTGTTTTTAAGCATGATGTATGTTTTTGAGATGCTAAAATTGGACTTAAACAGAGTTAGATGGATACCTAAAGAAAGTACAAGTTGAAAGGCCCTGGAAACCGTGATTTGCTGAGGCAGAATTTTGCTACCCTGCTTTGTGAGCTTGTGTACCTTGTATTATGCCATCCCAATTTGAGACTACGGTTAGGAGCCCAGCTTTGTGATCTCATGCCCAACCATGACATCTTGATTTGATCTAGAGATTTTGGCACCCTGCTATGTGATCTTGTGTGTCCCCCTTACTGATACTCCAATCCTTGTAGCAAATTAAGATTAGGGGCTTGGCCGCCAATATGGAGGCATATTTCATATATCCTATGGAATTATGTATTGTAGGGTGTACCTTCTATCTCAGTAGATAAATAGAGAGTTGAATCATGATTTCTAGAAGATGTTTTGGTGCTCATCAAATTATGCCTATGTATTTTCAAATATTTTATGTTGACATATTTTTATGAAATACTCTCACTTATGTTGTATAGAAGTATTTTCATTTTGGATTGTTTTGCGTACTAGTACCTTGTGTATTTGCCCCTTATATTTCATCTTCTGAGGTCCAGTCCCGTGGTCTTGCTAAACAGTAGATTGTTATCAGAGTTCAGAGCTGGTGAGCCTCCCTTATTTCGAAGGGATTTTTTCACATATGTTGGTTTTCTTCTGATTTTAGATTATGGTTCTACTGGGGGTCTTGTCCCAATTTTAGACAAAATGTTGTTCCAGTAGAGGATTCATAGACTGGTTGTAGATGAATTTGGTTTTCTCATGGGCTTTGTCCTGCATTGTTAAGTCCAATTAATAAGACTACTATGTTTCCAGTTTACTTCCGCATTTTTATAATAGATGAGTTATGCTTATGATTACAAATTAAGGGGTCTCTCGAGACTTCATGGTTTGGGATGCCTATCACGATCAGGGCCTCAATTCAAGTCGTGACAAATCCATGACATGAAATAGATATCTTTCAAACTATGGAAGCTCACCATTTCAATCCAACACTGACTGTTCCCGAATCTAATCAATGAGAATGAGGAGTAGGATCGACGGATCCTGCATCATGTGGGGATATAATTGCTCGAAGATGGGTTACAGGTGAATTCTAGCATGCACTCAGGATAAGGACAAAATAATACCAACCTTTAAAGATAAGTAAACCAACCCTGCACAGATATTCATACATATATACATACATAAACCATGCTGGGAAAGGGAACCGGGTTTAGCAAGACTATTAAAATCATTAACTTGGGTTTGTGTAGCCCCACGAACCAGAGATACCATAAGATTAAGGGTTCCCGCATACCCTTCGCTCTCCATGATACATATGTATAGTATACTTAAAGTATTACCAAGTACCTCATTGTATCATATATGGTCGTCAAGACCAACCCCTCATGTCGGCAAACATGAGTTTCCAGTGTCCATCCATTGGACTCGCACCTTCACGGTTAACTATCACACCCCGCCATTATTGCCCAATTAAAACCATTTACATCCAACCAAACCATAACCCCAATTATTATCAATCAAGGGTTTTAAAAATGGTATCACAGTACCAATTTTAGCTTGCAAGCAATATCCCTAGCCAACCTTAGGGTATTCCCATGTAGCCCATAGGTCATATTATTCAGCTTACTTGGGGGATTCCCATGTACCCCATAAGTACAACATGATTAACCTTATTGGGGGATTTCCATGTACCCCACAAGTATATAACTATTAAGTTTTCCTTGGGAGATTCCCATGTACCCCACCAGTCCTCATCATTCAAACTAATTTCATTATTTCATTCACTTGGAGGATTCCCATGTACCCCACAACGTTTTCATTCATAACAATTTCATTGTCATCAAGGCTTTACCATTTAATCATTCCAAACCATTCATACCATTCCAAAACCATTTTAACCGTTCAAACCATTTTAGACCATTTATACCATTCAACCATTTAAACTAATGCAAAACCATCCTTATCTATTTAGGGTTCCATTACCAAACCATACCATGCAATAGTTTCAATGAAAGTTCAACAATAGAGTAAAAACATCCATTAGGTTTTTTATCAAATATATTGAGGGAATACCTTTTACCAAGACCAAAACCAAAGCACAACCCATCAAAATAAGGATTAACCATGAGCCATTTTTTAAACCATAACAAAAAATCACCCACATGTGCAAACCATCACCAAAAATATGTAAAAACATAGTTTATACCAATACCATACAATATGGATCAAGATCTCCAACATTGGTTTCAAACCACCATTTATGATTCATAAATCAATGTTTAAAACATATTAAATCATGCCTTTAGTTGGAACTAAAAATGAGGGAAGGAGTACATGCCTTATACAAGAAGATTCTAGAGAGAAACTTGACTCTTAAGCCCCTTGAAGAGCACTTGTAGAAACCCTACCCTCCAATCTTCAAGAGTGAGTTTGAGAGAGTATTTTTAATGGTTTTATTCTTCTAACTGTGTTATAAAAGGACACCAAGGGTTATATAATGTGGGTACATAAGGGTTTTGGGGTGGGAAATATCTGGACTAGCCTCACTTAAAAGCTGAAAATTAACTCCCAGGAGGGTATGACACAAACCCCTAACCCGTATCCTAGGGTTAGAGTGGTACCCTAACTAGTACCCTACACTTCACTATGGTCCCCTATACTGACCAACATGCAAGAACACAACCCCTAACTCATACCTTAGGGTATGAATGGTACCCTAAACCATACCCTAAACTGTATCTTGGATAGTTTCCACAAGACCAACCAACAAGCATCGTTCGACTTGGCATCATACACCTCTCATCCAACCGTACGACTATTAGTATGTTGAGTCATATCTTAGACAATAATGAAGCCAAACCTACTTCCCAACATAGTATTGGGACATCCCTAAACTGTATCCAAAGGTACGATTGGTACCCTTGAGTATTACCTTTCCCAGAAAGTCCAAAATCCAAGACATTTTTCAAGGGTCAAAAACCCCAGGTGTTTCACACTCTCACAAAGATTTTTGACACATATCCCTTTACTAACTATTTCACATAATGATGGTTTATCTATCTCTTCCCTCTTTACCCATAACCTTTACTCGAGTAGCCATACACAAAACTTTAACCTTAAATAACATCTATTCCTATATCTAAAACTTTACTTTGCTGCTATTATCACTATCGTTCAAATATAAGGAAGGTCATTGAGGGACTAGAGTACAAGCATCAGGTATGGGAGTGAGATACGATGCAATAGGTACAAAATATCTCATAGAAACCACCTAGATCAACATAGAGGGTCTTTTGGGAATAACCATTAAGTAGCATGAGTTCTTCATACTTTACACAATGAGAGACATGAATGCATACATCATATGTTGTATATCAAAAAGCCAAAATTCATATATTCAAGGGATAAGATAAGGATTGTTGTGAAAAGTTATAGCTTCTCGATTTAAGAGTCAAGAATGACCATAAGTTTGATAAACCTTATATCTCTGGGCTAGACCCAACATAAAATGAATTGGTGCATATAGAAAGCATAGTTTCTTCTAAGTAAGCATGATATGAGTCCTGGATTTATGGATCAAGAGCAATCATAACATAGAGCTTGAGTACTTGTAAGATTGAATTGTTGAGGGACTTTATTGTTTCGATTTTAGAGATCTGAACATAGACATGAGTTGCATAGAGAACTCAAACCTAGGCATAGGCATGATCCTTAGGATATTACTGATTAAGCACTCCACTTTATGAACCATCATAATGTTTATTATTGATGAATATGAATGACACTTTTCTTCTTTTTGAACCACTTAAAATTGTTATTGTTCAATACATTTCAGTCCTTCATTCTTTATCAAATGTTTTTCTTCTCTTTCAATTTCTTGGCGTACTCACTCAGGGCTGGAGCTATAGTCTATCAAGGGTGGTCAGGAGAATACCCTTCATCAAAAATTCATTGTATATATAAGTAAAATTCGACTGTATTTGGTTAAACATCATGTGCTGAACACACTTGATACATCTAAAGGAAATAGCTTAGTTGTAGAAGGTGATTAGCAAAAGACAAGGGCATTGTATGCACGGGTTCGACTCCCAACAGCTGCTAATTATATATACCTTTTTAGTATTTTTAAAGGATCTCCTATTTTATTAAAAATCCTTCCTAAAATTTCTAGCTCCGTCACTATACTCACTCAATGATTTAAAAGGATTTTATGATCTGAATAAAAGTTCTATATGCATATTATGTCATAAAAACTTAAATGAATAGAAAAAGATACCAAGAGAGTTAAATTGAATGAATCAAAATAATTGAATAGAAAATTATGTTTCATTAAATAAATATAGAACTTTTTGACAACAGGCAAACAAACTAAACTCTAGGTTACAATCCTGTAATATCCTAAATGATCAAACTACAACAAGACTCCAGTTAAATTCAAATAAAAGGATATAAGGGTTTGACTCAACGAAAAAACAAAGACCTGAATTGTATAATATAAATGACGACAAAACTACCAATACACTACTTTAAAGTAAACATGAGTGACTTTCCAATCCCCAAGCTTCATACCTTAACCACAAGTATGCACATCATTGTTTGTTGATAGAGGATTCTCAGTAATATTTAGGGAATCACTATTTTGAACTACAATATTCTTTGCTTGAATAATTATTTTCACTTCCCATTTTAAATACTAACATTCTTTATCAAAATGGTACTCACAACGAGCGGTAGGATTAAAATCTTTTGAATTTGGATTTGTGTGATTCTAGGGATGGTTTCTATCATGTTCAAACTTTTTAATTTCTTAAACAAATTTGTGTAAGACTCTTCAATTGGTGTTAAATGATCCCTAGGCCTCATATACCATCCTTTTCTACCTTGGATGAGGGTTACAAGGTTCTCGAACATTCTGTGAATAAGGACGAGCATTGTAATGTGTTGGTGCTCGTCATTGGGTATAGCTTGATGGTTGAATATATACATAACAGGGCACCAAAATCCCTAGATCAAATCAACATGTCATGGTTGGGAATAAGATTACAAAGCAGGGCTCCTAACCATAGTCCCAAATTGGGACGACATAATACAGGGTAAATAAGATCACAAAGCAAGGTACCAAAATATCATGTTGGCAAATCATGGTTTCCAACATAGAGCCTTTCAAATCGTACTTTCTTTGAGTAACCATCTAACTCTCTTTAAGCCTAATTTTAATCTCTTAAAAACATACGTCATGCTTACAAACAACTATTTTATCCATCTGTTAAAGGCATATGACAATAGGGTATCATCATACCAAGACTTGCAAGTCATTCATATCATACCACATCGCATCTTCCCTTCTCATTGACATAAATGATACTTTTAAAGATGAGTGGGTCTTGGTAGCATCTCATGAGTTTATCCACTATTTTTCTATTTTTCCAATGTTTTCACAGAGTGAACTATTTTTAGAATATTAGTTATTCCAGCAGAGAAAGCAGTTCATGAATGAGGTGAGAAAATTTTTATGTGATGATCCCTATCTCTTTTGGATTTATATGAAAGATGTGATTTAAAGATGTATTCCTAAGGTAGATATGATAAGAATCCTTGAGTCTTGTCATTTATCGCCAGTTGGGGGGATCACGCTAGTGCCTGGATAACTCAAAAGATTCTGCAATATTGGTATTATTGGATAACTATCTTCATGGATGATCATGACTATATTCAAGCTTCTACCACTGTCAATATCAAGGCTTTATTTTATGGATACATAAGCTCCCTATGAAACCTACCTTGGAGTTAGAGTTGTTTGATGTATGAAGAATTGAATTTATGGGTTCATTAGTGAGCTCCTATTGGATGAAGTGCATTCTTATGGAAGTTGACTATATTTCAAAGTGGGTAGAGAAAGTTGTGCTTCCAAACAATGAGTGTCAAAGTGTCATAGCACTCTTGAAAAAGAACATGTTTTCTCGATTTGGCACTTCACATGCTATTATCAGTGATGGTGGGTCTCATTTTTACAATTATTTTTTCAAGGCCCTGCTAAGAAATATTGTGTAAAGCATAAGGAGGCAACAACTTACCATCCTCAGATGAGTGGGTAGGTTGAGGTCTCCAATAGAGAGATTATATCCATAATAGCAAAGTTTGTGAATGCCAACAAGACTAACTGGTCCAGGAAGTTGGATGATATGTTGTGGGCCAATGAATAACTTTGTAAGACCCGCATTGGTGCCTCTCCATGGCAGCTTTTGTATGGAAATATATGCCTCTTATGGGTTGAAATTGAGAATAAGTAACTATGGTAGTTGAAAAGGCTCAATTTTGAGTGGCATGAAGCAGTTATGTTGAGTGTGAGCTAGGTGAATGATTTGGATTAATTCTAGTTTTGTGCTTATGAGAGTTCTTCTCTATACAATGAAAAGATAAAGTTGTAGCATGGCAAAAAAATTGACTATAGAATCCATATTAAGGTTTGGCAATAGTGTATTAAGAGTCCTGCATAGTAATTGTTACATCATTATTTTCCTTCTTGAACCTAGAATTTTTCGTTCCACTTTGAATCGCTTGTGTTGTTGCCTTTAAAGCAGCAAAACTTATGACTTTCTCAACTTAATTTCATATTCCACCATTTCAACCATTTTCAAGACATCATTGAAAGTTCTACCAATTGGTTGATTAAATTGTTGAAGTAAGTGAAACCTTAAGTGTGAAGAAAAATAATTAACCATCTCACTCTCCACCATAAGTAAACTGAATCGAGTTGCTTTCTCTCTCCATCTTATTCCATATACATAGAAGCTTTCATAGGAGGTTTTTGTTATCTTAGTCCAAATGGCACAGTCTTGAACAATGTCTATGTTGTACTAAAACTGACAAACAAAAGCTAGAGCCATGTCACCCTATGTGTACCATTTACTAGTATCCTAACAAGTGTACACCATTCAGAGGTTGACTCACTCAAACTTTGACGAAAGTCAGCCATCAATAACTTATTTCTCCTACTAGCATCTCTCATTTTTGTGCAATAACCCCTTAAATGGTAACAATATCTCTATGTCTATTATATAACTAAAACTTTAGTATTTTGAAACCTGTTGGAAATTGAATATCAGGAAATAGGCAGAAGTCTTTTTAAGACACATTCACTATTTCAACTATACCTTACACACTCTATAGGACTTGTTCCAGACTCTTAACCTTTTTAGATATTTCATCCTTCTCTCTGATCATATTAAGCTTCTCATTCTCCATAGATATATCATAATAAGGGTGATAGTTTTATGGATGGGTAGCTCTAAAAGTTGTTTTTAGTATTATTAGTTATTATAAAAAAAAAAAAAATAAGCTGAGTTTCATTGACAGGCCTAGGTATAGAAAGTGGTTGTGGATTATGAAAGCGGGAGTAGCAGACACAACAAGAGGAGTACTTCTAAGAGGTGTGATTGGAGGTCAAATAGTGTAAGTTCTTGGAACAATAAGAAGATTATATGCTGGTATAAAACCTAGAGGGTAAATACAATCGATTGCAATGGAACTTGAGTGGAGATTGGTATGGTGAGAATACCCTTAGAAAGACCCTGGGGTGGCGGAGGTAGAGGTTGGCCAATCATCCAAGCCTAATACACATTGGCCAATTGTTCTTTCAACCTTTTTATTTCCTCATACAATCCTAAGTCCTATTCAATTAATTGAGTTGGGAGGTCATCACTAACTAAAGCAGTTCTTTCTGCAGCCATTTGTAACTTTTATTTTGATCTGGTGAAGTAGCGAGGAGTTACCAAGGTACCAAATACCAACCACCTTAAATTAACTGAATAATAAAGATGATAAATGCGTTAGGACTCAACATGTTTTCAAAACTCTTCTTTTTCTCTTCTTTTTATCTTGCTTTTTGAAACTTGAAAAATAAATTATAAAGACGCAAAAGGGAGATTTTCTTTTTGAATTTTCTATTCAATAAAGTTTAAGAAAATCTTTTTGAGTTTCAGATGAAAATGAACCCTAAAACTCTCAAAGGAAAATTCTTTTGCATTTTTGAATAAAGAATGAAGCAAACAACACTAAAAGAAATAAGGTAAAACAATCTTCTTTTTTAATAGGATAAAAATATGATTTTTTATTTTATTTGGAATAAATATCACTGAACCAAGAAGGATTACCTACGTATCTCACTTTGAAAGAGGAGAATCAGGTGTGTGTAGTTTGTTCAGATTAGACAATTAAGACATATATGAAAAATTAGACTCCAACTTGAGAAACACAACTTTTTAATACTCAAATGAATTAAAAAAAGTTGAGAATTTTTAATATTTGAAAATCATAAAGAAACTATAAGATAAGAATTTTCTTGTTTGAATTCTCTTCGATATAAAATGTATAAAGTGATAGGTTAGGAGCATTTTAGTATTTATTTATATTAAAGTGTATCTTTATTCATGCATTATCATTATTTAGAGTTGGTGCAAGTATTTGTTGAATACATTCTTCTCCTAATGGTAATGGCTCTTCATGTCACTTTTGAGACAATGTATCATGCATTTGACTCTTGATTATAATGGATAAATTTGTCCATTTTTCTTGAAGATTCATGTAATTTAAAGGCCATTGATATTCCATCTTTATCCACTTTCTTCTTATATTCATTGCATGGAAGATTTCTCCTGACCTATAAATAGAGGTGGTCTTGCATTATTTTGATATACCACAACAACATAAGCATAGCACACAAGAAAATAAAGAGTGCATAAAAGTTAGTAAAAAGAGAGTTTATTAGTTAAAGGGAGGTGCTCTTTTTGTGGAGCTTTGGACTCAACTCTTATCCAGAGTTGTTGAGTTGTTGCTTTTGATAAGGCTATTGTATCCTCGAGGGGACAAGTCAAGAAAATTACTACTGGACCGGTAAAATAATTTGTTGCAGTGGGCTTGAATCCCCCTAAAGAGAGCGAGATATTCGCATCTCGGCCAAAGGAGAAGAAGATAAATTTTTATTTTCTTCATTTGTAATTTTTTCAGTTTTAATATTATTGTAATTTCACCAATAATTTTATGGAGAATTCAATGGCAACAACTGAAAAATCTATGAATGTGTCAATATGGTAGATCTCAACAAGTCATTCTGGTTCAACGGTACTCACTTCAAGAAATGGAACAGAAAAGTATTTTTCTACTAAAGTCTTCTCAATTTTTCTTATGTGTTAATCGAGATTTCTACTAAAGTCTTCTCAATGTTTCCTATGTGTTAACCGAGAAGAATCCAAACAAAGTAGATAACTCTTTCATGACCTACGATTAACTTATCTTTCTTCAAAAGAAAGTTGAAAAATACGGTGGTGACTCCTACAAGTATCGGTAATTTTTACTTAATTGGCTATCTGATAATTTTATGATTATTATGATAGAACTTACTCTAGTGAAAATAAAATTTGAAAAGCATTGAAGAGTAAGTATGACACTGAGGAGGATGGAGAAAAAAAATATGCCGCTAGTAGATTTTTTTGTTTCCAAATGGTGGACAAAAACTCAGTGGTAGATCAAGCTCAGGACTTCATAGTGATTGTTGGAGAGCTCATGTATGAAGAAGTCAAAATTAGAGATGACCTTATTGTTTGTGGAAAAATTAGAAGGAATTTCAAAAAGCTATGCGCCACAAGCAAAAGAAAACCTCTCTTGAGACTTCGATAATGAAAATTTGCATAGAAGAAGTGGCAAGGGGTCAAGATGCCCTTTTACAAATAGAAGAGAACAACATCACACCAAAGGTAAGTTTAACTACTTCAAATAATGTTGCCCCTGAAACTAACAAAAATACTACTTTGAAGCCTAAGAAGAAAAAATTTAAGAAAAATGATGATAGACATTTCAAGAACAATAATGGTGTAAATAACCAAGCAAAAAAATTACATGTTCAAAAAAAGGGATAGTGCTTGTCTGTGGCAAGAGTAGGCATATTGCTTGATTTTGAAAATTTTTAAAATATGGGCCTACACCTCAGGAAAATATTACCAAATAACAATTTGTGGTGGTGATAACTGGCATAAACATGGTGGAGAATATTAATGGATGGGTGGGTTGTCTCTATTGCAAACCGTCATGTCTGTTATGACAAAGACTGGTTTAAAAAATATACTATTTTGAGAAGCCCAAAACCATCATGCTTGGAGATTCACAGACAACTCAAGTACTTGAAATGGGTGATGTCGAGTTAAGTTTTACTTCTGAAAGGGTATTAATCTTAAAAGATGTACTTTATACTCCTTCCATGAGAAAAAAATTAATGTCAAGTTTTCTTCTTAAGAAAGCAATCTTCAAACAGATTATTGAATCTGATCAGTATGTAATTGTGAAAAATAATATTTTTGTTGGAAAGGGTTATGTATGTGATGGTATGTTCAAGTTGAATGTTGAAGTGAATAAAACATCTACTTATGTTTATATGCTTTCTTCTACCAATTTTTGAAATGATTGTTTGTGTCATATTAATGATCGTTACGTGGGAATCATGAGTAGTTTAGGATTTATTCCAGTGATTAAAAAGAATTTTGAAAAATGTGAGGCTTGTAGTTAAGCCAGAATCAAAAAAAAGCCTCATTTCCAAGTTGAAAGAAAAATTGATTTATTAGAATTAGTTCAAACTAATATTTGTGAACTTGGAGGAATTTTAACTCGTGAAGAAAACAAATATGTTATCACTTTCATTGATAATTTTTTTAAGTTTACATATATTTACTTAATAAAAAATAAAAGTGATGCCTTTGAGAATTTTAAAACTTTTCTCCATGAAGTTGAAAATTAGTTTGGTAGAAAAATAAAAGAAATAAGAAGTGATAAAGACCATGAATATGAGTCACATAAATTCAATTCTTTTGTTAGATCATTGGGTATAATTCATGAAACTACTCCTCTTTATTCTCCTGCATCTAACGGTGTAGTGGAAAGGAAGAATAGAACTTTGGTTGAGTTGACTAATGTCGTGATAATTGAGTCTTGTGCACCTTTAAGTTTTTGGGTTGAAGCTCGTTTGACTGCATGTTATGTATTGAATTGTGTGCCTCATAAAAAGACCAAACTAACACCTTTTGAGTTGTGAAAAGGTCATAATCCAAATTTGGGATATCTAAGAGTTTGGAATTGCTTAAACTATGTAAGGTTAATGGATCCTAAAATCTCTGAGTAGGGTAAAAAATTTACTACTTGTACATTTCTCGATTATGCTTTAAATAGTACAACCTATAGATTTTTAAAACTTGAAGATAGTACGATAATAGAATCTGGTGATTCTATTTTTCATGAAAATAAATTCTCTTTTGATTCTAAAAATAGTGGGGGTATGAGGGCTAAAGAAAATATTTTTTCACTACCTAGCTCTTCTAGTTCTACTTTAAAAAATAAAGAAAATGATGATTTTGAGTTAAGAATGAGTAAATAAGCTAGAATAGAAAAAGATTTTGATCCTATTATTATGTTTTTAATATTCGAGATGACCCTATCACTTTAAAAGAAAAGATGATAAAACAAATAAGGTATCTATTCAACTATAGTATCCATCTTCTTTTTCCTACTTTATATATATACTCCTCATCCTCTTCTCCCTTATTTATTAAAATAAAGTAAAAAAAAAAAAAGCAGAAACATAATGGGAATTAAGGTATGTGGATGTACCATGCATCCATTAAAAAAACTTCCCTTCAAGACAATCAATCGCAGACCATACAAAAGCCCACTTAAGGAATGGGTAGGTAAATAAACCCCCCAAAGCAAAGTGTTTGTGAAACTTGCTCATTATCAGTAGCAACAAGGTTCTATTGTTGACTATCCATTCCAAATCAACAATTTTTTCAACATCAACATAGAACTCTGAATCAACAAATGGTCATTAATTGCCAAAAGGTAATGCGCAAAATTTTGCATAATCATCCACTCGGCCTTCGTCTCAAGATTCGTCCAGAAGACGACCATGGTCCCTAGGCATCATTTCAGGGTTCGTGATGTGAAGAAGCTGCCTAGGATCCAGACTCTCTTATAGGAAAGAAATAAGAAGGCATTTTGTATATTCTTGCTAGTGCTATGGAAAAGGTTCTTTTATTAATTTAAACATGCACTTGCTAGCTATTTTTCCTTCTTTCACTAAAACAATTCATGTTCATTTTCCTTCTTTGGTTTTGATACTTCTTTATATCATATGTTTCTTAGGTGTCATTTGATTCAAGACCATAGGTTATATTTATCCCATTTTTATATGAGATAAATGAAAATAATACTGATATTAGCTAATACTTTTGATCAAATACGTGATGGTTTTAATCTCAAAATTTGTGCTGGAATAACCCAATTAATCCCTTGAAACAAATGATCACTAAAAAATTTATTCCAATACCTTACTTTAATGAATTGCCACCCTTTTTATTAAGTTATGTTAATATCCACCATGAATTGTACTTTGCACTTGTAGCATTCATATAATTAATGTGTGGTTAGATTTTTAACCTTTTGTACAACCAACATGCTTGGTCACCATTTATGTGGTCAAATCAATACGTTAAAAATAAAGACTGAAATATTGTTCTTATGGAAATAAATTAATGCTTCAGGATTAGAATCTTTCTCAAATTTTAGGATTTTCATGACTTTCAATAGAATTTATTGAGTGATATTTTGAAGGACAAAAAACTGAATGTTAAACTAAAAGCAATAATTGTTCTCGTTAGGAAGCTCAGTTAGGATTCTTGCCTCTATATATGCGATATTTGATTTTGGTTTAGAAGTGTCTAAATTCTTTGTTTCAGTAGGGATTTTTGATATACAGGTAACATATATTTTGGCATAGGGTTGAGTGATGATGATTTTTTTCTTAATGAGAGATCAAGTGGATTTTTTGGTGGTCGTTAGTCTTCAAGTAAATTATAATGTATCAGTTTACCTAGGAAATAAGTTTTCATCTTTACAGATCTTCTACCAACAAGAAAATTACTCACACTCCTCCTTACATAAGAGATGGTCAAAAACCTCTCTTGCTAATCAAGGATATTACTAAATTGAGCCTATTTAAATTACTAAAATATTTACCATTATTAAGACACTGCATGACATATTCCTAATTAAGGTGTGGATAAAAGGATACCTAATAAATAGAAGTATACTTGTCACGACCCGAGGCTACTCCTTTGTCGCAATAACAGTGTTTATGGTATCGGGAGACCACAAGCTAACCCATGAACTGGTACCTACTGTGAGCACTGAATAATATACTGATAATGAAGACATATGCAGAAAATTAGTTGATAATGTCATAAGGTTTTAGAAACTAAAAACAATACTGAATCATAGTTTTGAACATCTAAAAACATACTAAAATACTGACAAAACAACTGATAAATTGACTATCTATCTGAATGTATAAAAGCCTCTAAAACTAGCTGACCGTGGAGTTAATGGAAAAAAACTCCAACTAACTACAACTGGCTAAATGGCTGAATTGATGACATAACTGAATATAAGATAAACCCTTCCTCGAAGGATAAGGACTAACCACTGTTGTTACTGCTGATAAGCTGATCTGCCTAAGTACAGTCAGGAAACCGAGCATCCTAACCTATGATGTTAAACATCATAGTGCAAGAAACGAGTTTATGGACAGTACTTTGAATGTACTAGTATATGAGATGAGGTTAGGCTAAAATACATGGGTTATATGCATGAGATAATGACTGACTGGATGGCATGAGATAGCTGATTATAAATGGATAAAAAGTATAAAATCTGAGAATGCATGACCAAGTGTAAAACATGTTCTGATATGGTCTGTAAACTGAAATACTAAAATGTTGATAACTAAATAACGGATGACTATATGCTATGGACAAGCAAACCAAAAACTTAAGTGAGTACTAAATATTGAATTAAGACTGTACGAGCTAGCTATAACCGACATGCCCCAATATACTATTAGGGTCCAACCTGTAACCCCAATTGGAAGGGTGTCAATATCGTGCCACGGGTACTAACATTGGATATGTGCATCCACTAATCTAACATCCCAAAGGATGAGGGTGTCATGCCTAACTAACAGGGGACCCCTCAAGGTCTATTATGGCATCATAGGTTTGGGACCTAGGTAGTGCTACTAATGTGTCATGCCTACTGACGGAGGAGACAAGTACCTCGTGCCTACTAATGGGGGAGACGCTATCCTTACGTTCACTCAGTGATAATTTTTAATTCAAACTGAAAGACATAGATTTTGAACAGAACAAAACTCAACTGAAAAGGCAACTGATCATAATAACTGACTTAATAATGATGTTTATAGTTTATCTAAAATCATTCTGTAATTACTAAAAACTATGTAAACAGCAAAATTTCATGTAATCATAACCCCCAGCACTGAATGAAAATAATAATAAGGACATCTGAAGCCTTAAAAATGTAATAGGGATTATTGTTCAAAATTTGACTCTTAGACATTTCATCAAACGCATGAGGGTCATGAATTAAAGCATGGTAATAGTTTAAAACATATAATAATCACATGGCTATAATATAAAATCCATAATTCAGGGAATGAACATGAAAACACCATCATTCCAGTATTTAAGGTTTAATTCCACTGAAAACAACTGTAAACATGATGTATAATCAAAATTCATAACAATTCATGGGATAATTCATCATAAAACATATAAAACTCACAATTTGATATAAATGAAGGATTCTTTAACTACATGGGTAGAAAGAGACCATGGATGAACATCATGCATACCTTTAATACTTAAATCTTGAAAGGGAACAACTTTCTTGAATGTTCTTTGATGGTGAAGCTTGAACTCTTGAGTTTTATTCAAGGGGAGAGGATTTAATTTGATAAACTAAGAAAGCTTAGGGTTTATTGGAGAGTAAAATTAGGGAAAGTGGGAAAATAATACCTTAACTGAAAGTAAATCCCGTGTTATTACGGATTGGGGAGAGGGGAAAAGACAAAACTTCCCCTTTGAAATTTAAAATCATAACTGGAATGCCGATTGGAGGCCTAGCGCAATACGTTGAACACTTCATATTTATACACATCGTAACGCGATGTAATTGTGGTGAGGTGCTGGAAACGAAGTTCAAAAATGCCTCAATTCTCTTCTGAATAATTTAAAACTTCCCCGAGACATACTCTTTACACCCCTGAACATGAATTAATGGAAAAACTTGCGTCTTGGGGTCGGGAATGTAACTTTAAAAATCAACGAAGTTAAGAGGCCAAAAATAAAACTAAGTCTCTAACACTTAGCTAAATTTTATTTTTTTAAGCCTCTTATGCATGCACTATAAGCTGAACTGAGCTAAGAATAATACGAGGTATTACAATATCTCCTCCTTGGGAACATTCGTCCTTGAATAAGACTAATTGAGTTGAGAATACTGAGGGAACTATAATCACATACTGAACATGCATAACTTAAAACATGGTTATATGACTGAGTTTAAAACATGATACTTTGTTGAACTGATTTGTGAATGCATGCAATGACAGGAAGATAATTATATAGCTGGAACTGGGAATAAAAAAGAGATAATCTAAGAAAATTTTTTACCTTAAGCTGAGTCTGAGTTTTTGAAGAAAAGATGAGGGCACTTGGTTTGCATATCTACTTTTGTTTCCTAAGTGACTCACTCAACAAACTGATTCCAACAAAGAACCTTGACCAAGGGAATTTCTTTGTTCCTCCATCTACGAATCTAAGGATCAAGGATTTCAATATGGATTTCTTCATAAGAAAGGCTATCATGAACATCTGTACTTTCTAAAGGGACTACTACAGCTGGATCACCAATACACTTCTTTAACAAGGAAACATGGAACACGGGATATACGAATACCAAATTTGCAAAAAAATCAAGCTCATACTACCTTTCCAAAATGACTTAAGATCCTGTAAGGGCCAACATATCGAGGACTGAGCTTTCCCTTCTTGCCAAACCTCTTCACACCTTTTATGGGAGAGATCTTCAAATAGACTAAGACACCAACCTTAAACTCAAGATCTCTCCTTCTCACATATACATAGGATTTCTATTAGCTTTGGGCTGTCTTAAGCCTTTCTCTTATTAACTAAACTTTATCCGTCGTATCAAATACTAAATTTGGCCCTATCAATGCAGTTTCACCTACCTCAAACCAACCAATAAGAGATCTACATATCCTCTCATAAAAAGCCTCAAATGAATCCATCTGACTAATGGAATGATAACTATTATTGTAGGCAAATTCAATCAAAGGCAAGTGATCATCCCAACTACCTTTAGAGTTGATAACACATGCTATCAGCATGTCCTCTAGGTATCATATCATAAGCTCAGACACCCAGTTTTTGGATTACACGTAGACTTCCCAGACTATCAGTCGTAGAAGTGGTGAGTCCTCATATTTCAAGGATAAATTATTTATTTTCATGCTTTCAGTTTAATAGTAGTTGGAGTTAGTTGGGGCCTGTCCCATCAACTCTTATTCATTCAGTTTAGAGGCTATCAGACATTACAGTCAGTTATTCAGTATTCAAACTTTAGTTGACATTGTTAGATTATTTCATCAGTCGGTTTACAGATATCAGTTTCATTACTTAAAACCTTATGGTTTAATAGTTATTCTTCCATGTATGTTATTGTATTATTCAGTGCTCACAGCAAGTACCAGCTCATGGGTTAGCTTGTGGTCCCTCGGGACTATAAGCACTGTGTGATGCCCAGGGTGTATTCTCGGGGTGTTACAACCATGTAAGCTATCATGGAGTCCAACATTTTATTCCCTTAAGGGGAAAACCTCATGTTGGGGAGAGGTGTAATACTCTTGCCAAGGATTATAACCTGAGCTAAGTTATCACAATCTGTATCTGCCATCCATATAAATGGGAATAATCTAAATTTTTACCTACGTTGGCTTGTAGTTATGGGAAAGTAGGATGCGATAAATCCACACTCTCCACTCGGTGCTAAATACTACTCCCTTTAATTTGTATGCTCATTTTATAGGAAATCCACTTTAAAAACTAGCATAAGGGTTTATAATGAAAATCAATTATGCAGTTGCCTATTTTAAACTATAATCAAAACTAATCTATTTTCTATAAACTGTAATAAAACTATAAAGTGGATTCCATATCTTAGTTGACGATAAAAAGATCAAATCTTGTTCAAAATCTGAATGTAAACTAATCATAGGGTGCTTAGAAGCTTAATAATCTTCTTGTGATATCAATATTCAAACTAGGGCTTAATAACCCATGCTCTAAATTCATGTCAAATCAAAACAATACTTCATAATTAAAATCTTCTTAAAATACTTCAATAATTTCAGTCAAGATAATAAAATCAAAATCACAATATGAATCTTACGGATAAAAACATGAGCATGCGTAATCTTGATGCACTTAAAGACTTTAAATCTCATACTTTATTTCATATAACTTACAACATAATATCATGCTTAAATCTAAATTGAAAATCTTTAAATCAAAGCATAAATAGATGAGAACAAGCATACACTTTAATACTTAAATCCATAAAGTCAAAACAAGATAGGTTGGATATGAACCCTAATTGCAATTTACGTAAATTCAACGTTAAAACTAGTTTTGGGCACAAGGATGAAAGAGTATCCTTGTTCATAACCCCATATACCTTATTATGCTTGATTCGATGTAATAGCTTGAATTTGAACCCTTTGGCGATGATCTTGAAAACATTCTTGAAGTTATTGGATTAAGAACCCTAAATTCTTAACCGTTTCTTGAAGGGATTGATTAGGGTTTGTTCTTGAGAGAAAAATTGGAGAATGAGTGCAAATAATACCCCAATTGAAGCCTTCGATCATGTTTTTACGACTTGGGTTCAGGTGGGAAAAGACCTCATTGCCTGATGTGTAAGCCGATGCTAACACATTTAAGCATTTAACTCTGAATAATTATGAGGTCTTAAGAAACTTTTGTTGTTTTTGATTGGTTTTTGTGTGTTAATGCAGATACAAGTGATCAGGAAGGAAACCAAAAAAAAGAAGAATAAAGCAGTTGAAATCTGGTAGAAATAAGTTGAAATATATCTGACGATCATTTTGAAGTTCCGTCATACATGGGACAGGCTGTCAAAGTCACCGTCAAGATTAGACAGAACCTGAAAAGATGAGATGAACTGTGATGATGATTTGAAAGGGCTGTCAAATATTTGACATCTCGTTAAAATCGCTGTCAACCAGAGGACAGAGTATGCTGATTTCCAGTAAAGTGTGATGTCAGTTTACAGGCGCCGTCAAGATCTTTCATACACCATCAGGATTACCGTCTGAAGAGTCAGAAGATAAAAATTCACTGGAATCTTTGACGACATCTCGCACACATCCTCAGGTATCTGACGCGCCGTCAAAAGCATCGTCGTCTAATCCGAAGAGAAAACCAAAACTTTAATTTTGTTTCCTTAATTAGGGTTGACTATTTAAGGACTTTTTTAAGGTTTTTAAAGAGAGGACCGATCATTAATTATCAGAGACATTAACTCTGAGAAGAGAGGGACGAATATTGCTCTCTTTCATCAATTATTCTTCTTGTTTCTTATCAACTATTTTTCATTTTCCACCTTGTGATTAAATTGAAGAAACTACTTGTTGTTTTTCATCCATTCATATGTTTATCCTTATCATCATGAATTCAACGTGTTATTTTGTTCATCAAATCATGAGCGGCTAATTCCATTAGCCAGAGTTATGCGATCCATGGATTAGGGTTTGATATGATGCTAGGTGTTTAACGGATTCAAAGAGTAGTAGAACATCTTGAAATTTTATTATTTTAACTGAAATCTAGTGGTTACAAACATTAGATTATTCCTTAGGTTTTATTTTCTTCTAACGGATAAATAGACTAGAGGTCGTGAATTATCAATAGGGACTCGAAAGCTACCAACCTTCTGTTTAATGATTAATGTTGTAACTGGATTAATCTACCTGAGATAACATCCTATTGGAAATAGATAGGTTATCTAAGTTTGAGAGAATTAGATAATAAATTGTCTGGCGAGGTCGAGAGATAAGTCAGAAAGTATCATAGTCAAGGATAGTCTATTGTTCTACGTACTTCAAGAATCCCAATCATTACCTAGTATCTGTCAACTCCCAAAATTCATAGTGAAAATTACTCTGGTTTCCCACTTATCTTGATTACAAATACTAAAGTATTGAAAGTGACATTTGGCTTTCTGTGAAACTTAAACCCCCATCTTTCGAAAACAGTAAACTATCAGTAAAGTATTTCGTAAACAAATCAAAGTTCACACCCTATTCCCTGTGGGATTCGACCCCAACCTAGTTGAGTTTTATATTGACAATGATCTCTTACACCCATTCAAGAGTGTAATTTAAGCATTATCAAAAATGGTGCCGTTACCGGGGAATACGGTTGTAGACTAAAAGTTTGTACGGGAAAATTTTTTGATAGTTACATTTCCTTGATTTACGTTTATTTGTTATTTTTGTTTATTATAGGTATTGTGTTGTTTATACAAACACAAGAAGTTTCGGAGAACCACTATTACAAATCAATCCGGAACCTCAGCTGATAGGAAGAATGGTTGAACAATAGAAAGGAAAAAGACTAACTGCTAGGGCTAGGGCTTAGGTGAATGTGCAAAATTTAGGTCAACAAGAATGTCACCAGGACCCTGATGATGAAGACTTGGGTGATGAGGAATTGCTGAATCCTCAAAACCCAAGGCAAGTTGAGCAATTTGCTGCACCAGTGCAATGAAACATCAACAGAAATCATCCAGTCTGAGGAAGATATGGGCAAAAGCCTATGTAATATGCGGCTGATGAAGATGATGAAGGAATGGAAGAAGCTGGTGTAATGGGTGCTATCATTCCTCCACCGTTGGCACCAGGTGAAAATTTCAGCTAACAAGTACCATGATTAAACTCCTGAATTTAAAGGGATTATTTGGAGGCTTTCCTAGTGATGATCCTAACATACATTTGGTGAGCTTCATCACCGTTTACAAATCCTTTGACAATCCGGGAGTGAGCCAGAATGCAATCAGGTTGAGATTATTTCCTTTGTCTCTTTCTGGGGAGGCAATAATGTGGTTGAATGAGTTAGAGCTCGATTCTATAACCAGCTGGAGACAATTAAAAGACGTGTTCCTAGAATGGTTCTTTCCACCCTCTAGAAGGATACAGTTGAGGGACGAAATTAGCAACTTCAGACAGCTTCCAACTGAAGCACTGCATGAAACCTGGGAAAGATTTAAGAAGAAACTTGTACAATGTTCGAACCATAATATGAAGGACCTGCACTTGATGGAGACTTTGTATAGAGCTTTCACCTCTGTGACTAAGCCTATTGTTGACAACGCTGCAGGTGATTCATTTATTAACCTCTCTTTTCTAGATGCTTCTGACATGCTGAATAGAATGACAAAGCAGAGTCGGGCTTGGCACACTAGGGATTCTTAGTGACTAGCCCGATTGTTGCTGGTGGTATTACTGTGGAGCAGCATAGAATATATGAGGAGCGAGATCAGGAAATGGCCCATTTAAAGACACAGATGGACTTACTGGCCAAGAACTTGCTATTCGAGAAGACTAAAATGGTTAAGGATGTGGAATCTCAGGGTACTGTGTCAACAAGTGCTGATGCTGAGGAAAATTATGTGAGTAATCAAGGAGTTTCCGAGGCAATAGCCAAGGGAACCAAGGTCGGACTTTCTATGAGAAGCCTGATTATATAGATAAGGAGCAAGGACATTGGAGAAACAATAATGATAGGAGTGGTTTGTACATTTCTCCTAGAAGTCGGGATACTGCGACAGCTAGTTCTAGCAAGATATCCATGGAGGACATGATAGAAAAGATGTTAAAAAGAGTTAAAGCTACCAACTCGGGGGTAACTACTATGAAAAGTGAATTTTTTACCCTCAGTCAGTTGGTTAGGTCACACTCTGCTTCTATTAAGAAGTTGGAGCAACAGATGAGACAACTTTCGTCTACTCTGAACCAGAGAAAAGCTAGTACTTTACCTAGTGATACGGTTTAAAACTTACAAACTGATGGCTCTTATTTGGTGATTACCACTCGTAGTGGAAAAATGTTATGTAGCCCTTCTATGGGCAAAGCTGTGGAGAAGGAGGTAAGTGTTGATGAGTCAAAAGGAAGCAATCTAGTAGAGTCTGAGAAGCTGGATGGCTTTGTTGATATTTTAGAGAAAGAAGATGAAAAGAAAGGGGAAGTGGTATTGAAACAAATACCACGACCAGCACCTCTCTTTCCTCAGAGATTGAAGAAGAAAGTAGATAACGAAAAATTTAGCAAATTCATGGCAATAATGAAACTACTGATGGTGAATGTGCCATTGATGGAGGCACTTGAACAAATGCCGAACTATGCTAAATTTATAAAATAACTATTAACAAAGAAGTGTAAGGTAAGCTGTGAGCGGTGGATAACATCCACCACTGTAGTGTTGTTTCTTCACAATCCTTAGTGCAGTAAAAGCCTGACCCTAGAGCATTTACCATATCGTGCACAGTTGGGTCCATGAAGTTTACCAAAGCTTTATGTGACTTAGGAGCAAGTATTAATCTGATGCCACTTGATATCTACAAGAATCTTGGATTGGGGGAACCTACCCCCACAACGGTGCATCTTGTGATGGCAGACAGATCGGTGAAACGACCAGTTGGTATATTACATGATGTGCTGGTAAAGGTGGATGACTTTATTCTGCATGTAGATTTTGTGATATTGGATTGTGATGTTGATTTGGAGGTACCCATCATTTTGGGTAGGCCACTATTATCCACAGGAAAGTATTGGTTGATATGGAGCTCAATGAGCTAAAGTTCAAGTATGGAAAAAGGGAGGCCAGATTCAAAATGCACCCTCTTATTAAGCAGTTAGAGAAGATGAATATCTTCTTGGTTGTGGATGTATTTCAGGAAAATAGTAATAAGGTATCGACACGGTATCTTGACAAAGTCTGAGTAGTCAAGATAATCAAGTCGTGCCACGACGTTAAATCAGGCGTTGTTTGGGAGGCAACCCAATGTTTTAATTTTATTACACTTATGTTTTTAATTTTTGTAGCTAAGAGTTGTACAAAGAAGGTAAACTGGTTTCAGTCAACTTGAGAAAGTTGAGGTCAATTTTGACGGGCTGTCACAAGTATGACAAGCAGTGAGAAATGGCGTCAAAATAATCAAGTCAAAGCCTTATTCTGTTAAGGATGATGACAATTTTGAAGAACCATCCGGCATCTTACGTGCCATCAAAAATGCCGTCAAATGAGTTGAACCCATCTTAAAAATTTTGGGCTAACCCGGCCCAACAACAGTTGCTCACATTCTCGCGTACTTTAGATATTTCTCTTCCAGTTTTGGTTTTCTTTCCTTAGAGAGTTATTTCCCTTCCTTTTTCAAATTTAATCCCTTCTAAGGCAAAATTTTAAGACTTTCCTTGTTGAATCCTGAGAGTTAAGTTAAGAAATCTTCTTCCTCTCTCATCTCATTCTTCTCTTACTGGCAAGTATAAGTGCTCAGAGTATATCAGCTAAGTGTCGACATCCAGGTATGAGAAAAACTTCAACTTCATCTTTCTTTGGATCAATTGTGAACTACAAGAAACCTTGGTTTCAAAAGAGTGAGCTGAACCTATTAACATGCTTTAAGCCCCTTCGAAAACTAGGGTTTGTAGGGGTATGCGGTATAATTTCATGGAAATCTCAGTAAAGAACATGACCTAAGTTTAAATAGAGAATACTGGTAGAAGAAAAATCAAGTAAAAAGAAGTTAGAAATTGTAATGTTTTCTAACGGAAATTTTCACGGCCTTGCACCTGTGTGATGGCCATTCAAAAATGCCGTCAAAAACTGAGAAATTTTGTAGATTCTGGATATGGTTGACTATGCTTTGGAAGCACCGTCACACCTATGACGGCATATCAGAAAGGCCGTCAAACCTACGAACTGAAAATAGTGAAGATGTTAAACTGAGGTGATCCTTCTTCTTCTCTTGTTTGATTATGGATACTAATTGAGGATTTCTATGTTGTTGAAGAACTAATAATGGCACCCAAGAATAAGAATCCAACCACACCAAAGAAAGTGAATAAAGAGAATGTACCTCGATAGCTTGTCAACGAGGACTCTGATTATAAAGACGATGAACACTTGCTCAGATGGATGAGAAAGAGGGTTGGTCCAAAGACACCACCTCTACCTAAGCCTATTGATGTGGAGGATATCGATGATACTGAGGTAACAACCTCATCTGAGTAAGCATCAGAGGAATAAGGATCAGAACACAATGAACAGGAGTCTGAGGTCACTGAACAAGAAGTTGAAACTGAAGACTCTGAAAGGCCTGCAACTGAAAAAACTGAGTCTGAATCACCATCATCAGAGCAGCAAGGTGATAAGGATTCTCCAGTATGGGGAACTTTGGTGAAATGTAAAAACCCCGAGGTGAGGAAAAATGTGAGATGGAAAATCTCTGAGGCTGAAACGATCTATTTGGATGGACTTCATAGAACAGATCAACGAAGTGCTCGAAGGCCAATTCTAGAGGAAAAGAAAATCATCACTACAGGGTTGATCAGATACCCTGAGTTGATGTAAAAACTCAAGGAGTATGGCTTGTAGTGGACTACCAGGGGAAGTGGTGTTTACTCTCCTTCATTAGTATGGGAGTTCTACGCGAACTACCGAGCTATTGTGGAAAATATGTGCAAAGAAAGAGATAGAACTTCAGATAAGCCTTTGCTGACCAAAGTTCCAGTACGTGGAGTGAGGGTGGATATTTCAGATGCCACCATAAACAGGTTTCTTCATGGTCTAGCCTTTGTCCCACGAGCCACTTCACCTACTTTCTATACCCGATTGAAACATCGGGAAAACCAGTGCAAATAGCTAGCAACTCTCATAGCAGATGGGAAACGTGAGTGTCTAAATAATCCGGCAGAAAAGATTACCAAAGCATCTCTAAATTCAGAGGCCAGATTTTGGTGGGGTTTAGTATGGATTTATCTGATACCCACCGAGGGAGACAACATATTAGGGGATATCGAGCAATATTGGTTGCAAGCTTAATAGACAGAACTCCCTTGGATTTCAGAGAAATGATAGCGGAAGAGATCAAGATTCAGCTCGCAAGACTCGATACTGTATATCCATTCCGATGTCTGATTACTAGGCTGTGTGAAGCAGCTAATGTATCTGAGATTTCAGGTATTGATGATGATATACATGCCAAGAAAACTCACAATCCTATCAGTAAAAATGAAATTCAGCCTGGCTTACGACTTGATCGAGATGCAATTGGTGCAACAGATCCTTCAGTCACTGAGACTCTGTCAGCACCAGATATGGGGGTACAAATCTTCGAAGTTATACCATAACCACCAGTATATTCAGCTCAGGCAGGCTCAGTGCCTCAAAGTAAGCCGACTACTTCAGTCCTTCCGACAGCAACAGGTTTGGCATTTCATCCGATTGATACCAGGAAGGTGGCTAGGCAAGCAAATTGGTGTGAGGTACAACTACAGGCCTTCTCCAAATATTTTTCTACCATTGTGGACAAAAGAATCAAAGCTGCACTCGAACCTTTCATGAATTTGCCTGAGCGGATGGAAAATCTAGAGAACAGATTTGATGCCCGGGCAAGAGAGATTACAGGTACTGATCTTGCCCCTTTCAGGGCTGCGTTGGATAAGGTGAAAGCTGAGGTTGGGATGATTCATCAACATGAAATCATGGTGCCAACAGGTTTATCTATGCACAATGTAGAGGAAGAAATTCCTATACTCGATCTCACTGTGGATTCCCCAAAGAAAAAGAAGAAAAAGAGGGAAAAGAAAGGCAAGAACAAGGGAGATGAGCCAGATAGTGAAGAAGAGAGAAAAGCTAAAAAGAAATCAAAGAAGAAAGCAGAGAAGGAAGATTTGAAAAGTACAAGATTAGAGTCCCTGGATAACACAGAAAAATGGGAAGCAGCCATCAGAGCTAGGGCTACAGGTGCTTCATCGAGCCAGGCTCCAGCCACTGCAAAGGGTGATGCTACGAGTGGGGAGAAAACACTAGATGATGATGTAAAAGGTTCAGAGACCCAGTAGCCATAGGATTAAATGTCTTCAGGTATATCCTAACCCTTAGTACATTTTATTTTTAATTTTAAGTTGAGGGTATAGGGAAACTGTTGTAACATATTCTGTAAATAATTAGGAATAATACAAGTACTTAAGGTGGTTAGCTTGTTTTGTAATTTTTGAGTACCTCTCTAGTGGTCTTATCTGTCATAAATTGTGTGAATTGCACTAGTGTGATCACTGTGTATCGGTTTGTGGCATTAGTGTGGCAAATAAATAACCTATAGAAAACAAATGCATGAAACAGATGAGTAGTGATGTGCTATATACTTGTGTGCTATGTGCGTGTAAGGACTTACTCAGTTCCCATTATGTGTTGAATCTAGAACTTGCCCCGTTAGTCGTACCATAGTTATAGGATAGGCGTTATGAAAGGATCATAGGCTGTTTTTGCAAGTTAACCCATTTTAGCTTAAATGGCCATCCAAATGTAAATAATATCCCTTGATCCCTTTTTACGCCTAAATAGCCCAATGAACCTGTTTTGGCCCTGGTCATCCTTGGACACTGTGCACCTCGACTTAGGCAAATAACCTAAGTTAAGGGTGGCTACTATAGGGGTGCGTGATGCATTATGAGTATAAAGAGAGGTAAAAGAAGAAAAATGAGCAACAAGTTGGGTGTAGTGAAAAGGAAAAACAGAAAACTGAAAAAGTTAATCTAATGCTTGAACAGATAACACCCATCTTGAGAATGCTTGACAAATAAAAGAAGGAAGCAAAGAAGGTCAAAAGTTGAAACCCCGTGAGTTTATGTAGTGCCAAGGAGGTGTAGTCACTATGAAATACCCATGAATATCATACCATCCTTGAGCTTACATTACAAGCTTAAAAAAAATCCCTATAGTGATCCTAACTGACTTGTCTGAAGACTTAGATACTGACTATAAGGGCAAACCTATGGCATTTGATGCGCAATGTTGGAACTTCATTCTAAGAGTGAGTCTTACGTTCATCCTTATGTCTATACATGTGAATCTGGGTGAGAAAGGGATTTCTTTATTGTGAGGGTACACCAGGTATATTGTTATTAGCTGCTTTGTTAGGATAATGTAATTTGGGTATGTGCTAGGCTGTTATTGCTGAGATTTTTGCCATATCTAGATACATGTGAGTTACATGGGTGTTTTCAAATATTAGACACAGTTGATTTTACTTTGATTAATCATGGAGATGGTGCATGTATTCTAACCTGATGAGAGTAGTTAGCTGCCGAATTGTACTTTGTATAGTCCTAGTTATGTTTTGGTTGCTTGAGGACAAACAATTGTTTAAGTTGAGGGTGTTGATGTCTGAGCCGATGCTAACACATTTGAAGCTTTTAACTCTGAATAATTGCGAGTTCTTAAGCAACTTTTGTTGTTTTTGATTACTTTTTATGTGTTAATGCAGATACAAGTGATCGGGGAGGAAACCAAAGGAAAGAAGAATAAAATAGTTGAAATCTGGTGAAAATAAGCTAAAATGTATCTGATGATCATTTTGAAGCGCCGTCATACATGGTACAGGCTGTCAAAGTCACCATCAAGATTAGACAGAACCTGAGAAGATTAGATGAACTATGACGATGATTTGAAAGAGCCGTCAAATATTTGACATCTTGTCAAAATCGCCGTCAACCAGAGGGAAGAGTATGTTGATTTCTAGTAAAGTGTGACGTCAGTTTGCAAGCGCCATCAAGATGTTTGACACACCATCAGGATTACCGTCTAAATAGTCAGAAGATAACAATTCACTGGAATCTTTGACAACATCTCGCACACGTCGTCATGTGTCTGACGCACCGTCAAAAGCATCGTCGTCTAATTCGAAGAGAAAACTAAAACCTTAATTTTGTTTCCTTAATTAGGGTTGACTATTTAAAGACTTGTTTTAGGGTTTTTAAAGAGAGGATTTATCATTACTTATCAGAGACATTAACTCTGAGAAGAGAGGAATGTACATTGCTCTCTTTCATCAATTATTCTTCTTGTTTCTTATCAAATATTTTTGGTTTCCACCTTGTGATTAAATTGAAGGAACTACTTGTTTTTTTCATCCATTTGTAAGTTTATACTTATCATCATGAATTCAACTTGTTATTTCATTCATCAAATCATGAGCAGCTAACTCCATTAGCCGTAGTTATGGGATCCATGGATTAGGGTTATACATGATGCTAGGTGTTTAACGGATTCAAAGAGTAGTAGAACATCTTGAAACTCTATTGTTTTAACTGAAATCTAGTGGTTGAAAAACATTAGATTATGCCTTAGGTTTTATTTGCTTCTAATGGAGAAATAGACTAGAGGTCATGAATTATCAACAGGGACTCGGAAGCTACCAACCTTCTGTTTAATGATTGATGTCGTAACTGGATTAATCTAACTGAGATAACATCCTAGTGGAAATAAATAAGTTATCTAAGTCCGAGAGAATTAGATAATAAATTGTCTGGTGAGGTCGAGAGATAAGTCAGAAAGTATCATAGTCAAGGATAGTCTGTTGTTCTACGTACTTTAAGAATCCCAATCATTAGCTGGTATCTATCAACTCCCAAAAGTCATGGTGAAAATAACTCTGGTTTCCCATTTATCTTGATTACAAACACTGAAGTATTGAAAGTGACATTTGTATTTTCGTGAAACTTAAACCACCATCTTTCGGAAACAGTAAACTATCAGTAAAGCATTTCGTAAACAAATTGAAGTTCACACCCTATTCCCTGTGGGATTCGACCCCAACCTAGTTGGGTTTTATATTGACAACGATCGCTTACACCCATTCAAGAGTTTAATTTGAGCGTTATCATTGCCCCCTCACTCATTTAAACCAAAAATTCATAACCCGGATTGCGGTTTGATGGCTCACCGTGGCATGGTGTAAGTGCGGTGGCTTACTGCCTCACACAAAAACTTCCATAACTTTTCACTCGAGTATCGGATTAAGGAAAAATTGGTATCATTGGTAAGATAACTCAATTGTATACAATTTGGTTAGTTTTGAGCTGAAAAATTCTATATGCATCAAAATTTATACACTTTCAAAGTTGACCCTTGTAGAATCGAACACCAAACTTTGGACGAATCAAAGGATCTTAGCTCAACTTGGCTCTAAGTGATTTCCTATGAACATTCTTCACCTAATAAGCACTCAACACACTAGGATAAAGGTCATGACACATGCATTCCAATTATAGATCAAGAACATGGAGAATACACCTTTACTACAATGAGATGAGTGTCTCACTACTATAGCCACCGTGACACGCCATAATAGCGGTCACTTGCTATTTTAAAAATCCAAACACGGTCCAAAACTCATCCAAAAAATCTAAAACTTACCCGAGACATGCTAATTACACCCCTGAACATGAATCAACTCAAAAACTTATGTCTCGGGGTCTAGAAGGTCAACTTAAAATTCCTCGAAGTTACAAGGTCTTAAAATGGCTAAGTCCTAAGGACATGGCTAAATTTTCAAGCTTTTAGCCTCATATGAAAGCACTAGGAGATGAACTAAACTGAGAAAAGTTGGGGTATTAAAAAAATAAAACCAAGTCTCCAACACTTATCCAAATTTTCAAGTTTTAAGCCTCTTATACATGCTCTAAAAGCTGAACTGACCTAAGAATAATACGGGGTATTACAATATCTCCTCCTTGGGAACATTCATCCTCGAATGAGACTAATTGAGCTGAGAATACTGAGGGAACTAAAATCACATACTGAACATGCATAATTGGAAACATGGTGATGTGACTGAGTTTGAAACATGATACTTGATTGAACTGATTCGTGAATGCATGCAACGATAGAAATATGATTATACAGATGGAAATAGGAATAGAAGAGAGAATATCTAAGGAAAACTATTACCTTAAGCTAAGTCTGAGTTTTCAAAGAAAAGAAGAGGGTACTTGGTATGTATATCTACTTCTTATTTCCAAGTAGCTCCCTCAACAAACTGATTTCACCAAAGAACGTTGACCAAGGGAACTTCTTTGTTCCTCCATCTATGAATCTGAAGATCAAGGATTTCAACAGGGATTTCTTCATAAGAATGGCTATCTTGAATATTTGTACTTTTTAAAGGGACTACTACAGTTGGATCACCAATACACTTCTTTAACAAGGAAACATGGAACACAGGATGTACTTATACTAAATCTGCAGGCAACTCAAGCTCATAGGCTACCTTTCCATAATGACTCAAGATCCTATAACGGCCAACATATCAAGGACTGAGCTTCCCCTTCTTGCAAAACTTCTTCACCCCCTTCGTGGGAGAGATCTTCAAATAGACTAAGTCACCAACCTCAAACTCAAGATCTCTCTTTCTCACATCTGCATAGGATTTTTATCGGCTTTAGGTTGTCTTAAGCCTCTCTCTGATTAACTGAACTTTAACCATTGCATCAACTACTAAATTTGGCCCTATCAACGTTGTTTCACCTACCACAAACCAACCAATAGGATATCTACATCTCCTCTAATAAATATCCTTAAATGGAGCCATCTGAATGCTAGGATAATAACTATTATTGTTGAAAAATTCAATCAAAGGCAAGTGATCATCCAAACTACCCTTAAAGTCAATGACAGATACTCATAACATATCCTCTAGGTTCTGAATAGTCCTCTCTTCCTAACTATCTATCTGAGGGTGAAAGGTTTTACTGAGATAAACTTGGGTACCAATACCCTTCTGAAAGTCCTTACAAAAGTGAGAGGTAAACTAAGTACCTCTATCTGAAATGATAGAAAATAGGACTCCACACAATCTAATCAACTCTCTAATATTGAGCTTGGAATAGTCCTCGACTGTATAGAAAGTATGAACTGGAAAAAAATGGGCTAACTTGGTCACTGCCCTCAGCTGAATCAACCAACCGCACACCTAATAGAGCAAGCTATTGAACCTCCAAAACTAGCTTCTTATTATCATCCTCAACATGAGCAACACCACCCATAGACAACCTACTAAGGGCATCTGCCACTACATTCCTTGCTTGGATGATATAACACACTCATGTCATAATCTTTTAATAATTCTAACCACCTTCTCTGATAGAGATTTAAATATTTCTACATAGAAAATACATACTTCAAACTTTTTTGATCCGTGAACACATCAACATGAACCTTATACAAATATTACCTCTAAATTTTCAAGGCAAAAGCAACAACTACTAACTTAAGATCATGGGTAAGGTAATTTTTTTTATAGGGTTTAAGCTATCTAGTGGTGTAGGCTATGACCTTACTTCTCTGCATTAAAACACAAACCAAACCAACTTTAGAAGCATCATAGTAAACTACAAACCCATCTGAACCATCTGGTAAGGCCAATACTAGGGCTGAGGTGAATTGAGTCTTTAACTCCTGAAAACTCTTCTCATAAGAATCTAACCACTGAAACTTGACTTTCTACTGAGTCAGTCTGGACATGGGGAATTCAATAAAAGAAAAACCTTCTACAAACCATCGATAATAGCCATCCTATCCCAAGAAACTCTTGATATCTGATGGTGATATGGGTATGGGATAATTTCTCACTACTTCGGTATTTAGAGGGTCAAGTCTAATGCCATCACCATAAACATTATGGCCAAGAAAATCTACTGATCTCAGCCAAAATTTGCACTTATTGAATTTGGCGAATAACTAATGGGCTCTACGAGTTTGCAATATGATTCTGAGTATGCAGTTAGTACTTTGAATGTATAAGTATATGAGATGAGGTTAGGCTGAAATGCATGGGTCATATGCATGAGATAATGAATGACTGGATGGCGTGAGATAGCTGAGTATAAATGTATTAAAACTATAAAATCTGAGAATCCATGACCAAGCATAAAATATGTTCTTATATGGTCTGTAAATTGAACTACTAAAATACTAATAATTGTATAACTGATAACTGTATGCTATGGTCAAGCAAACCTAAAACTAAACTTTATACTAAATACTGAACTGACACTGTAGGAGCTAGCTATAACTTACATGCCCCAATATACTATCAGGGTCGTACTTGTAACCCCAGTTGGAAGGGCGTCAATACTGTGTTAGAGTAGTAATATTGGATGTGTGGGAATGCTAATCTAACATCTTGAAGGATAAGGGTTTCATGCCTAAACTTATAAGGGACCCCTCAAGTTCTACGGTGGTTCGTAGGTTTGGAACCTAGGGACTACTGCTAACGTCTCATGCCTACTGATAGGGAGACATGTGTCTCATGCGTACTGATGGGGGAGACGTCATCCCTACATTTACTCGGTGCTAAGTTTTACTCCCAACTGAAAGACACTAATTCTGAACTGAACTAAACTCAACTGAACAAACAACTGATCAAAATAACTGGCTGAATTATAATGTTCATTTTTTATCTTAAATCATTTTGTAATTATTGAAAACTATGTATACAACTAAATTTCAGGTATTCATAACCCCTAGCACTGAATGGAAATAACAATAAGGACATTTGAAGCCTTAAAATAACAAAATAGGATCATTGTTCAAAATTTAACTCTTAGACATTTCATCAAACACATGAAGGTCATGAGTTAAAGCATAGGAATAATTTAAAACATGTAATAATCACATGGATACAATAAAAAATCCATAATTCAGGGATTTAACATGAAAACATCATCATTCCAACATGTAAGGTTTAATTCCACCAAAAATAATTATAAACATGATGTATAATCAAAATTCATAATAATTCATGGGATAATTCATCATAAAACAAATTAAAACTCACAATTTTATATAAATAAGGATTCTTTAACTCTATGGGTGGAAAGAGCCCATGGAGGAACATCACACATACCTTTAAAACTTAAATCTTTAAAGAGAATAACTTTTATGAAAGTTCTTGGATGGTGAAACTTGAATTCTTGAAATTTCTTAAAGGGAAGACGATTTAATTTGATGAACTAAGGGAAAGCTTAGGGTTTATTTTGGATTAAAATTGGAGAAAGTGGGCAAATAATGCCATAACTGAAGGTAAATCCCGTGTTATTACGTATTAGGGCCGGGGGAAAGATAAGACTACCCTTGTGGAATTTATATTGGTAACTGGAATGCCGATTGGAGGCCTAACACGATGCAATAAACCCCTCATCACTATACCCACTGCAACGTCATGCAATCGCGGTGAGGTGCTGGAAACAAAATCCAAACATACCTCAATCCTTGTCCAAAAAATCCAAAACTTTCCCGAGACATGCTTCTTACACCCCTAAACATGAATTTCAAAAACTTATGTCTCGGGGTTGGAAAGGTCACTTTAAAAATTAATGAAGTTAAGAGGCCAAAAATAAAACTAAGTACCCAACATTTAGCTAAATTTATAGGTTTTAAGACTCTTATGCATACATTATAAACTTAAAAGTTGCATAAAAATCCTGGCCTTGTGGCTCACCGCTGAGTGGTGTAATAGTGGTGATCTACTACTTTGGACAATTATGATTTTGTTGTTTACCGCTGAGCGGTATTGGTTCCACCGCTATTACACCACCGAGCGGTGTAATCACGGTAGCTCACTGGCTCTCACAAAAAGTGCTATAACCTTTTACTCGGGGTTTCAGATTTGGGCAAAACCTATCACCTTACATTTGATATATATTAGGCCCTCCAATTAGGTATATACAAGAAGTTATGGTCGATGGAAGTTGACCCAAGTTTAAATGCTTACTAAAACTCAATCAATAGGAAAACTTTTAACTCGTCTTTGAGTTAAGGGACCTCTATGATCTCAATTAATGCTCAACTAGATTCCCACACTACCTCATTGCTTAACGCACTAAATTTGCATAGGATTTATTGGCTTTTGGAACCTTTACGCATAGGAATGGCAATTTTTATTCTATCCCGAATTGCGAGTTATTACAAATACTTTTTTTACACTTGAGATAGATGGTACACCCTACATTTATAGTACCCACAGGCTATATGGGTTTGCCATTTACTTAGCGGCCAAGCCCTCAAATCCAAGTTTGCTGCAAGTATTGGGGTCCTAAAACACTATTCTAGTACACCAGTACCTCGAGGGAAAGTATACATTGGCCATAGCTAGTCATATCATCCAAATTGACAAAACTTAGTTTCCAACAATAAGCCCTTACACTCAAACGCCTTCTTCGGATAACCATTTACCTCTCTATTTAGGCACAATTTTAGTTCTTTAAACATCATGCTTCATATTCAAAATTATTTGGTGCTTAGTATATTAAGGGCATGTCATCACAGGGTATAGTCATACCCCGACTTAAAAGTCATTCATATTATATTAATTTCACAGCCCAACTCATTCAAAGCATGCAAATGACTACCAAAGATTTATAATATCAAAAGAGAGTCCTTATTTTGAAATCTCATGAAATCTTATGCATGTACCCTCTTTTTGCAAGACATAAACATGCAGTGTCTATGTCAATTATTCAATCACATAAAATTCTTCTTTTTTATGCAAAGAGTGTAACTATAGCAAGAATACTCCCTCTCATCAATTCACAATCAGCATCAACCCAAGTTTTGGGTAACAACCATTTGACATCAAAATTCAAAACATGCAAGTGAATACCCGGTATCGTACAAATCAAGTAAAATCCACATTGAGAGGGAGGTTTCATAAATCATACTCTCAATTAAACTTTTCAAAAATACAACTGAAAGCACATGTAAACATAGTTATAATCCAATTCTATATAAAGAAGTTCAAGACCAACATATGCTTTTATCAAAATGAATTCATAAATGTATGCTCTTCAAAATTGATATTGAAACCCTTTGCATAAACAAGATTGTACATCTTTAAACTTAGTGAAATGTTAAAACCCATGACCATGGAGTTTAAGGATAGTCTCACATAGCTTAAGTTCCGCAGATTGAAGAATAAAATCCTAATCTTGACAGCTTTCTTGAGAATATTAAACTTAAGAGGATTGATTCTTGATCTTTGGGAAAGAGGGAAGGGTTTGTTTGAGAGTAATTTGGAAGGAAGTGAGAAATTTCATGCCCTAAAAATGTTATTAATCAAGATTTGACAAATAGAATTGATAGGAAAAGACATAATTATCCCTAATGCCTTTAAACTCATATCAGAATCCTATTTTGGGATCCCACCGCGATGCGCCATGGGGCTCATTACCATAGGTTCCATGACACAGTGCAATCACGGTGACCCACTATTTTCTTGATCCAAACATGGCTCAATGCTCGTCCAAAAAATTTGAAAATCCCCCGAGACATGCCCTTTACT
Source organism: Capsicum annuum (assembly GCF_002878395.1). Classification (NCBI taxonomy): domain Eukaryota; kingdom Viridiplantae; phylum Streptophyta; class Magnoliopsida; order Solanales; family Solanaceae; genus Capsicum; species Capsicum annuum. The sequence goes on along the minus strand of NC_061112.1, from coordinate 108,477,170 downwards.
CCCCTAAACATGAATTGGCCCAACACTTAGAAAATTTTAAGGCTTTAAATTCATTATACATACATCTAGGAGTGAAATCAAGTAAAGAATGATACGGGGTATTACATTACCCCCCCCCCCCAGTATGATTCATCTCCAAATGATGTCTCGAGACACAACAAGCATGATTTGAAGCACTATAATGAAAGATAAGAGTAGTATTAGATTTGTACCGTCCATAACATCATCCGCAATTTCAAAGAGAGTCGGGTACCTCATACACATGTCATTCTCTGATTCCCAAGAAGCTTCTTCAGCTTTTTGATTCTTCCATAATACCTTAACCAAAATTATCTCCTTACTCCTCAACTTCTGAACTTGATAATCTAAAATGGCAATGGGTTCTTCTTCGTATGAAAATGAGTCCTTTACATTGATTTATTACACATGCAACATAAGAGAATGATCTCCAATACATTTCTTTAACATTAATACATGAAATACAGGATGTACAGAAGCTTAACTAGCAGGCAAATCTAATTCATAAGTAACTCCACTAATCCTTCTTGTAATCTTATATGGGCCTATGTAACAAGGTCTAAGCTTCCCTTTCTTTCCAAATCGCATGACCCACTTCATAGGAGACTTTTAGAAATACCCAATCATTAACCTCAAATTCTAACTCCTTTTTTCTATCATCGGCATAGGATTTTTGGCAGATCTAAACTGTCTTAAGTCATTCCCTAATGATTTTCACTTTCTGCATTGCCTGATGAACAATGTTAGGCCTAAAAAACCGGGTTTCACCCACTTCATACCACCCAATCGGAGACCTACTTCTCATCCAATAAAGGGCTTCAAAAGGAGCCATCTGGATGCTAAAATGATAGCTATTATTATAGGCAAACTCTATCAACAGTAAGTGATCTACCCAACTACCCTTAAAGTCAATCACGCAAGACCTCAACATATCTTCTAAGGTTTGAATAGTGCATTCTACTTGCCCATCCATTTGACGGTGAAAGGTAGTACTAACGTTTACTTGGGTACCTAAACCCCTCTAAAAAGATCACCAAAACTAACAAGAAAATTGTGTACCTCGATCAAAATAATAGAAATTGGAGCCCCATGAAAATGGACTTTCTCTCGAATATACATCTTAGCATAGTCATACCCTGAGTAGTTGGTCCGTATTGGAAGAAAATGAATGGACTTGGTCATCCTATCTACAATCACCCAAATTAAGTCATATTTGTTTTAGGATTTTGGAAGTCTTGTAATGAAGTCCATTTTGATCATTTCCCTCATCCACATAGGTAGAGCTATCTCTTCGGAAATGCTACCTGGCCTTAAATGTTCAACCTTAACTTATTGACAATTTAAACACTTAGCCACAAAGTTAGTAGCATCTCTTTTCATATTTCTCCACCAGTAAATACCCTTAAGGTCATGATAAATTTTTGTAGAATCAGGGCAAATAATATATTTTGAAGTGTGAGCTTCATCAAAAATTCATTCTTGAAGCTCATCCACATTAGGCACACATAACTTACCTTGATATCTCAAAATACCATCACCGCCAATTTCTGAAGCCATTACCTTTTATTGACCAATATCTTTCTTAATTTGCACCAAGATGGGGTCCTCAGCCTACTTCTCCTTAACTTCTGCACATAGGAAGGATTTAGCATCCTCGTGCATGAATACTTCTCCATCTTTGAAATCCAAGAGTCCAACTCCCAAATTTGCTAGACGATGAATATTTTCCACCATATGATAAATATTGCCCATATACAACCTGTTAAGGGCTTCGGCCACCACATTATCCTTGCCCAGATGATAATGCATCTCATATCATAATCTTTCAATAATTCCAGCTACCGCCTCTGCCTGAGATTTAGTTCTTTCTACGTGAAAACAAACTGTAAACTTTTGTGATTAGTAAATATATCAACATTCACCCCCATAAAGTTAATGACACCAAATCTTTAATGTGAATACAACTGCTGCTAATTCCAAGTCATGGGTGGGATAATTCTTTTCATGCACCTTTAACTATCTAGATGCTTAGGCCACCTCATTTCTATGTTGCATAAGAACACACCCAAGTCCTACCCGGGATACATTACAGCACATAATAAAACCCTTTGTACCCTTAGGAAGGGTTAAAACTGCTATGGTAGTCAACTTGTCTTTCAGTTTCTCAAAGCTATTCTCACAAGAGTCAGACCAAAAGAATTTCAACTTTTTAGAGTCAATCTAGTAAGTGGAGAAACTATAGAGGAAAAGCTTTTCACAAACCTTATTTAATACCCTGCCAAACCCAAGAAACTCTAGATATCGATTGGAGTCATGTGTCTGGGCTATTTTCTCACTACCTTAATCTTTTGGGGGTCAACTTTAATTCCCTCACTGGAAACAATATGCCCCAAGAAAGCAATAGCATTAAGATAGAATTCACACTTGGAAAATTTTGTATACAACTCATGATCTTTAAGGGTCTAAAGGATGATTCGGAGGTTATTGGAATGATCTTCCTCACTCTTTAGAGTAAATAAAGATATCATCGATAAAGACTATGACGAACAGATCTAGAAACTAATGAATCACCCTATTCATTAGGTCCATAAAAGTTGCAGGGGCATTAGTTAGTCTGAAGGACATAACTAAGAATTCATAGTGACCATATCGGGTTCAGAAAGCTATAGTAGGAATATCAACCTCCCTAACCTTCAACTGATGATACCCCAAATAAAGGTTTATCTTAGAGAAATATTTGGCACCCTAAAGTTGGTCAAAAAGATCATCAATTCTGGGAAGAGGGTACTTATTCTTGACTTTGACTTTGTTCAGCTGACAATAATCTATACACATACAGAGGGAGCCATTTTTCTTACGCATGAAGAGTACCGGAGCACCCCAAGGAGAGACACTAAGATAAATAAAGTCGTTATCAAGAAAGTCTTTCAGCTGTTCTTTCAGCTCTTTTAATTCTGCGGGAGACATTCTATTTGGAGAAATAGATATAGGTCAGGTGTTCAGTAATAGTTCAATGCCAAAATCTACATCCCTATCTGGTGGTTTACCGGGGAGGTCATCAGGAAAGACTTTTTGGAATTCATTATCTACAGGGACAGACTAGAGGGAAGTACTTTTAGTGCTAGAATATTTAACCCAAACAAGATGGTACAACAACCCTTCGATATGAGCTTACAAGCTCTAACATAAGATATGAATTTTCCCCTAGGTGCTATAGAATATCCCTCTCACTCTAACACTAGCTCATTAAGATAAGAAAAAGTAACCTTTATGGTTCTACAGTCTAATGTAGAATAACATGAATGAATCCATTCCATTCCCAATATAGCATCGAAATCAATTATATCTAGCTCTACAATATCAGCCACAATATTATGATGAAAGATAGATACCACATAATTTCTATAAACTCTCCTAGCCATTATGGAATTTCTAATAGGAATGAAAATAAAGAAGGTTTCCAAAAAGTTTTTAAGTTTAAAACCTAAAATAACTGCCACATAAGGGGTCATATAGGCCAAGGTAGAATCAGGATAAGTAACGCATAAATATCTCAGGAGAAATATGTAACATACCCGTAACCATATCTGGTGAAGTCTCTGAATCCTCGAGGTTAGATAAATCATATAACCGATTGAGACCTTCTCCTATACCTAAATTAGTAACCTTAGATGGTGGTGGAGCTTTAGAATTGGTTTGGGACTTAGCGCCCCTAACATTTTCTCTAACAAAGGGGCAGTGCCTCTTAAAATAACCTGACGAACCACAAGTATAACACACACGCTCACCATAAATACACCTTTCTGGGTAGTTTTTCCCACAATTACTGCAATGAGAATATAGCCTGAATGACTAGCCTATACCCTCCTGAGACTGCGTTCCCTGCATCTTTGGCCCACCGTTATGTTGGGAGTTATTAAACCACTGATTAACTGGAGGTTTGCGCAAAGGGCACTAGTTGAATACTGAGCATTTCTCCAAAACTTCTTTTAAGACCAATTATTACCCCAATTACTACCTTAGTGCTGATTGTTTTTCTAGTCTACAAACTTAGCTCTCTTAGCCTTCCTTTCTTTCTCCTTTACCTCTGCCTGCCTATTCTAATCCTCTTCTACTTGTCGTATATGCACTGATAACCTAGAGAAGTCCATGTCCCTGTTCAGTATTGGTCCCTTATATTCCAATACCAGATCATCCGAAAGACCAGATGCAAACTTCCTCATTTGAGCTCTCATATTTCCTACTAATTCTGGAGCATAACGAGATATCTAGGCGAACATCAATGCATACTCCTTAACACTTATCTTTCCTTATTTTAGATTCACAAATTCTTTAGCCTTTGCCTCTCTCAGTTCCTAGAGAAAGAAATAGTCCAGAAAAGCTTCTATAAGCTCAACGCACATAGAAGGTTCATCATCACCACCCTTTAAATCCTCCCATTCATTATACCACTGGTTAGCTACGTCCTTCAATAGATAGGCTACCAACTCAACCCCTTCAACTTCGTTAGCATGCATAACTCTAAAAATTTTCTCTATTTCATCAATGAACCCTTGGGGGTCTTCCTCAAACTTTGTGCTAGTAAAGGTGTGTGAGTTCAAATTCATGAACTAACCAACCTGAGTAGATTTAGATGAACCAGGCACTAAACTCACATTTTCATACTGACGATACTGAGAATCCACTAGCTGAGCAATTATATGGATGGACTGTCAGAACTCAGCATTTGAGACTTCTCTCTAAGTAAGATTAGTATGGTTGACACCGGTCTGGGTAGCCCGAGGTGGACTAGTCGGAACTGGAGGAACTCCTTGAGTAGAAACAAACTCTAGAATACGATCTCTATTATGGGTTCACATCCTATGAGTAGGTCGGACATCCTCAGCTTTGGTATTTTGTTTGTTGGGTCTAAGGGGAGGCATGATCAATCTCTGAAAATATAGGAAATCATTGATTAGAGGACATTCAAACTCCAAAGCATGAACTAAGACATGAAGAAAAATGAGACGTTCCTAAAGGCCTAACAGCTTCCTCCTTATAAGTATGGCGCGTTACATACAGATAAAAAAGACTCTACCAGATGCGACTTCGCAGACACCCTGGGACTATGAACCATGATCTGATAAAAAAATTTTCACAACCCAAACTAAGGCCCTTGTCGCGACGGGCATCCCTTACCGCGAAAGCCTGAGATCCCCTCCAACTGGCAATCATATGCATGATTCATAAACCATCAAATGTAAAAAAACAAAATGGAAACATGGTCGTATGACTATATCAACTACACAATACGGGCATAAGTTTCAACAAGGCTCAAAACCATCTAATAAGAGTCTATGAAATCTCTACTAAAAACTAAAAACAACAAATGTCTAAAACTAGGACAAGGCCCCCAATCGGACCATGAACTAAAACTAAATTCAAGACATTTACAAGGAACAAGGCCTTCCGAAGTAAGAGAGGCTTACCAACTCTAACATCTGTCAATAGTCTACTACTTAGCAGGACCCAGGACTAAGCCTCAAATCCTAAAATATAGAGGGTCAATACAACTGTACTGGTATATAAAATAATCTAAAATAACATTCTTATAACACAACATAGGTGAGAGAATTTCGTAAAATATTAACCATAAGATAAGTAAAACACATGGGCATCAATTAGAGTTTCAAAATACTCCTTTGAAATCATGACTCAACACTTTATTTTACTCCTGAGATAGATGGTACACCCTATATTTCTAGTACCCATGGGCTATATAGGTCTGTTATTTACTCATCAACCAATCCCCCAAATCCAAGTTTGACATAAGTATTAGGGTCCTAAAACACCATCCTAGTATACCAGTTCCTTGAGGAAAAGTATAATTGGCTACAGCCAATCATATTACTCTAATCGGTAAAACTTTATTTCCAATAATAAGCCCTTACACTCAAACGCCTTCTTTTGGTAACCATCTACCTTTATATTTAGGCCCAATTTTAGTTCTTTAAACATCATGATTAATATTCAAAATTATTTGGTGCTTAATATGTTAAGGGAATATCATCAGAGGGTATCGCCATACCCTGACTTGCAAGTGGTTAATATCATATCAATTTCACAGCCCAACTCATTCAAAGCATGCAAATGACCACCAAAGATTTATAATATCACAAGAGAGTCCTCGTTTTGAAATCTCATGAAATCTTATGCAAATACCCTCTTTTCACAATACTTAAACATGCGATGGCCATATCAATTATTCAATCACTTGAAATTCTTCTTTTTTATGCAAAGAGTGTTATATCAAGAAGACTCCCTCTCATCAAATCACAATCAGCATCAACCTAAGTTTTGGGTAAAAACCATCTGATATCAAAATTCAAAACATGTAAGTGAATACCACATATCATATAAATCAAGTAAAATCCACACAGAGAGAGAGGTCTCATAAATCATGCTCTTAATTGAAATTTTAAGAAAACAACCAGAAGCACATGTATACAGAGTTATAATCCAATTCAATATAAAGGAGTTCAAGACCATCATATACTTTTATCAAACGAATTCATCAATGCATGCTCTTCAAAAATGATATTGAAACCCTTTGCATAAACATGATTGTACATCTTTAAACTTGGTGAAACGATAAAACCCATGACCATGGAGTTTAAGGATAGTCCCATATACCTTAGGCTCCTTAGTTTGAAGAATGAAATCCTAATCTTTACACCTTTCTTGAGAATATTAAACTTAGGAGGATTGATTCTTGATCATTAGGGAAGAAGAAAAGGTTTGTTTTGATGTAACACCTTAGGAAAATTTTGAATAAGTATAACTCCTAATATATAGAGAGTGATGTGGTACATATAGTTAAGGAGACTTATAATGTATTTCAAGATTTGTCTATAAGTGATTATAAGTGATTATGAGCCAAGATAATGCAAGTAGTGGCTTAAAAGAAAAAGAAATAGTATAAGCTAATGTACTCTTTTTAAAAAAAAATTAAAAAAATAAAAATTCCAATGTGTGTCTTTGTTTAACAAATTTAATGTGTGCCTTTATCCAAGTATTGACAAAGTACATGGCATTCCAAAGGCCACATATTCATGAATACTAAGATATTAGTGGGGCTGATTTCTGCCATTTTCAAACTCTTCAACCCTTTAGCTCTTTTTCATTCTCTGTGTTAAGACAACAACAACTATGTGGTTTAAATATTTGTACTACTCCCGTCAAGTCAAGTATCTATAAATTTTGTCCTTCTTCATTAGGAATTCTAAAAACTCACCTAGTATATCATCATATGTTATTAATTAGAATAAATGGCCATACCATAGTCGTATTAATATGTTAGATCATATAGCAATATATTCATATGATGATATAAAGTACAAACGTTATAATAGTTCGATACTATCAAAGAAATCAATTGTATATGGAAAGCACTACTCGAATAACTAAATAGTATTTTCCATCATATATACTTGCATAGGCCTACCAAACACTATTTGATAATAGTTAGCAATGGAAGGGTATCATAGGTTTGGATTGGCACATGTGCGACGTAATTTTGTGCACAGAATTGAGACCAGACCACTATAGTGAGCCCAAATCTGTGGCGTACCTGCCCTTGTTGCATCATTTGCATTTGGAGATAGTTAGACTAGTTCCCCTAACTCGAGCCAATATATGGCATATATGGCCTACGGGCAAACCCTCATAGTGAGCCCCAAGGAAGGGTGTACTCAATATCAGACCGCGATTATAGTTATATGTATAAAATCATAGTCAAAAGTATTTCGGTAACATGTGTGGTACACTTGACATAGAATGCCCTTGGTGGGCCATCATATGATTATCGGTATTGAACATAGGCACAGGACGTCACTTAGGCAAATTATTAGGCCTTTAATAATGACGATTTATTCATAAGCGGTTATGTGATAAGTTAACAATAAGTTAACAAGGTAAATGCATAGGTAATAGTATTATATGGTATAATTTTCACCCATTCTCTCATAAGTTATAGTTTTGTATAAGAGGTTTAGTATTCAGTCATCCGCAGTTGCTCATTCTATTATTTGATTCATTAAGCATCCTTATACGTTTACTTGCTATTCTATCTGTTTTACATACTAGTACATGTCTTATATGTACTAACGTCCCTACATTACTACATTTTTGTAAATACAGGATCAGATATATCGATGAGCAGACTTCTATACTAGGCACTTGTCCGTATTCAACAAAGTAGGTGGTGAGATCCTCTCTTACTTAGAGCTAATAAATGTCTAGTACTATTTAATTATGTTCCCGATTATAGTTTGGGTGTGTCGGGGCCCTGTCCTCGCCACCTTTCCTGGACCAATTATATTTCTATTAGAGGCTTCATAGACAATTAAGTTGTCACACATGGTTATAATTTTACTAATCTATATTTATTGGATTCAATGAGCTGAAATTGTACATTTACATAGGCCTTCATAATTGTTTAGAATTAGTAACTCATCTGAGCAAAAATATATGTCTGTTGTACAACATATACTTATATGGTTCTTGTCCGCTCATTCTGAGCTAGGGGCGTGACAAAAGTAGTATTAGAGCCCTAGGTTTAAGGTGTCCTAGGGAGTCTACGAAGTTGTATCTAGTAGAGCCTCAGTTATGGATGTGTTGTGCACCATATTTAAAATAGGGGAGCTGCTTGGGCATTTAGGATTTTTAACCCTATTTTTCATGATTTAGATTGTGCAACAAAGTTAAGTTATAAAAAGTTATTTCTGATTCACATTCTACTTAATTATCATACAGATTCGTCCTATTAAAGGAAACCTCAAATATTGCCAATGGATCATATACTACTATTTCCAAAAGGAATTTTATAACTAAAAGCCCAGCCGCAGACTTAAACTAAGATTCGAGGTAGTTTGGTGAGTTTAACCCTAAGTTCACACTGTTTGTAGAATAAAGTTATATAGAGATTCAGGTGGATTTATCATTATAATTACACCAGTGTTGGTTATTTCAATAGCACCTATATGGGGATTACTCATATGATTATTCAGATAAGGGTTGTTTAACTATGGAGATAGAAAACAACATATTCTTATGTAAATGCTACAAAAGAATAGATTTTCAAGTTTGAAAGCCTCTCTGCGTTATCCCTCTAGTACTTATAGGATTTGAGTACTTTGAGAATGTTTAATATTTCCTCAGTAATATACCAATAAGTTTTGGGATACCGCATAATTCCAGAGCAGAGGCAATTAAATCGGGCCTTTATGAGTTTAAGATACATTGATAGCTTTGGCTGTTATGTAAGTGTATCTCACCAGTTTTTATTAAAGATATTCCTAGCTGGTCAACTAGGCATAGATGCTTTATAGTACATTTTTTTCTAGGAAAATACATGGATCCTCTCCATAGAATACGTGCATTTGATTACATCAAGTAGGCAATGAATCTATGGAAAGTGCTATTATTTTTGTAGGAATATATGGGTAGGTATTACCCCATTGTGACATGTTTCAAATAAAAAAAATAGTAAAGTATGCGGTCAATGGTTGGAGTTGAAAATATCGAGGAGTTAGACATAAAGTAAGAATTGTCATTTGTGCCTAGAATAGATCAAAAATTTAGTATCAATATTTGGTTATAAGAATGAAATTGTTACATTTGAAGAATAGTAAAATATTATTTGAACATCTTAGACTATGTATATACATAGAATTAGTTAGATTTTTATGACTTTTATGGGAAAAAAAATTCTTTTTGAAATATGATTATATAGCTTTAGTGGATTGCGGTGACATATCATAAGAAATAATGTGAGTATCACTTTGAGGTTTGGTACCCTTTCTATAAAATAGTGGGAGATGACAGTCAATTAGTAGGTCCTCTCGATAAGAAATACATTAATCTAGAACGATGGTTAAGAATGCACCTTTGTAGGAGGATAAGAGTATATCTAGAGATGTATAGATTGTCAATAGTAGATAATAGATTTCTTAAGATATAAAGATTAGTTGTTCACTTGTTTTCACATGATTGTACTTATTTGTTCGGTGTCTTTGCAGCCTAACTAGGTACTTCGTGGGTACTGATGAAGTTTATAAGATTTTCTTTCAAAGAAAGGGATGGGATGTATGTGTTCACCTGATACATATTCATCATAAATTTACCATCATAGCTTGACTTAGAAAAATGTTGGATTTCCCTTAAATATATTTTTGTTTATTTTTGTTTTTATTATATGAGTGTAGAAATTTTGTCAAGCATAGTCGAACCTCAGTTGTTAAGTCCAAGGTGGCAAATCTTTAGGTGTTATGGAGAGATAACAAATGAATCCATAAGTATATGGTAAACAAGAGTTCTTGAGTTACGTTGTCTTTAGCATCCCGCTTATCCATCTGTCCACCAATTTATATGAGATATTGGATATCGAATTCAAGAATGATTATAGATGAGTATTAGAGATATTTGGTTTGAGTTTTATTAACTCTTGAAGTGGGTTATATTAGTTAGGGTTCTTGGAAAAAAAGAGGGGAAAATTTGAAATCGGACAGAATTGATGGAATTACGTATCGGGTGAACTATTTGACAGTGAAGTAAGTTGTTCCATATATATATATGTTTGTAGAATTTTCTTTATTAAGGACAATAGTTGTTAATTGTTTAAGCACCATTGTTCCATTAGGTATTCGATAAAATATCTTAGTGATCCAACTATTTAATTTCATAATCGAGTATGACATGAATGAATTATGTCTATGTAGATTTAATCTTTGGAGTCGTTTGACACCCGTAAATCTACTTTATGTATGAAGTCCTTGTGAGTTCCTATTGTAAGATAAAGAGGCAGCCCGTTGTATAGTGTAGAATCAAAAATTGAGGTATGCAAAGCTAAAACCTCCTTCGACTCTAAGGCACAATCTGTAATCATTTTTTCCTCCTAGAATAGCCGAGATAGTCTACTTGATATATGTGAATAGAGTTTTCGGTTTCTATATTCCTAACATATGACCACATATCCTTTTCATTTGAATTTACGTGTATTCGTTCTTTTTAAATCAATTTGTTGAGGTCAAAATATTTGTACTACTACCGTCAAGTCAAGTATCTATAAATTTTGTCCTTCTTCATTAGGAATTCTTAGAACTCGCCTAGTATATTGCCATTGCTATTAATTAGAATAAATGGCCATACTATAGCCATATTAATATGTTAGATCACATAGCGATATAGTCATATGATGATATAAAGTACAAGCACTATAATAGTTCGATATTATCAAAGAAGTCAATTGTATATGTAAAGCACTACTCGAATAACTAAATAGTATTTTCCGTAATATATACTTGCATAGGCCTACCAAACACTATTTGATATAAGTTAGCGATGGGAGGGTATCATAGGATTGGATTGGCAGATGCACGATGTAATTCTGTGCACAGAATAAAGACCAAACCACTATAGTGAGCTCAAATGTGTGGCATACCTGCCCTTGCGGCATCATTTGCATTTGGAGTCAGTTAGACTAGTTCCCCTAACTCAACCCAATATATGGCACATATGGCCGGCGGGAAGACCCTCATAGTGAGCCCCAAGGAAGGGTGTACTCGATATCAGACCGCTATTACAGTTATATGTATAAAATCATAGTTAGGAGTATTTGGGTAACACATGTGGTACACTTGACATAGAATTACCTTGGTGGGACATCGTATGTTTATCTATATTTAAAGTAGGCATAGGACGTCACTTAGGCAAATTATTAGGCCCTTAATAATGACGATTTATTCATAAGCGGTTATGTGATAAGTTAACAAGGTAAATGCATAGGTAATAGTATTATATGGTGTATTTTTCACCTGTTCTCTCATAATTTATAGTTTTGCATAAGAGATTTAGTATTCAGTCGTCCGCAATTGCTGATTCTATTATTTGATTCATTGAGCATCCTTATACGTTTACTTGTTATTCTCCTTACTTTACATACTAGTACATGTTTTATATGTACTAACGTCCCTACATTCGGGTACACTGCATTTCTGTAAAAATAGGATCAGATATATCGATGAGCAGACTTCTATACTAAGCACTTATCCATATTCAGTAAAGCAGTCGGTGAGCTCCTCTCTTACTTTAAGATAATAAATGTCTAGTACTATTTAATCATGTCCCCAATTATAGTTTGGGTGTGTCGGGGCCCTGTCCCCGTCACCTTTCCTGGACCATTTATAGTTCTCTTAGAGGCTTCTTAGACAATTAAGTTATCACACATGGTCATAGTTTTACTAGTCTATATCAGTTGGATTCAATGAGACAAAATTGTACATTTACATAGGCCTTCATAATTGTTTAGAATTAGTAACTCATCTGAGCAAAAATATATTTCAGTTGTACAACACATACTTATATGGTTCTTGTTCACTCATTTTGAGCTAGGGGCGTGACAGTTTGAGAGTAATTTGGAAGGGAATAAGAAATTCCGTTCCCTAATAATGTTCTAAATCTAGATTAGACAAGTAAAATTGATAGGAAAAGACATAATTACCCCTCAGGCCTTTAAACTTGTATCAGAATCCTATTTTAGGAGCCTGCCGCAATGCGCCAAGGGGCTCATCACCATAGGAACAATGACGCAATGCAATCACAGTGACCCACTATTTTTTGTGATCCAAAGATGGCCTAATCTTCTTTCGGAAAATCCAAAACTCCCCCGAGACATTCCCTTTACTCCCTTGAACATGAATTGACCCAAAAATCTACATCTCAGGGTCGGGGAGACCAAATTTAAAATCTTCGAAGTTAGGATGCTCAACATAAGCCTGTATCTCAACTCTTAGAAAATTTTAAGGCTTAAAATTCCCTATACATGCATCTAAGAGTGAAATCAAGTCCAGATTATACGAAATGTTACACTTTTCCTTACTTCAAAACCTACCCCCATAACTTAAATCACCCTATACACGATACTTTCACATCATTAGTAAGTTTTCAATGTTTACTCTCCCCTCTACTCTCAAGAAAAAATAAATTAGGGTTTCTTTCTAAGAACAATAAATTCAAGCTTTCTTTCCCAATAATTTAAGAATTCAAGTTCCAATTTGAAGCTCTCATCAAGAAATCAAGAAAATTCATGTATCTGGGGTTTATGAACAAGGTTATTATTTCATCCTTATGCCCAAATACATGGTTTTAAGATTGAATTTCTTTGTTTTGAATCAGGGTTCATACCCAAATAGCCACATTCTTGAATTATGATATTACCATGAGATTGAAAACTTTAAGTGCATCAATATTTACATATATTCATGTTTTGACTTATAAGATTCATATTTTGATTTAAATTTCTTTATCTTGACTGGGATTGTTGAAAGATTTCAAGTTGATTATTGAGCATGAATTTTTGTTATGAATTTCTATAAATTAAAGCATGGACTCTAACCATAAGTACAAGTATTGAGTTTACAAGAAGATTATGCTCTTAAGCTCTATTGATAAATTCTATGACATGATTAACGAAAATATTGATCTTTTGATCCTAAGATAAGATATGAAATCCAAAGTTGTCCATCTTGATTTTGATTTAAAGGTAAAGAGAAGCATAATTGGTTTTCATTCTATAAACTCCTATGCTATTTTAAGATCAATTTCCTAAAGTATGAGCATATAAGTAATATAGGAGTAGTATTAGCACCGAGTTGGGTATGAGTCTGGGGTCACTTGCCCAAAAACTACGTTTCATTGTAGGTTTAAATCCCAACATAGGTTACTTAAGTTAAGGTTCTATTCTGATGGAAAAGATAGAAATGCTCTCCCCAATGTGGGTAATACGTTGGACTCCATGATAGCTCACATGATTTATGTTGGTTAGAAGAACCTTCCTAAGAAAGAATAATAAGCAAAGCTTTTAGAAACTAAGTGTTATGGCTCACAAAGTTTGTCCTTATGCTTCATTACTCATGTTTATGATTTCACAGTCTTTATCTTATTCAAGCTTGAGGTGAGTCATTTACACTCAGCATGCATCATTTGAAAGTCTATGAGTATATTAAGTTTTTGTTTTACTTATGCATTCACCCCACTTACTCAGAACATTCTAAAAGTACTGACCCATATATATGTCTATGTTGTAGCCATATATCATAATCAAATAGTTTGCAGCATCCGGTCAGCAAGTGAGGAGCTATTTTGATTCAAGGACTCGATTCAGCTATATTTTAGTAGCATTCTTTTTATTTAGTCGTATTATTTAGGGATAGCAGGGGTCATGTCCCGGCTAACTATAGTTAGTACTAGTAGATACTTCATAGACGATCATTCAGAGTTTATGTATTTAATATCACTTTTGTTTTATGTAACCAAAGTGTAAATGTCTTTAACAGATTTATATTGAACATATTCAGCAAAGACATCCCTTTCACTTATTTCTTTTAGATTTTTGTATCTTATTTAGTTGCTCACGAGTTATACAAGTATCATGGGTTAAATTAGGATCACTTGTGGTTCTAAGCACCATCTGACGTCCAAGGGGTAGTCTCAGGGCATTATAAACTTGGTATCAGAGTACAGAGTTCAGATGTACTAGGGTTTCTATGGAGTCGTTTCTAGCAGAGTATTGCGGAATAGTATGGAGACGTCTATACTTTTTTTAAGAGGCTACAGGGAATTTAAGAAATATTTCTCGTCTTTCATGTCTCAGATCATACAGTAGAAGATTTCTCTAAGGAACTTATGCAGATTCTTATATTACTCCATTTATGCCAACTCTGCCTTAGTTTTAAGGTAATAAAAATAGTCAAGTAGTCCTCATAGATAGATATAGGATTACACGCATGCTCAAAAGTATCCCATCATTGCTTTTAAGTTCCAAAGCATAAAATATTTCATTCATGATCATGAAAATTGTGCGTTGAGCCAAAGTCAAATGTACCCTCAGATCTCTTCTTAGAATCCAATGACAATATATGATCTAGAGTTAGAAGCATGAACCCAAAATTTTAGCAGCAGTAAAGTGGGGATAGTGTTTATCTGGATTTAGTATATTATGTATCCGTGGGTCTAGTTGTATAAATGGTGAATTAGTAGTCTTGAAATAGTGTATGCAAGAATTTACGATTATTGATTTGAAATTAAGTATGATGGTGTGGGTGTGATCTAGATGTTTACCCAAGGTGATATGGGATTGTATTATTTCTCAGCTTTTCTAATGTGTATGTGTTTAGATAGTACCCTTGAGTTTCTAAGTGCGAATGAGGCTAGTAGTGTAGTATATGATGTTCTTACTAGTTAAGTTATGGACTATAGGTTGTTGAGGTTGGATTTTTAATGTAATAGTAATTCTCATGGTTTAGAAAAAAAAAGAGTATATAAGTTTAAGGATGTGATATTAGTAGGCTGTGATGGAAAAGAGGTTGATTATGTGTTTAGTGAGGCAAGTATGTTGTCAAGAAGGGTGTAAGATGTGATGATGATTGTTGAAGCTAAAGAGTTAAGGATAGTAAATATTAAGAGAGTGTTCAAGAATGAAATTAGTATAGTTTTTAAAAAGTTTAGGAATATCCATTCAAAGTGTTAGCATCAAAGTTTGAATCTTGGAGGATTGAGCTAATAGAAAGAAGAGTTGAAATTCTAGATGGTATGGACTCAAGATATGGTGATACTAATAAAGATTCTAAGTTAGTTAGTGATTAAGTTATTATATGATGACTATTGTGGCTATATAAAGTTAAGAGTTGTATCTTAGAAAGAAAGTACTAGCAGCAGGTTTTACACTTTCAGGCGTAATTTTTCAAGGTGAGTCTATTATTTATATGTATTGTTATATCTCAGACTCTAGAGTAGAGTGGTTATAGTTCAGTTTAGACTTTATTGAAGGGGTCCACAGAATTAGAATAATGGCTTAAAGCTAAGGGGGAGATGATAGAAAAAGGAACCAAGTCAAGTTTTTAGATTCTAGTAGTGATGCTAGTGTGTTGTATAACATCCTTAAGGGAGAAAGATGCCCGACCCATTCTTATCCCAATGCAAAATTTTGTACTTTAGTCATCATGACATCTACTCATGCCTTACATGTTAGCTCTATGATCATAGCTCATATTCATAACGAAGTTCCAACTAATGTATGCCAAGTACCATAGACTTGCCCTTATTTTCATTACCCAGATCTTCAGAAAGGTCAGCTAGGATCACTATAGGTCTTCTCTTAGGCTTGTGATGTAGGTTAGGGGCCAGTATGATACTCGATGGTATTTAAAGTGACTAAGCCTCCTTGATATAACACTAGCTTTTTGGGTTTTCACTCATTAGCCTTTTCCATGCTTCTCTTTTATTGATCACGCTTATTTAGGCTGGGTGCGGTCTTTTCCACAATCACTAATTCTTTTTCACAATTTTTCTTTTTCTTTCTCTTTTCCTCCGCACCCAGCTCTTTTTTTTTATTATTCTCTTTTATTCTAACCTTTCTTCATATTCATTCTGTATCATATACCCCTATGATAGCAACCCTCAACTTAGGAAATTTGCTTAAGTCAAGGTGCACAGTATCCAAGGAGGACCAGGTCTAAAATAGATTTATTGTGATCTAAAAGGGAAGGTGATAGGTGTCATGAAAAGAAATAGGATAATCAGGCTCAAAACAGGGATCAAGGGATATTATGCACATAGGAAAGGTCATTTAGGCTAAAGTGAGCTCATATCAAAACGGTTTATGATCCTTTCCTAACCCCTATCCTTCAACCTAGGTAAGACTGACCGGGCAAGTTCTGGCTTCAGCATACAGAGGTAACTAAGTAACATCTCACACACACTTGGCACACAGGTATATCGTAATCTACTACTCAATCAGTTTGTACAGCTGTTTAGCAATGATTATTGTGTTATTATAACTAATGACATACAAAGATACATAGTGGTCACACTTAAATGCAAATCCACAGTTAAAGAAGTAGACCACTTGAAGAGGTGTACAAAAATCACAAAACAATTCAACTGCCTCAAGTACAAGTATTTCTCCTAGTCGGCTACAAATTTTTACAACAATAATTTACCCTACACCCTTAACTTAAAATTTAAGAAAATCTAAATTTAGGATTAAAGTATACCTGGAATAGATCAATTCCGGGGGTCATGGGTTGCCTCCCATGAAGCGCCTGGTTTAAGTCATGGCATGACTCAGGTATCTTGATTACTTCAAACTTCATCGAGACAGATAGTAGTGACACTTTTCATTGATTCTTTTGGACCAATATAAAGTTTGACTCGTTGCCCATTTACTTTGAAGGTACTGCCGTCTTCATTTTCAAGTTTCACTACTCCAGATGAGTAGACTTGACTAACTCTAAAAGGGCCTGACCACTTCAATTTAAGCTTACCTGGGAATAGTTTGAGTCTAGAATTGAACAGAAGCACCAAGTCACCCTTTTGGAAGTCTCGTTTCTCTATCCTCCAATCGTGGTATTTTTTCATCTTTTCTTAATATAGGTCTACTCGTTCATATGCCCTGAGATGGAATTCATCCATCTCATTTATTTGTCCCAGTCTCAGCTATGTTGCGTCTTTCCAACTCAAATTCAGCCTTTAGAGTGCCCATAGGGCCTTGTGCTCCAGCTCTATTTGTAAGTGGCAAGCTTTTCCATAGACTAGCTGAAATGGTGACATGCCAATGGGTGTCTTGAAAGCAATCTGATTTTCCCACAAGGCATCATCGAGCTTTTGAGACCAATCTTTTCGACTAGCATTCACCATTTTGGCTAGAATGGTTTTAATCTCTCGATTTGACGCCTCCACTTACCCACTAGTTTATGGGTGATATGGAGTGGCTACTCTATGCTGTTTTACCCCATATTTTACTAAAGCTGCTTGAAACACTTTGTTGCAAAAATGAGATTCTCCATTGCTTATAATAGTGTGTGGTACTCCAAAGCGAGAGAAGATGTTCTTTTTGAGAAAAGCAACAACTCTCTTTCCTTTATTATCAGACAAGGCAACAGCTTTGACCTATTTTGAGACATAGTTAATAGCAACTTAAATATACTTCATCCCATACAAGCTTACAAAATGGCCCATGAAATCGATGCCCCAGACATCAAACAATTCCACTTCAAGCATCTTAGTCAAAGGTATCTCATATCTTTTGGAGATTGACCCTGCCTCTGACATTGGTCATATTTCAGCACAAACTCGTAGGCATCCTTGAACAATGTTGGCCAATAGTAACCGCTCTGCAACACCTTTCTAGCCATTTGGTCACCTGCATGGTGACCTCCAACTGGGGAAGCATGACATGCTTCCAATATGCACAATACATCCACTTTCGGCATGCATCTCCTTATAATATTGTCTGCACATCGCTGAAAAAGATACGGCTCATCCCAGAAGTAATGTGTGGAATTTCTTTCTTTGATAGAAGGAAATATTTTCTGGGATGACCTCACTCACAACATAATTTGCAAAATCAGCATACCAAGGCAATTTCTCCACAGCAGCAGCCAAGATCTCCTCATCAGGGAAGGCATCATTTATCTCCATTTCATCACTAATTACCTACTCACCTTCCATTCTAGACAGATGATCTGCAACCTGATTTTCACACCCTTTTCTATTTTTGACTTCAAAGTCAAATTCTTGTAGCGCAATACCCATCTAATCATCTTTGGTTTTGTATCCTTCTTAGCCATCAAATACCTCAAAGCTACTTGGTTAGTGTGAACCACCACCTTGGTCTAAAGCAGATAAGCCCTGAATTTCTCAAAAGCATATACTACAGCCAGAAGTTCCTGCTCAGTGATGATGTAGTTCTTTTGTGCTCCATTCAGTGCTTTGCTGGCATAATATATTGGATGAAATAGTTTGTCCTTCTTTTTTCCCGATACAGCTCCAAGGGAGACACCGTGCATCACACATGATCTCAAACGGTTTTGACCAATCTGGTGCAACAATAATAGGGGCCTCAACCAGCTTCTTTTTAAAGCATTCGAATTTCTTCAAGCAATCATCATTGAACGAAAACTTCACTTCTTTCTCTAGAATTTTGCAAAGTGGATTTACAACCTTTGAGAAGTCTTTTATAAACCTACGATAGAAGCCAGCATATCCAAGGAAACTATGCACTCCTTTCACTGAAATGGGAGGTGATAGTTTCTCAATAACTTCCACCTTGGCTCGATCAACTTCTATCCCTTTTGCTGAAATTTTGTGACAGAGAAAGATGCCCTCCTTTAGCATAAAATGACATTTTTCCCAGTTAAGCACCAAATTGAATTCAACACATCGTTGCAAGGCTATACTCAGGTTTACCAAACACACCTCAAATGAATCTCCCACCACAGAGAAATTATCCATGAATACCTCTATGGTGTCCTCTATCATATCTAAGAAGATAGACATCATACATCGCTGAAAAGTGGTGGGTGCATTGCATAGCCCAAATGGCATCCTTTTAAATGCAAAGGTTCCATATCGACATGTGAATTTCATCTTCTCCTGATCTTCAGGATCAATACAGATTTGGTTGTATCCATAATAACCATCCAAAAAGCAATACCATGCCCTTTCGGCGAATCGATCAAGCATTTGGTCCATAAAGGGCATGGGGAAATGGTCTTTCAGAGTCCATGAATTTAGCTTGTGGTAATTCATGAAAACTCTCCACCCAGTCACTAGCCTGAGTGGAATCAACTCATTTCTTTCATTTGCAACCACAGTCATGCCCCCTTTTTTGGGCACGCATTAAAATAGGCTCACCCATTTGCTGTCAAAAATAGGGTAAATCACTCATGCATCCAACAACTTAATAATCTCCTTCTTAACCACCTATTGCACTAGTGGGTTAAGACAGTGTTGATGTTCTATGGTTGGAATACAATCTTCCTCAAGTTGTATTTTATGTGTGCAGATGATAGGGGGAATGCTAATTATATCTGTGATGATCCATCCTATAGCTCTCTTGTGCCTCTAGAGTACTGAAATAAGTGTGTTTACCTGTTGCTCACCCAAATCAGCTGCAATAGTAACAGGTAGCGTGTTTTTGTTGCCCAAAAACACGTACCATAAGTGCCCAGGAAGTTCTTTCAATTCCAACACCGGTGGCTTCTCAATGGATGGCTTGGCTGGAGATGTTGGTCGATTAGCAAGGTCAAGGTCTAGATTTTAAGGATCATAAGGATATGAACCCATTATTGTCAAGGCACAAACAGTCTTTTCATACTCCTCAATGCCTTCACAATCAAAGTTCATCAGAACTACGGCTAAAGGCTCGATAACAAGTTGCTCCTCTCTTGATACCTCCTATTCATCCTCATAATACACATCAACTACTGAGAACACATTCAGTTCTTCCTGTTAATTCATTGATTTACACACATCAAATCGTACCACTTCATTATTCTTCCTGAATAAGAGCTCATTCACTCTCAAATCAATCAACACACTTTCGATTGCGAGAAAAAGTCAACCCAATATTATGGGCACCTCAAAGTCCACCTCACAATCCAGAATGATGAAATCTGCAGGGAATATGTAGTTAGCTACCTTCATCAACACATCATACAAAATGCCAACAGGTTGTTTTACGGACCTATCCGCCATCATGAGTCGCATATTGGTGGGTGTGGGATTTCCCAGACCCAACTTTCTATATTCAGCTAGCGGCATCAAATTAATGCTTGCTCCCAGATCACATAATGCCTTGGCGAATTCCATAGTCCCAATTGTACAAGGAATAGTGAATGCGCCTGGGTATGGCTTCTTCTGCACCAAGGTCCTTGTAGAAATAGAACTACAATGATGTAGATTATCCTCCAATTCATAGCTCACTGCTCTTTTCTTAGTTACAAGGTCCTCCATGAATTTAGCATATCCTGGCATTTGTTTGAGTGCCTCCACCAATGGCACATTTATTGTCAACTGCTTGAGCATTGCCATGGATTTGATGAATCCTGCATCATCAATTTTTTTCTTCAACCGCTGAGGAAAGGGAGATGGTGGTATTGGGATAGTTTTCAACACTACCTTCTTTTCCTTTTATTTCTCTTTTTCTGGAGCATCATTAGAATTATCCAGCTTCTCATACTCTACTGGACCTCCTTCTTCCGATTCATCATCAGATACCTCATCAACTATATGTGTAACACCTTGATTCCCATGAACTAGAATGCCACACGTGCTCGTGACCATGAGGGACCAAAATCTAACCCTTCACTGATATCCGTATTT
This sequence comes from Capsicum annuum, assembly GCF_002878395.1. Lineage (NCBI taxonomy): Eukaryota > Viridiplantae > Streptophyta > Magnoliopsida > Solanales > Solanaceae > Capsicum > Capsicum annuum. The sequence continues at coordinate 108,455,951 of NC_061112.1, read as the reverse complement.
GTTCACTACATAATATAATACGATAAATACAGAAACTGGCTAAATCTGGCCATAAGGTTGTAACATCTAAATATACAGTCCTGAAAAGTAAATATTAATTCATCTGTCTGAAAAGCCTCTACACTGTCTTAACTGTGGAGTTGAAGGGACAATTCCCCAACTAACTCTGTCTACTAAAATCACTGAAACACTGAAATAGAACATCCTCGGATGATGAGGACTCACTGCTACATCCACTGCTACAAGATCTGACAGCTAAATACACTCTAAATCTCGCTCTTCTGAACCTATGGTGGGGAAAACACCATAGCATGAATGCGTCAGTACAAAGAATGTACCGAGTATGCAAGGATATGGTAAGGTGAAATATAAGGCTTATGCATAAACATAACAATCTGAATAATATGTATTCGTTGGAATAAACATATATAGAAACTCTGCTGTTACCAATTTTGAAACATGTTTGATCAACAATACACCCATGGATGCATAAAGTACAACTAAAATCATCATGACACGGAATGTTACATTTTGAACGCTGACACCCAAAAATAATAATACTGACAATAAGATACTGAGTATCTGAAGCTACTAGAGCTGACATCTGTACTTATCCATACTGAGAAATCGGATAACTGATATTACTGATATTTGATATTCAAATTCACCAACTCTGGAACAATGAACAACTGAATCTGAGATCAACCTTCATCTAGCAGGAAGTCTCTAGAACACTGAACAACTGAATCTAAGATCAACCCTCATCTAGAAGGAAGTCTCTAGAATACTAAACAACTGAATCTGAGATCAACCCTCATCTAGCAGGAAGTCTCTATACTCAATGATAATGATAATGGGTAAATAAGTTCGAGAGAAACCCTCATCTCGCAGGAAGTCTCTCTACTCAATGATAATGATAGCAATACTGGGAGGCCTATATCTGACAGCCTCAACTTTTGCACATTAACTGAGTCCTTTTCTGCGACTGTTACTAAAACTGTGGGAGTGATCATTTAACCGACTTGCCCCACTTACCAAAAGTGGGATCCAACCTGTACCCCAGTTGGAAGGGTGTCAATACCGCGCCACTAGTAAACACAACTACATAGGACCCTCTACTATCACGACCTCAAACGAGAATGGTGGGACCCTCTACTCGCAGGACAACCACCTCATCTAACCCTTTACTCACAAGATAGATGTCTTAACCTACGCTGGCGGCATAGTTCTAGAGCATAAGGATTGCTACCAATAATCAAACCCTCTACTCGTAGGAATGTTCCCATCCTTAGCTCGCTTGGTGTTGAATCCTACTTCCAACTGAAAGACACTTAATCGGTTTTTAACTGTACTCAACTAAATTAAATCTGTTCTCACATTATGATACTTTATCAATATGACAGAGTTCGCTTGATTTCGTTCTCTGATGAAGTATTTCTAAATGCCACTTACTTTTAAGATAAGCTTACTATCTCACAAAGTGTACGGAGGTCTGTAACGGAGTGAATTGATATGTAAGATTTCAGAGCTTCATGGCCCGAGTATTTGATAAAGAATGATTTCTGATATTACTGAGTTTTCCCCAAGTTTTGAAACTAACTGGGAGTTCATTGTTCATCGCTCGATTGAGATTACCGTGAAACTGACTCGGCTCTAGACCAGCAGACTATTTCGGGCATACATACCCCCAGCACACAATAGCATAAAGTAACACAAGATAGATAACTCATACACAACATACCCATAGGCCATCATACGCAACACATAATTGAGGACTTCACACTTAGCAAATCAAATGGCCTCATTTCTCCATATAAGCATCCAATCAAACACATAGGGAGCATGCTTTGGGTCCACAGCAAATACTACGCACAAACATCATAGTTACCTCAATAATTCATCATGGCATTCTATCATACACCCACAACGCACCACAAATTCAAGGAAATCAACTATCCATAGGAACAAAGCATGAATTTATCTTTTAAGACCTAATGAACCACAATGCATAGTTTCCTATTCTTTTAAATATTTTGTCAAACATATGGTAGACATAAGTTAAGCATATGGATGTGGCATGAAATCGTAATTTGGATAACAAACATGTCAAATACTTAAATTCTTCTTCATATAGGCATTTTAGCAATCATCTTACATGAACCATTTAGGGCATAGGTTTAATGCTCAATTTCATGCACCACAACACCATCATCCTTCAACTTCAACATCCACATTTCTCAATTCACAATCTAACTCATATTTAGAAAATATTTGACATATCAATCAATAGTAGGGATATATAATTCCCAATAACAATTATCAAGTCATAACAAGGAAATAATGGAATAATAGTATAAATCAAGGCTTAACAATTTAAATCATCATATATTCATAATCAATTAATTTTGGACCTATTATGTTATAAAAACAAAATCTCTAGTCTCTTAGGTATTTTCACAAACACCTTACAAGCACTTCTTAGGCATAGGTGGATTCATCAAGATTACAAGTATTCAATCACCCATTTCATATATTTATACATCACACACCACCATAGTTTCCACAAACATACAAAGATCCCTTCTTGGATATCATCAACTTCAACAACATAATCACCAACCATCACACAAATACTACACACATATACTTCAACCAACACACATAATCATCCCACACATATATCTCAACCACCATGTGAATACTACACACATACACAATGAAAATTTAGAAAGTATAATCATATATATATATGTACACATGTATCTTGAGCCTTTGAAAAAGGATTTGTGGGCTCTATGGATGAAAGGAGCCCATAGATAAACATTTTCATACCTTAGATTTCGTAGCCGGAAGTGATTGACGGAAGGAATTCTTGAATCAAAGCCTCCAATTAATTTCCCCCAATTCAAAACCCTAACCCTAACTTGATATATATATATACATACATACATATATATATATATATATATATATATACATACATACATACATATATGAGAAATAAGAGGAAAATAATACAAGTTCTCAGCTGAATGGGATATTTATAGAGGTTTAAAAGAGTGGTGAAAGACCAAACTGCCCCTAAGAAACAAATAAAACCCGAATCTGTCCTTCAGTGATCTATCCGATAGGCTGAAGTAAATTGGCCATAAATTTTTACTCCGATGTCCAAAGTGAATGAAACAAATTTCATTAGAAAGAAGATTCTCAGGGCTTTCCGTTGATATATAGAATCTCACACAATTCATTATGTAAAAGGAGTTATGATCGTTTGAAGTTGACCAAAAAAATCGCCTGGCTGCAGTATTTTTTTTTTCCTGCACATTTTACTATTCACAGTTCGATCGGAATGGTCGTAGTTTGATCGGAATGGTCGTAACTCATTGCTCGAGTGTCCGTTTTGGGTGATCCACATATCATTGGAAAGATTATTCGATGCTCTACAAAATGGTGGATCGAAATCCAAGAAATGACACACAAAAAAATTATAATCATTCTCGAAAATAGGATCCAATACGTTTTCGCACAAAATTTCGAAGAAAAATTTTCCGGGGTATTACAACATGTTTTCCCATAGAAGGGCCAGGTAATATCTTGCCACTTCTAGTGGTAATCACCATACATGAGCCATCATTCCATGAATTTTGGATCGTATCACTTGGTAACGTTCCGCTCTTTCTCTAGTTGAATACTGCGAAGAGTTGACTCATCTGCTGCTCCAACTGTTTGATTGTGGTGGAGTACGAGTTTACCAACAAACTAATAGATAATAGATCAGTCTTCATGGTAGTCACACCAGAGTTGGTAGCTTCCACTCCCTTTAACAAATTAGCCATCATGTTCTCCATGGACATCTTTTCTGAACTTGTTGTAGCAACCTCACGATTTCCAAGAGGGACATAGAGCCCGCTCCTATCATTTTTGTTCCTCCAATTTCCTTGCTCCCTATCTTTATAACCAGGATTATCATAATAATTCCAACCTTGATTTCATTGGTCATTGCCTCAGAAACCCCCTGATTATTAACATAGTCCACCTCTTCTTTTGTATCGGCATTAACTCTGTCCTGAGATCCCACAGCTTTTACCTTCTCAGTCTTACTTGATAGGAAGTGCTTGGTTAGCAAGTCCATCTGGATTTTAAGGTGATCCATGTCTTGGTCATACTCCCCATCTCTTCTGCGTTGTTCTGCAGTAATACCCCCAGACACAGTGAGGCTAGCTACTACAGAGTCCCTGGTATGCCATGCCCGACTCTGTTTGGTCATTCTTTCTAGCATCTCTGAAGCCTCTGGGAATGTAAGATCAACAAGCGAACCACCAACAGCATTTTCTACAATTGGCTTTATCACAGAGTTAAGAGCCCTGTACAAAGTCTCCATCAAGTGTATGTCCATCATATTATGGTTCGGACACTGTGTCAGCTTCTTCTTGAATCTTTCCCAGGTTTCATGTAAGGCTTCAGTTGGGAGTTGTCTAAAGTTACTGATCTCATCCTTGAACTGTACCCTCCTAGAAGTCAAAAAGAACCTTTCTAGGAAAGCTACTTTCAACTGCCTCCAGTTGGTTATAGAATCGGGTGTCAGCTCATTTAGCCATAAAGTTGCCTCCCAGACAAAGACAATGGAAACAATCTCAATCGGATAGCATTCTGGACTACTCCTAGGTTATCAAAATATTTACAAATGGTGACAAAATTCACCAGATGCAAGTTTGGTTCATCCCCAGGAAGGCCACCAAACAACCCCTTCAGATTGAGGAGTTGAATCATAGTACTCGTAATGTTGAATTTAACCCCAGGTCCCAACGGTGGAGGAATGATTGTACCGGTTGCACCTGCTCCTTCTATTCCATCATCATCATCATTGAGGTCATACTGTACTCTTTCCTTTCTTAGAATGGACGGTTCCTATTAACATTACGCCGTACTGGTGCAGCTGCTTGCTCTGCACACTTTGGATTACCAGGATTTAGTGACTCCTCGTCTCCCAAATCTTCATCCTCAGTATTTTGATGTCGTGCTTGTTGACCAACATTTGGTACATTCACCTGAGCTCTAGCTAAGTCTGTCAATCTATCAACCTCTTACTGTTCTGCCATTCTTCCAATTCGTTGCGGTTCAGGATTAAGTGGTAATAATGGTCCTCCAAAACTTCTGGTGCTTGGAATAGACTACAAAGATCCTGTAATAAACAAAAACAATAAATAAATGTAAAACTAGGAAACTTGACTAACAGTCAATTAGCGTACCCAACTTCAATTTACAATCGTATTCCCCGGCAACGGTGTCATTTTGTATAACGCTCAAACTACACCTCTCTAATGAGAATGTAAGCGATTGTTGTCAATATAAAACCCAACTAGGTTGGGTTCTAATCCCATAGGGAATATGGTGTGAACTTAAGTAGTTTGCAATTTAATCAACTGATAGCTGGATGTTTCCTGAAATGGGGGTTTTTAGTTTAGCAAGTAACTGTTGGTCACTTTAGTTATAGTGTTCGTAATCAAGAGTTTATGAAAAAACCAAAATTATGTTCACTAGAGGTTTTGGTACTTGACAGATGCTAATGGTGGTTCAAGATTCTACAGTAGGTAGGACAACAAGTTATCTTTATCGAAGTTATGCCTAAATGTCTCTCGACCTACTTAAGCATTTAATTATATAATCCTCTCAAACTTAGGAAATTTATATTCATGACCAGATTTTACCTTAGGTTAATCAACCTTGTTATAGCGTCAATTATTAAATGGAAGTTTTTAGTGCTTCCAAGTCCCTATTAATAGTTCACTTCCCACTATATTTGATTTCTTTCTCAAGCAAATCAAAGCAGGTATTATCTATCGTTTGCAACCAATAGACGATAATTAAAACCTCAAAATTATCAAAGATTCCTACCACCTTTTGAATCTTGAACACTCAATACCTTATCAAGACTTAAACCTAGCTCCCACAATTCAGGTTAAAGGAATTTAGTCGCTCATGATGTAATAATCGAAACAACTAGTTATATTCATGATTTGAAAGATAAACTTACCACAAGATGAATAGAAACTAGAGATTCTCAGATTAGATCACAGTAGTAATCCCAAATAATGATGATAATCTCTTCAAAGTAATTGTTTGTTCAAGTCAAGAAACTAGAGAGAGAAAATATCAAAATATGTGTCTCCAAAAGATGTTAGGAACTCTTAAGAAAACCCTAAACAAGACTTTAAATAGTTTAGCCTAAATAAGGAAACAAAATCACAGAGTTTAATAATCCCTCGAATTAGGTGACAAATTCGTGATAACCTATCAGGAGGCTGACGACTTATCACAAATGTCGTCATCTCCTCTTTTTTTTTATACTCACTACTTTAGGCTGATGACAAACTGTCATGTCCTATCAACTTCTTGATGACTTATCATGAAGATCGTTAAGTCTCTACCTCAGCTTTTATGTTCTGCCTTAGGCTGACGGCAATTTTGATGACCTATCAGCTCCTTGATGGCTTATCACAAAATGTCGTCACAGCTCCCAACTCAGGTGCATTCTCTGTCTGAGGCTGACGATGAAGCTGATAACTTATCACAGGGCTGACAACTTATCAGAAATATTGTCAGCCATACTTCTCTTTGAATTACTTCAGATTTCAACTCCTTTGCCTCCATCCTTGTTGGTTCTCTTGTATCATAGCTTCTACTCCAAAATCAAACATAAAACAATCAAAAACGACAAAAATTGCTTAAGACTTTGCAATTATTCTTAGTTAAAAGCCTTAAATGTGTTAGCATTAGCTCACACATCACTTCCCAACATCTTTTTCTTCTCAAAATACATAATAGGTTTGTCCACCACTGTCTAAGCAACTACTAGAGCAAGAGGAATCTTAACTGTAGGAGTCGCAGCTACTGGTTGTGCCCCCACCTTATACCACTTGATCTATAAATTATACACCATCCAACGGCACACCACTAATAATACCCAACACTAAACTAATGAATCTCTGATCACTGCTAAAGAAATGAACCCTAGTGAAGCCTAGGCTGATCCTCGGTCCACTGCTGCTTATGGCAGAAGAATATCTAGCTCAGGTGCAAAAATAGGGTCTGGGGAAAGCGACCTATCTTGGACACTAATTGGTTACAAGTCTTTATATTGTCCATGACCTATGGGTCATCAACGTTCAATAATAAGAATAGGATCCCTTAGATTAGTCTCGAAACCATCATCTCGTGTAGTGGTAGTAAGTGCCCTAGCCTTTTATGAAAAAGTAAAGTAAAGAAAATATTTTACAAACCTACTCCGACTCTTTGCACGATATGAGTGAAATAAATGAAAAACTCCTAAGAATGTCTCATAGCCTCTCAAAGATAGGAAACGAACGTCACATTCTGATCCACAGGACTCTACTAGACACCTTCTCTTGTACCGACAATAACAGTGAAACCTAGGCTTTGATACCAATTTGTCATGACCCACTTTATGAGTCATGATGTCACCTACCAATTTCGACAATAGGTAAGCCAATACCATAACCCAGAGCTAACATAATGGGTTAACTAGGTAAGAAAGGCCCAACATAGGTAAAATTCAAGAACATCAATTTTACTTTAGGGTTTTAGATAGAATAAACATCCTCCAAGATACAATCCCAAAACTTGGTACAGCTAGTACAAGAACAACTAATAGTATTAATATGACTCCAAGTCTAGAATTGTTAATATATCTGCCTCGGATGCTAAAGGCTGAACACAAAAGATGGAAGAAAATTGGGTGACTCGAACTCTATGAGCTCGCCCTATCTTTCATAATCAACCACTACACTAACCACGATCAATGACGATAGCTAATACTTAAATCTGCACTAAAAAGGTACAAAAGTGTAGTATGAGTACCAAAACAATGGGTATTCAATGAGCATCATCGGTCAACTAAGATAAATCATGATATAAGAATGATAAAGCTGCAAGATAATCACAACTAAGTCAAGCTACAAAATTGAACCTAAATCATCTTCATCATCACTATATATAATAATTAAGCAATTCAGAATAACAGTATAACACAAGGCATCAACACATGTCAATATCATCGTACATAACAAGCATGAAATATCGGAATAACAATATAGCATAAGGTATCAACAAATGTCAATATCATAGAGCATAAGGAATAAATGATTCAAAATCATAAAGCAACACAAGTGCAATCACAAGCAAACACAAGTAAGGAATAAATGATTCAAAATCATAAAGCAACACAAGTGCAATCACAAGCAAACACAAGTAAAAAATTGGCCCCCACACACCAACTAGTGCATAAAGTAAAGAATCCATCACGAAGTCCCATACCACCAAAGAGCACATTCAAGGGAGCATACAAGAATCAAATCATCAATATATATATATATATATATGTATGTATGTATGTGTATATATGTGAGTGTGTGTATATATATGTGTATGTATATATACATGCATATACATATGTATGTATATATATATATATGTGTATATATATATGTATTTATGTATATATGTATATGTATATGTATATGTATATATTTCCAACCTTCCCATTATCCATAGGGTTTTACAGTTTCCATCAAATGAAAATTTGTCACTATTCATAATCATCACCACTAATCATAATTGAATAACATATACCAATGTACTCATAACCGTAAACATACCACCATATAGGCACCTATCCATCAATACACCTTATTTACTCATTTTTAGCTAGCCAACGCTTACTACTAAACCAATTACTCACTAGTTATCATATAACCTTTCATTATTATCTAACCATTATTCTTCACATAATCCTTATTCATGGGTCAACGACTAAGCATCACTAACTAGCCAATATCTAACATCTGGTTAAGATTCGCCACTAGACCATAATCGCCAATTAACCAATGTTTATATCTAGGCATCACAATTCCACTAGCCACCATCAAATAAAAAGGCCAAAAATCACTATTTATACACTATCCATGTATCAACTAACAACTTTTATCAACTAACCTCATTAATCTACAAATCCTCATTTAACAAATGATCAACATCATGAACTTAGTCATCAATAGCAACTAATCATCAACATCACTAAACCCATTATCACTAACCACCATAATGATATAATCTTCACCATTATTAGACATCATTGACCCTAGTCCTCTTTATTATTATGACTCACTAATACATTAGACACTATTAGCCTCTTAAACAATATCCACCACTAAGTATCTATCCTCCCGAAATAAACAACTATACCACTTTATATCTCAACTCATTAAAAGTCGATCACCTACACCACTATTATCAACATTATACCTAACTACACAAGAATATAAATAATCATATAATGTCCATATATAGGGCTAGCCAGATTTAATCAGTAAGTGCATACATAGGCACATTAATTATAATATCCTCCGGTCTTGCTGGGCATACATCATCATCATATCCTTCGACTCAAACAGGGTATCAACATAATAATCATATTCTTTAGATATAAATCGGGTATCAATATCATCATAATATCCTCTGGACTCAAACCGGGAATTAATATATCATCATAATAACCTCCAAACTTGAAACATGTGTCAATATCATCATAATATCCTCTGGACTCAAATTGGGTATAAATATCATCATAATATCCTCTGGAATCGAATCGGGTATCAATATCTTCATAATATCCTCTGGACTCGAACCAGGTATCAATATGATGATAATATCCTCCGGCTTTATTGGGTGTTAATATATCATCATAATATCCTCCGAACTTAAACCGAGTATTAATACCATCATAATATCCTCTGAACTAGAAGTGGGTGTCAATATATCATCCGACCGTACCAGATATCATCGCATCAATATATCAATAATAAAGAACAAACCCCACAAGGCTAAAGTAAATGACAAGTAAGTAAATGAAAACCCCACGAGGGCTAAAGTAAAGTTCAAGCCCCACGAGTGCTAAAGTAAAAGAGAAGTAAGGAGAGCATATCTTCATATGTCATTATTCGTTGTTGAGGATAATTTATCCATAAATATATGAATATCTATATAGCATGAATATTACAAAGCATTAACGGGTTCAATATGGTTAGTAGCTTAGCTTCTCATAAAGTCAACAAATATACCTTTTCAGAGCCCTTAGTATCATGACTCATAATATTAGCAACAAGAAGGCTTTCTGGCATAATCACTAGTTTGGTTACTAGACAAAAACATAACATTAGTCCAAACATAATCGACATAGCATTCTTCCATATAGTCAATAAGTATGTCTCCAACACTATTAATGTCATCATTTTTAGTATTTACAACAAGAAAGATTTTTAGTATAATTTATTAGCATAATTATTAAGCATGATCATAACTTGGGCAATATCTAGTTAACGGCCTGAACACTAGCCTATACAATGGCTTAATCAAATGTATGATCAAGGACTCATCATTAAATAATCCATAATCTAGTCATTTAGACCTTGGGTATAACCATAAGCTATCTCATGAAAAATGGCCCTTTAGTCCTCAATCTTGCCTTAAGGTGGGTCAACAAGCCCACATCTAAATCTCTGAAATTCATTCTAAGTCAATTTCTATCTAATACTAGGCTAAGGTATCTAAGTCAAGCACTTTCACCAAGTCCATTAGAATTAAGGCAACCTCCTCTAGTTTGATCAACTATGTCCAATTTAATCTAAGTATGAGCAACAAGAGCAATTTATCTAATATTGAGTATTTTGAGGCATTCTCATGCTAAACATGAGTAATAAAGTCTATTCCGCTTAATTAAAAGGGAAACAAGTCAAGCTTTTTAACCTTTAAGATTCATATAGCTTAATTGGTCCAACTAAACCAAATCTTGAATTTCATCAAACCAATACTTAAAATCTATCCCAATCTAACAAAATATCAAAATTATATCAAAACAGAGCTCAATCTAACAAGGAATAAACCTAGCCTACCTCAAATCTGACGAATGCTCAACAATCCACCAACACTTCACTTTTCCCTTTAGAGAAGCTTCTTCAAGGTGCCAAGCTATCAAAAACATAATCCTCAAATCATTATGAGAAATTTGATACCCATATTGCACCATGGTGCTTCAAGTCCAAATACGACACCAAAAACTCCAAGTAGGTCCCACATATGGCAAACACGTTTTTGAGATCAAGCAAATATTCATAAACCACTAAAGAATCATAACCCACAAGAATTAGGTAAAAACCAAGCACATTTGGACTAACATCAAGCCCTCAAGCAATTTGGGGTTTTGGTCAAAATTCAAGAAATTTAAGCATGAAAAAAGAAGGATTCAAAGCTTTAATCTGTTGTTAATATATATATGTGTGTGTTAATCAAGCTTCAAACACCACCACCCCCCAAGAATCAATTTTGTAACACTCCATACTTTCAGACTAGAATCTAGACGTCGTTCCTACGCATATAGACCCGAATTAGAAAATTTCTTGGTAATATATGTGTGATCTCCTAGTAGCATGCTTTTAGAGTTGAAGACTTAAAATTATTATAAGTGTCAAAAAGAGACTTAGTCTCAATTTTTTTGACTTCCAATCTTTGAGGATTTTATTTTCGACCTTCCCGACCCTCAATAGTCATTGTGCTAGCTAGTTCATGATCCAGGAGGTCAATAGGTGTTTCCAAATGAGTTTCAGATTTTTTGAAATGCGTTTAGACCTTGTTTGGTGTTCCAAAATAGTGGACCAATGCATACTTGGCACGCCGCATCACCCATCACGTTGGTCAATTTTTGTGTAGGAAAGTACTGAGGCTCGATGAGATGGTGGCGCGATGCATCGAGTATCGCGTCAATTCCCTGATGCATTGTGCTGCCTGCAGCGTCGATGCCCAGTTTTAAGTTTTAAAATATCGGCGTCCTAGGGGGTAAATTAGTTATTTTCCCCATCTTTTTTCAGCCCTAACACAGGAATTATATCCCCAAATACCAAAAATAAGGTTATTTCCATCAAATTCCTCCAATAACACTCCCAAGGGTTTCAAACTAAAAATCCAAATAACTCAAGATTCAACCATGGGTTTTGAAAATTGATTGAAGATTTGGAATCCCCAAACCGTAGGCTTCAAGAATCACCCATTAATTTCCTAAATTGAGGTACGCGGGGTTTTCCTAAAATCTCATGGGCATAAAATCTTATTTTAATTATGTACAATGTTTAGAAATCATGATTTTAGGGAATGGGTTTTGGATTTATGAATATAATCATGTTTAAGAAATACTTGATGGAATTGTTTTGGTCTTTAGGTCTTTCGCCAAATTGATTTGAATTTATATATATGTAAGCATGTGTTTTAAGATTGACAATTGAATTAAGAGCATGACTCATATGGAATCCCTCTCTTGTTATGAATTTTCTCTACTTATCATATGATATGGATTGTTTGAATGGAAGCTTGAAAAACATGATATGAAAATGTTCTAATTGATGTTATGATTGGTTTATGATTTTAAATTTCAAAAGAGAGGGTTGTTCATGTTGAAAAATGTTGAATATAAATATATAACGAAAAAAGTTGCATGGTTCATTAAAGATTATATGACCACCATATGTTTATTGAAAGGATGGGAATATTTGCATAATTTTGACTTGTGTTTTTGGAACATGAAATCTCTTATACTAATCGTATGCTTGGGTGGTCTGAATTATGTTTTAATGAAAGATCATGGTTAATACATTATGGATAAAAAAAACATGACTTGCAAGTTTTGGTATGACGATACCAAATCAGACAATGCTATAACAGACACAGACTAGTTTAGAAATCAGACTTTTATCAGACTTTCATGATTTAAAATTCATAATGACTCATGTTTCAAAAAGGGTAAAATTGGGCATAAAGAGATGTTAGCTGGTTCCCCGAAGAAGGCACAAATTCAGACAACTCATTACCCAAAATCATGATTTGCCAATCCAGGTATATTATATTACGCTGGCCTAGTGCCCTGTGGCATATCAGATTCAGAAACTCCAACCCTTGCGGCACACTTAGGTTGGGGGCTTCCCTACTGAGTCAATGGAGAATTCCATATAGCCCATAGAATATCAGTGGAATGATCCGAGACTACCCCCTAGTCATTACACGGTGATCATGATCCCAAGGGACCACAAGCTAACCCTCTACTGATATTTGTACCTGAGCACTGCATAATATCATATAATAAATCCAAAAAACTAGAAGAAACTTTTCATAAGGTTCAAAACATCTAAAATACTCAAAACTGAATACTGATACATCTGTCTAAAAAGCCTCTAAACTGTATGAGTTGTGGAGTTGATAGGATATGTCCCCAACTAACTCCTTCTACTGAAAATAAACTGATTCTAATACGATAAAAAAGTAAGGATCATCCTCAAATGAAGAGGACTCACTGCTACATCTACTGCTGCTGACTGAGTCTGAACTGCTAAGGGTGCTTTGGATCTCGTGCCTATGAACCTATAGTGCAAAGTAAAACACCATAGGGCAAATATGTCAGTACGTGGGAATGCACTGAGTATGCAAGATAAGGTAAGGCTAAATGCAAGGGCTTATTCATGAACAATTACTTAACTAAATAATTATGAGAGTATTGAATGAGGACATATGCATGAATGCACAAACCATAACTGAAATCATCGTGACTCTGAATATTGATACTCGGATTCTACTTTACTGACATCTGAACTCACTTCTAATACTGTGATACTGAATAATTGAATCTTTTGATATTGATGACTGAGTACTGAAGTAGAGATCAGTCTTGTCTAGCGAGTGATCTCGGAAACTAATGATACTGAATCTGATTAACTGAATCTACTCATATTAATAATTGAATTATGAGCTTGCTACTATCGACTGGCTAAATCTGAGACCAAACCTCTCTAATGGATAATCCCTAAATCTACCACCAATGATAAGAAATGATTATATCTGAGATCATACCTATCTAGCGGAAGATCTCTAAATTTGATAATAAGGATAATTAACTGAATCTCAGATCAGGCCTATCTAACGGGTAATCTTTGGATTTGATAGTACTGATATTGATTAACTTTATGAGATACCAGGCTTATCTAGTGGGTAGTCCATGAATCTATGGAACTATCTGAGTTCCTTACTAAGATAGGTGACTGTATCTGACAGTCCTGATTTCTGAGTTCTACTCTAAAGACTAATACTGAAACTACAACTGTAGTAGTTCTCACTTAACCGACATGCCCAAATCTAAACTGGTAGGGTTCAACCTATAACCCCAGCTAGAAGGGTGTCAATATCATGCCACGCTTAAAAACCTCTACTCTGGTCAAGCCTCTCTGACGAGTGACCCTGAATAGGAAGTCAAGCCTAAGGTAGTATTATAGTCAAGCCTTAATCTAACGGGTGACTCCTGGTCCTGCGCAGGCTATGTAGTTTTGGAGTTCAGGGATTGCTGCTAACGACTCTGCCTCTCTAACGGGAAAGTCTTCATACCTGCAGTCTCTTGGTGTTAGCTCCTACTCCTAACTGAAGGACTCTAAACTGATTCTTAACTAAACTTAAACTGAGCTAAATCTATTACTGATCATATTTCTCAACTGATCTAACTGATTTAAGTTGAGTTCACTTGGTTCCAAAGAATGACAGAACAGTACTGGATCTCGCTATCTGACTGAATGATACTGAGCTCTGAATAGATTACTTGAATGCTACTAAGGTCTTAATTGAACACTTGAATACTACTAGATCTGAGCTGAGTACTGAACTGAGGCTAGAATATTAATGATACTGAGATTTATTATGTTCTGTAATTGTCTGAGAGTTTTGAGTTCTGTAGCTCACTAAGTTCTAAGAATAGTGGCTTGACTGAGATTATCATAAAAACTGACATGGGCTCTAGACAGCAGCTAATTTATCGGGTATAAATACCCCTAAGACTAGATAACATAAAAGTAAAACATAACAATTCTTGAATACTCATGATCATGGGATTTCATTCATCATTACAATTATTAAAGCATCTCTTCAAATACTTGGAAATCATAAACATGTGGTAGTATAGGGAGACTTGCTATTGGCTCATACTCCATTCCACAAGGTCTTGCATCAAACACTTAACATGCATTAAAGAACACATAATTGGGGAATTTCATGCTATCATGTCACAATTCATTCACTAAGGCTTTTCAACAAACACTTGGCATGCATGAGCTTGCACACAATTGGTGATTTCTAGTCAACATGCTATAATGGCTCTAATTCTTCACATAAGCATTTTATCAAACATATGGGGAGCATGCTTTTCCTATTCAACAATTTCTACACTTAATTGATATAAACACATCACTTAACAAGCAACTTGAAGAGAGTTTAATGTGAACATCACATGAATATCACATACTAGGGTGAAAGCTTGAAACCATGTAAACAAAATATGAATTAAAAATCAATAATAACATGAACTTCAATTCCAACTCACATGAATCATGAAACTCATAAACATAAGAATATTTGAATTTAGAAAAGGATTCTTGAACTTCTTGGGTGGAAGGGACCCAAGAATCAATATCTGCATACCTTAGGAAACTCTTTCTTGAAGGCTCTTGGAGAGATTCTTGATTTCTTGAAGAAGGGTTTGAATCTTGTTCTTGGGTTTTTGATCTTGAAAAAAACCCTAATTTGATGTTATGGATGAGAAATGAAGCCCTCAGCTTCAAAAATACCAAAAAGGCCCTTTTAAATATGACTTAAAATTATCGATTGGGACATGCGACGGTGGGGTGTGATGGCCCATCGTTGGGTCGACGATCCGTTGGTCCTGACCGTCATACTGGACCAGAACTGGGTCTTACTGGCTTGGTGTGACGGTGGGGTGCAATGGTCTATCGCTAGCTTGACGGTCTGTTAGACCTCTCCATCGCACTTAGATTTAGAGTGGACTAACTACCTCGATACGACGGTGAGGTACGATGGTCCATCGCTAGCTCGACGGTCCGACGGCCCGCTCCGTCGCATCTGGGTGATTCAGACTGCTTTCTGTAAAATGACCATAACTTTCTTATTCGATGTCAGATTTTGACATTATTGGTATCGACGAAAAGCCTACTCAATTCTATACATGAAAAAAGTCGATATTATGGAATTTCAACATGGTTTAAAATATTTATCACTTGGGAAGTCACTTCTAAACCTTTTAAGGATGGAATTACACTTCACTTGACACGCTCTAAGGATCAAACTATGAGAGAACTTTGTGGGGTATTACAATCAGACTTGTAGGGGAGTGCCACCTAACTCAGAAATAACACAAAGAATAGAATTTTCACCGTCAGGAATGTTTTACATGTATTCAAGAAATGCCCCAAGTGTTTGAAACTATATTATGCATGTTGTTTCATAAATTGCTCTTATCTATTTTATATATACAAATACATTATTTTGGATTTCTTCGCATACTAGTACATCTGTATTGACCCCTATCTTCCAGGTTCTAAGGTACAATCTAGGGGTCCTGATAAGCAGTAGATTTCTTCAGATAGAAGTGTAGAGTCCAGTGGTGAGCCTTATATATTTTATAATGTATATTTATTTTCAGACATTCATTATTAGTTATGGTTTTGGTCTACTAGTGGCCTTGTCCTAGTTTCAGACAAGTTGTCACTTTTAGATGTAGCAGAGGTTTCGCAGACTGGTTCAGATATTGTCTAGTTATTGATGGGTATTATTTTCCTCATTGAATTGAAAAATCAAATTTATGACCATGTTTCCATGATAATTTACAATTCCGCATCTTCTATTATATTTTTATTAATATTGTGCCTGTTTACCAGATATAGAAGGGCGCCCGGGCCTTCATGGTTAGGGATGCTCGTCACGGCCAGGGCCTCAATTTGGGTCATGAAAAACTTGGTATCAGAGCAAGGTTCATGGTCCCAGGGTGTCTGTGAAATCGCATCGGGTAGAGTCTTATTTATGGGTGTGTAGCGCACCACACTTATAGGCAGGAGGCTACTAGGCATTTAGGAATGTCTCTCTTTCTTTATGTTCTAGTTCATGCTACGGAGTCAAAATATTCCTCTTTTATACTCTAATTCATGCTATGGTTTTGGTCATACAAAAGTAAAGCTATCCCAATTCTTTTCTTACTTTGATGTGTTCAGATATGTCTCATTGTTAAAGTTATTCAAGTGCAGAAGTTTAGAGTCTAAATGAGATGGTCCTTCCTAATTGAGTCATATAAGATTTTAAAATTATGCAAGGACTTAAGAAAAGTATGTTAGTTCTTCAAGTTGTATTAATTCTGGGGTGAACTTTGATTTTGATGAAATCATGCTTTTCATCCTACGGTATTAAGTGTTTTCAGTCCTTTTCAAAAGTTATGTTGCAGATGCCACGCTTAAGATGGTTATAGAAACCCCTTATAGGCTGTGAATGAAAATGGCAAGATTAGCCAGTAAGTTATAAGTATAGACTCATTGTTGTATGTGAAATTTGAAGGTAGTCTAAATATATGATTGGGGTAAGTAAGTATGAGGTGAGAAAATAGAATATGTAGGTAAGATCGTATTGAGGTATAATATAAGATTAAGGTTGACCATGTCTATTATGTGACTTTAATCCCTTGACCTTCTTTTCTTTGGTAGTTGTAAACTAGTACTACTTTTGAGAAGGTATGTGGTAGATTTTGAGGTATAGTAATAATGTCATAAAGGTGTTTTGATTGTGGGTAGTATATGGATAAAATGAGGTATTTGGGTAAAACTTCCCAATTTGATGGACTAGTATATTATGTTGCATTCTTCATTGGTAGCAGATGGTTGATGCTAGACAGTAGGCTTGAATTTAAAGGTAGAATGTGGTGGTATGAATAGTGGCTTAAGGTTAATGTTGCATGTTTTGTGTTAATGAATTATTAGGCATGATGTGTTGAAATAGTCATGTTAATGGACTATAATATGGGAACCATAAGGTCATGATAGATTATTGTTGTTATGGAGTTCTAGTGTACTAGTGTTTCTTGATGTTTTATGTCATAATTTCCAAGTGAGAATTGTGTGTAAGGTTGGGTTGTAAGTCATGTTTAGCACTAGACATTAAGTTTAAATAGTTGATGGATATGAAGGTAGATGTGAGGATTTCTTGGTTAGTAATACTGGTTTATGAAAGTGATCTAATAGGCTTGAACAGTGTATGCAAGAGCTTAAGTTTATTTGATTCGTAATAAAGCAGATATTGTATGTATGATGTAGAAGTACGCCCAAGGTGATGTGAGGTTGCGATAAATCTTATTTTTAGGCTATTACATATTGTGTGTGGCTAGTGGTACCATTGAATTGCTAGGTGGAGAAAGACTGGTTAGATGTTATATGGTGTTCTAAATAGCCAAGTTAAGGAGTTTTGATTGATAGTGTTGAGCCTTTTTATATGAAATTTATTCTCATGGTAGAGAGATATAAGTTAAGAGTCACGATATTGGTATGCTATGACGGGAGTAGTATGGTTCATCAAAGGCTTGGTGATCCTTGTTAAGTGTTAGAAGCAAAGCTTGAGTCTTTTTGAAGATTGAGCTAATAAAAATAAGAGTTGAAGCACTAAAGAGTGTGCACTCCGACTATGGGGATACTCATGAAGATTCGTAGTAAGTGTGCAAGATTATGTAATGACTATTGGGGCTATAGAAAGATAGGAGTGTGTCTCAGAAGGTAGTATTAGCAGTGGGATTTCCACTTCCAGGTGTAATCATTCGGGTTAAGTCCTATTAATTGCACGTATTATCGTATTCCAGACCCCAAAGTGCAATGAGTGTAGTTCAGTTTAGAGTCTAGTAAGGGATATATCAAACTAAAGATGATGGCTTAAGGCTAAAGGGGAGATGATTGAACAAGTACCCAAGTCGAGCTCTGAGATTTTAGTAGTAAAGCCAGTATGATATAGAACATCAGAAAGTGAGGGTGAGGCTCAACCCATTCTTATCTCAGTATTTTTCAGTTATCCCAATACCTACTCATGCCTTACATTTTAGTTCCACGATCATAGTTCATGTTCATGTGTATGAAAGAGAATCATGTGCTCTTCTAGTTCCTAAATGAGGAAATTCCAGTTTATTCGGTAGTCAAAATCACATTCCATAAGTTATGAACTCCAAATTGAGGTCATGCATCTCATGACTCATGTACTCACGCTTGATGGTGTACTCAGTTCCCATAACTCATGCTACCCGCCAAATGATTGGTGAGATTTAGTTTTTAGCTAGGTATGCCCACAATTCAGATCACTTTTATGGATCCCTGATGTTGATTCATTGTTCCTCAGGCCTCAGTTAAGTATCAAATTTCATAGAGTATTGTAACACCCTGTATTCAAGTACGTGTATTGGCGTATTCAAGTATGTGTATTGGTCTTATTTATATGGAATTAATTTTTTTATTTTATTTATACCAGAACTTGCCCGTCGATGGTTCCATGCAAAGGTTATTGAATAAGCTTTCTAACGATATAAAGATTTCCAAAAATGGATAGGTTTCGGATATAATCGAGCACGTTCGAAACTATAAAACGGTGGCCGGGATATATGGGAATAGTAAATATGCAGGAATATTTCCTGCACACAAACTACTGAGGCCAGCCAAATTTTTGGGTCAACTTCGAATGATCATAACTCCCTTAATATAATGAACTGGGAGATCTGCGACCTATTCAAAGAAAGATCTTTGAGTCTTCCTTCCAATGCAATTGGTTTCATCCAAATCCAACGTCTTAGTAAGGAGTTATACTCATTTTACTTCAGCCTATCAAAACAGATTTTTAGGGTCAACTTCAAACGACCATAACTCCTTTTACAGGATGAACTGGGTGGCCTGCTTTATATGAAATGAAATCCCTTTGAATTATCCTTCCAACGATACAAATTTCACCCAAATCCGATATCGGAGCAAGGAGTTATGGTCGATCTACTTTAGCTTATCAACACAGTCTACCAAAGGACAGATTTGACATTATTTAAATTTTAAAGGCATTTTGGTCATTTCCTATTATATTAAGGACGGGAATATGTGTGTATATATATGTATATGAGTTCAAAAACTCATTTTCATCATCAATCATTGAGAAAGAACAAACCCTAGCCAAATTTGACCTTTAAATTACTTTTGATTCAACCGTAGAAATTCCAAAGTAATCTGATAACTGCGTTTGTCATCTCGAGAGCTTCAAACGGCACCTATTATTTGTGCAAACAGGATTGCATAATCAAGAGGCGAATTCTAAGGTATGAATATTGTTTGCCTTTGTTCTTTTCCATATGTATATGTGTGATAGAGGATTAGATGTATTGGTTG
Source organism: Capsicum annuum (assembly GCF_002878395.1). NCBI lineage: Eukaryota > Viridiplantae > Streptophyta > Magnoliopsida > Solanales > Solanaceae > Capsicum > Capsicum annuum. The sequence goes on along the minus strand of NC_061112.1, from coordinate 108,435,615 downwards.
TTATTGAAAGGTGGTGGAAATAGGGTTATGGATTATTTTGCATGGTTTGGTTGTATTGAATTGTGGAAGGTGGATATGGTAATTGAGTTATGGAATGTGTATATGGTGATATACTATTGAATTGATGATTATTTATGTCTATGGCTCAATTTGGTTTAATGGATTGGTTGGAAGGATAAATGAATCCAAACTTGATATTGGAGGATGTTGTATGAATATGCATGGCATGTGAATGTAATTGGAGTATAAGTGGGTTAAAGTGACACCCTTTATGGTGTAATTAAGGTTTACTACTTAACCACTAGTTTGGTGAATTCAAATAATTGAATTGTGACGTTTGGTTGCTAATACTAGATTGCTATATATGTTCATTGTAGATAAGTAATCCGAAAAGATGGGAAGTCCATTTGGGACTAGTATTGAAGGTTGACAGTCAGGTATGTAAAGCATACTCTATATGTTTCCTATTACGATTTATTCACTTATTTCTGATTTCTATTGAGCTCCTATATCATATGTGATTATCTACAGCTTTACATACTCAGTACATATTTCGTACTGACGTCCCCCATGGGTGACCTGCATTTCATGTTGCAGGCACAGGTACCTCAGCTCATACACCGCACAAGTCGGAGCCAGGATATCTAGCTGCTTTTGGTGAGCTCCAGTTTGCTTTGGGGCTTTCTGTGTCATATCCAGTCACTTTTGGTATTGTATAGAAGTTAGTTATATGGTGGGGCGTGTCCCGACCTTAGTTAAACTCTGTGTATTGTCTAGAGGCTTTGTAGACCTAATGTACAGTCAAGGTGGTATTTTCTTAATAGACGTGATGGCTCCAATAGCCAAGTATTGTATATACATATATATGTGTGCTCGAGCTTATACAGGTGATTATTTCCTTTTATATGCGACATGATGCTGTCCGAATTTTGGGTTGTCATAGAGGTATGCATGGGAAGTATAAGGTTATAAGTTGGTTCTCCCGGGCCTCCTCGATTATGGGTGCCAGTCCGCCCCAATAGGATTTGAGGCGTGACAAGTATCCTTCCATGTTTCAAGGTCTTATGTTCTAACCTTTTAGTGACTCCTCCTACTTAGTCTACGAGTTCACTTTGCTAATTCCTTATGTTATGTATCCATGCCCTACCTATGTCTAAGGTTTGATCACTTTATGTAACTCATGACATATACCGACTTCCAAACTAGAAGAAATAATGTCCCTCGATGAGCCGGTGATTCTAAGTATCCAAGCTCAATATTATGTTGCTCATGAACAGCAAATTTGTGTCCCAAATCATGATTGGTTCTAGGGAATTATGTTTTTTGTATGTTAATGACTCATTTTATGTCGGGATTAGCCAAAATGATAAAGTTGTGCTAACTCATAACTATTTCAGTTTTGAAAATGAGAAGCGGTAGCTTCGGGTAGAAGTCCTTGCCTAAATCGTCGACTTCATGAATTCCATACTCATTTTATAAGACTCATGATGAAAGACCTCATATTTCTCACTGTGGTTGTCCTAAGAACTCGTGATATGTTGAGTTTATGCCAGGACGACTCTCCACTTGTGATCCAAACACTTGATTTATGAAACCCTCTGTGATTGTACCGTATTTTTCAACTCATGTCCTGCCTTGAGTATGGGAATTAGTATATGTTATACCCGAATAGTGCTACGCCCTTTCATGATGCTCTTGCCCAAGTCCTTTAATGATCCTCTATATGCTAGTATGATGGTGGTTGGGGAAGCATAGAAGTGTGTTAGGTGGGGGAATATATGTTCTTGAAGGTGAAAATTTTGATGTGATTCTCGAGCTAAGGTTATAGGTGAAAGGAAAAGAGGGAGATGAACTTTTGTTATGTAAAATAGCTGCGAAGGAGAAATATGGCGAAAATAGTTTTGAGAGTGATTAAAATTTGGCGGTCTTAGTAGGGAGATCCTTGTGGTGGATGTAGTAATTATTAGGCTCGAATGTCCTTACTAATAAAGACACAAATCTGTGTGCAATGTGGCTAGTATATTTTGAATTATGACTGGAGATTGTTGAATTATAGTGATGAGGTGAGGTGACTTCTTAATGTGATGTAGAGTGTAGTGTCCCATGGTTTAAATTAGCACCTTTTTTCTCTGGGTTAGGCTTGAATATAGAAGTATTATATGGAGGGACACAAATTCTTGTGGTTAGATATGTTATGGGAGAATTGTAAGTTGCGAATGATGAAGTATGTTGATTAATTTCGGGGTATAGATGAGAAGTGTTGCTAAGTTTAAGTCCTTTCATTGTATCTTGTAAGATGGAGAATGCTAATACTTGTATGTTCCGCGGGAAGCTTATCTCATATCTTGTACCAATCTTAATCAGGCGGAGGACTCTTAGAAAAAGTAAGGTTTTACAATGTTTTGATTATGTGCCATAAAACATATGTCAAGATCATACTGATGTCATGTTTTGTTATCTCAGGTTTCGTGCTTACTCATTCCCTAGGGGTTATCATGAAGATCTTGTTATGCCCTTGCATATTCTTGTTGGGAAAAAAAATGTTCAAATCAATATTATGTTCCTTATTCTACACTTTTAGAGTGGCAAAAGTCCCTACCCATCATTCGAGGACAAATGATCCCAGGGGGAGGCAATGTAACGCCCTGTACTTTCGAACTAGAATCTTGTAATGCCCTAATTTTCTGAACCAGAACACTACACGGTACTTATGACCTCGAGGGACCACAAGCTAACCCATGACTGATATCTGTACCTGTATACTGCAATTCATGACATAATAATGTGGAAAACATGCATATTAGGCCATAAGGTTCAACTGAAATAATATAACATCCATATGGGTGAAAAATACCCAAAATAACTGAAAACTGAATCTGAAAGCTAAATCTGAGCGTAAATCCAAAAGCCTCTAAGTACTGTCTGAAATAAGGAGTTGAAGGAATATGTCTCCAACTGACTCCGTAAAATTGAACTGAAGAAATAAATGAATAAATCAAATAATGTCGTCCTCGAATGAAGAGGAGTCACTGCAACTCTGTATACTGAATGCAACTGCTACTGCTGGTTTGGGACTTGTGCCTCTGAACCTATGGTGTAATATGAAAACAAAGCACCATAGCACAAATGTGTCAGTATAACTGGAGTACTGAGTATACGAGTGAGGTAGGCTAATGCAAAAGGTTTACATGTATGAATAATACTATTGACTAACTGATATGAACGTAAGAGTACAATATACATACATAGTAACTAAGATTGTGAGTACATAATGGCTAAATCTGTACGCTAATACATGGATGGAACCATAGTTCTGATAACATGGATGACTGTATCTGATAGCCCTAAATCTGGTTGAACTCTCTGAGTTTCGTGCTATAACTGAATTTGACTGTATCTAACAGTCCTAGTATAATGATATCTAAAGAACTGTCTGAGTTCTTTTACTGAGACTGATACTGAAACTGTGGGAGGTAGTTGTTTAACCAACATGCCCCATGTATGCCATTATGGCTAAGCTGGGGTCCAATCTCAGCCCCGACTGGAGGGGTGTCAATACCGCGCCACTGGTAAGGACAGTTGTGAGTGACCCTTATCTGGAAGGTACTCAAGGTGAGAACGGTGGGACCCTAAACTGACAGGTTAAGACACCTCATCAACCCTAATCTGACAGGCTAAGATGTCTTAACCTATGCTGGCTACGTAGTTCTGGAACACAAGGATGACTGCTAAGGATCACACCCTAAAACTGGTAGGTGATTCCCCATCCTTGGTTTCACTCGGTGCTAACTTCTACTCCCATCTGAAGAGACTAAACATGATTCAACTGACTGTACATGGACAGAATAATTGACTTTCGTTGACTGACGGAGTAGTGCTATTATCTGAGAGTTAACTGAGATCATGAGATTTTTGAGGTTTCCTGAGTCATATGACTGACTGAGTTCTATAGATTATATCTTGACTAAGATTATCGTGACAACATGACATGGCTCTAGGCACACCGCTATTTTTTTCGGGTATGAATACCCCCAGGACCCAATAGAAGGAAACTGACACACATGACATGACTTGATCACAAGATTTGAGTCCACAATTCATAATATCATAAGTAGGGGATATCATATTTCATATAGTTATTCAACATCTTAAACATTTTAGGGAATGCATAGATATATTTCGTGTACATATTATATACCTCCATTATCTTGCATGCTTCATACCACCACAATAGCAACACATGAAAAGCATGGAATTCATATTGAAGTATATAGCTAACATGAACTTGTCATTTAGACATCATAGAACCATACAAACATAGCATCCTAAGCATTTTATCAAACACCTCGCATGCATTCTTTAAGGCATAGGTGGGTTTCATACTTGCACCATATTAAACCACCTAAAGTTCATGGTTTTCAATTAACAAACATATATATTCCATGAAAACACCTTTAGACATCACATTGAAACTTAAACAATAATCGTCAACATGTACATACTCATATCACCACAAAAGTTTACAAAATAATATTTAAAACATGGTTCTTGAGCTCTACGAAAGGATTGGATCCATAGATGAACACTACGCATACCTTAGTGATTTAATCTTGAAAGAGATCTAATGTTTCTGAAGGTTCTTGAAGAATTCCTTAGTCTTTCCCTTGATTTTTCTTGACTAGGGTTTAACCCCTTTGGGAAAGAATGCTCTTGTTCCTGAGGAGATGATCTTGAAAAAAAACCCTAATCTTGTGGTTGAAAGTGTATGAGAGAGCTTTTTGAGATGTTTTAATTAAGGAGAATGGAAGATAATACGTTCCTTGAGGGTTATAAGTCATGGGAAGTGAAGGAAAAAGACCAAAATACCCTTATGAAATAAATTCCCAGTTGCTGAAAAAAATAGCTGACGACATTTGTGACAAGGCATCAAAAATGTGGTAAGCCATCAAAAATGTCGTCACACAGAAGTTGGAATCTGCCTAAGGCTGACGACATTTGTGACATGGCGTCAAAAATGTGGTAAGACATCAAAAATGTAGTCACACAGAAGCTGGACTCTGCCTAAGGCTGACGACATTTGTGACATGGCGTCAAAAATGTGGTAAGCCGTCAAAAATGTAGTCACACAGAAGCTGGATACTGCCTAGGGCTGACAACCTTCGTGATAGGGTGTCACAAATGTGGTAATCTACCACGAATGTTGTCACCTAGGAGCTGGTTTCTGCCTAAGTCTAACGACCTTTGTGGTAGGGCATCACAAATGTGGTAAGCTACCACGAATGTCGTCACACTATTTCTAGCCTGACATGCTGGAGTAAAATAGGAATAACTCTTTGCGCTGATATCGGATTTAGGCTAAATTGGTATCGTTGGAAATATAATTCGATTATATATCTGTTGATAGGTCATGAGCTCAAAAATTCCAAGTATAACGAGAGATATGCTCATTTGAAGTTGACTATACCAATATCCTTCTCAAGAATTCAATTGGTAAGAAATGTTTTGATTTATCTGATAGATGGGAGTTATTTGAAGCCTTAATATACATCTAAATTACTCATAAAACTATAAAAAAAACCATAATGTACTATACATGAGCTTGGTACATGGCTCTAATATTGGTTTGGATTTCTTGGGGTATTACAAATCTAGACCATCGTTCCAACGCATATAGACCCAAATTAGAAAATTTCTTGGTAATATATGTGTGATCTCCTAGTAGCATGCTTATAGATTTGAAGACGTAAAATTATTCTAAGATTCAAAAAGAGACTTAGTCTCAAATTATTTGACTTCCAATCTTTAAGGATTTTATTTTCGACCTTCCCGACCCTCCATAGTCGTTATGTTAGCTAGTTCATGATCCGGGAGGTCAATAGGTATTCTCGGACGAGTTTTGGATTTTTTGGAATGCGTTTAGACCTCGTTTAATGTTCCAAAACAGTGGACCAATGCGATCTTGGCGCGCCGCATCGCCCATCGCATTGGTCAATTTTGTGCAGGAAAGTACTGAGGCTCAATGAGATGGTGGCACAACACGTCAAGTATCTTATCGATGCCCTGATGCACCGTGTTACCTGCAGCGTCGATGCCCAATTTTCAATTTTAAAATATCCACATCCTAAGGGGTAAATTAGTTATTTTCCCCATCTCTTTTCAGCCCTAACACAGGATTTATATCCCTAAATACCAAAATAAGGTTATTTCTATCAAATTCCTCCAGGAACACTCCCAAGGGTTTCAAACTAAAATTCCAAATAACTCAATATTCAACCATGGGTTTTGGAAATTGATTGAAGATTTGGAATCCCCAAACTGTAGGCTTCAAGAATCACCCATTAATTTCCTAAATTGAGGTACGCGGGATTTTCCTAAAATCTCATGGGTATAGAAATCTTATTTTAATTATGTACAAGGTTTAGAAATCATGATTTTAAGGAATGGGTTTTGTATATATGAATATAATCATGTTTTAGAAATACTTGATGGAATTATTTTGGTCTTTAGGCCTTCCCCCAAATTGATTTGAAATTATATATATGTAAGCATGTGTTTTAAGATTGACAATTGAATTGAGAGCATCACTCATGTGGAATCCCTCTCTTGTTATGAATTTTCTCTACTTATCATATGATATGGATTGTTTGAATGGAAGCTTGAAAGGCATGATATGAAAATGTTTTCATTGATGTTATGATTGGTTTACGGTTTTAAATTTCAAAAGAGAGGGTTTTTCATGTTGATAAATGTTGAATATAAATATATAACGAAAAGAGTTGCATGGTTCGTTAAAGATTATATGACCACCACATGGTTATTGAAAGAATGAGAAGTTTTGCATAGTTTTAACTTGTGTTTTCGGATCATGAAATCTCTTATACTAATCGCATGCTTGGGTGGTCTGAATTGTATTTTAATAAAAGATCATGATTAATACATTATGGCCCAGAAAAAACATGACTTGCAAGTCTTGGTATGACGATACCAAATTCGACAATGCCATAACAGACATAGACTAGTTTAGAAATCAGACTTTTATCAGACTTTCATGATTTAGAATTTAGAATGACTCATGTTCAGAAAAGGGTAAAATTGGGCATAAAGATATGTTAGATGGTTCCCCGAAGAAGGCACGAGTTCAGACAAGTCATTGCCCAAAATCGATTTGCCGATTCGAGTATATTATATTACGCTGGCATAGTGCCCTATGGCGTATCAGACTCAGCCATTCCAACCCTTGAGGCACACTTGGGTTGGGGGCTTCCCGGCTGAGTCAATGGCGGATTTCATATAGCCCATGGAACATCATACTTGTAGGGGAGTGCAATCTAAATCAGAAGTAACACAAAGAATAGAATTTTCACCGTCAGGAATATTTTACATGTATTCAAGAAATGCCCAAGTGTTTGAAACTATATCATGCATGATGTTTCATAAATTTCTCTCATATATTTTATATATACAAATAAATTATTTTGGATTTCTTTGCGTACCAGTTCATCTGTATTGATCCCCTACCTTCCAGGTTCTGAGGCACAATCTAGGGGTCCTGATAAGCAGTAGATTTCTTTAGACAGAAATGCAGAGCCCAGTGGTGAGCCTTCTATATTTTAGAAGGTCTATTTATTTTCAAACATTCATCATTAGTTATGGTTTTGATCTACTGAGGGTCTTGTCCCAGTTTAAGTCAAGTTGTCACTTTCAGATGTAGTAGAGGTTTCACAAACTAGTTCAGATATTGTCTAGTTGTTGATGGGTATTATTTTCCTCATTGAATTGAAAAATTGACCATTTTTTCGTTATGATTTACAATTTCGCATCTTATATTATATTTTTATGAATATTGTGTCGGATTACCAAATATAAAAAGGCGTCCGGGCCTTCATGGTTCGGGATGCTCATCACGGCCAGGGCCTCGGTTTGGGTCGTGACCAATTTAAAGTAATCTATCATTTTAGGGATTCCATGGCTCAAAGGGGAGTGAAAATGGTCATTTTCACGACCAAGGGGACTATTTATAGTACCTTGGTCACGGTTAAATCTGGTCCACGAGGTCAAAACTTGTTTATGACTTCTTGGACTTATTTGGACTTTATTTTTTGCAAACAAACTATGTATCCCCACTAAATTTGATGTTTCAGATGCATTGGTGAAGTTAGATTTCCATCTAAGGCTGTTTAGACCAATTGTGGACCCCACACCAGGTCTACCGATTTTCTCACTTTCTGACCAATTGGTCGAAATGAACTTGGGTGTATTGGAATCCGAACAAAGGGTCATATTAGTTTAAAATTGATATTTTAAAGCTGCTGGAACAATCGCAATTTGCATCCAAAGTCGTGTAACTAAAGTTTTTGCAAGTGGCCATTCGAAACCAATAAAGACTTCTAATAAATAAATGGTCCAAAAACTAAATGAATTGCTTGGTAACCAAACTATCAGTTCTAGCAAGTCATAAATGACTTGATACAGCTATGAAAAAGCTCTAATGGTGAAAATAAGTAAACAATACGAAAAATAACTTGAAGGGTCATTACAAAGTATCAATGATGATGTTATGGATAATTCTTTTCATCCATCCAAGATCTAGCAAATCATACAAGGGGCAACTTAAAAAATGGATAAAGTACAGAAATCCGCCATATAAAGGTACAGACCCAACCTGGGAGGCTTCATGATATGAAACCTCCAGCTAAATGTAGGATTAGTCTTACCAAAGAGGCAAAGAAATCGGTTCGAGTCTTCTTTATCTTGCTAAAGGAATTTTTCAAAGTTATTAATTTAAATGCATTTACTTCATCTTTTTAATTCCTGCGTCACTTAAAGAATTCAGTCATTCTCCTTCTTTGATTTTGATATTTTGTTTATGTTCATATTTCTATGATTGAATTCATGATCAGTCGTGGTGATAGAAGAATATAAAGAGAGAGAGAGAGAGAGAGGAGAAACTTTATTTTTCACGATTATACTCCCTCCTTTAATTTTGTTAGAAGTGATTTGCTTTTAAAATTTGGGATTATATCAATCCTATCATTTATATATAAGATAAGTAATATTACAAAATTTTATAAAAATATAATTCTAATTTTAACTAATACTTCTAACCAAACACAAGCAGATTTAATCTCAAAATCTATACGGGGAAATATTCTTTTACAATCCCTTACAAATTGAATAGAAGCAAATAACATTTACAGATATCTTATGTGTAATTTTTCCTCTTTTATATGTATTCATCATCCTCTCCTCAAAATGATTGAACACCACTAAAAAAATGTATTTAGTAAAAATTGATCCCTAGATCTCATGATAAATAGTTTAATTTTTAATCAAGTGCACAATTTATAGCTTGTTTGGTCAAACTTGTAAAAATTTGCTTATTTTGTAAAGTATTTTTCAAAAAGGTATTTTTCATGAGAAGTAATTTTTTGGGCCAATAAAATAGAAAAAACGATTTAGAGCAATAATAAGTGTTTGATCAAACTTCTCAAAACGTGTTATTTTGAAAAGGAAAAGGGGTAAATATATTACAAAGTGGGCGGAGGTAATGAACTCTCCTAGTGCACGTTAATCTAATGTATGCCTGCTATGGGTAGCTTGAACCAAATTATCCCTAAAAGATTTCTTCTGATACCTTATTCTAACGAATTGCCATCCTCTTTATAATTTTTTGTTAATATCCACCATGAATTGTATTTACAATGATAGCATTCATGTAATGAATGTGTGGTTAGCTTTTTAACCTCTTGTACTTGCAATATGCTTGGTCTATATTTATGTAGTCAAATTAATACATTAAAAAAAAACATTGGAATATCAAACTTATGGAGACAAACCAATGTTTCAAGAGTAGAATCTTTCTTAAATTGTAGGGTTTCCACGACTTTCATTCAATTTTGTTCCACCATAAACTATCTTTGTCTAATGCAACTAATATTAATAGGAGTACTATTATATTATTACAGATAAATAATCAAGAAATAAGAGCGCAGAGGTAGAGGTGATCCCAAACAAGAATTCAGAAGCAACAGGCGCTATGGAAACTGCTGACACAGATATTGATTATATTACAATTGAAGACTCAAATGATGAGTCAAAAAATATGTAATCATATGGTTAAAGCATATGATATAGTTTCTGGATTGTTTCTTATTAATTATGGTTTAAAGATTGTTGACAAGATATTATTAAAGTATTTTATTAAATATATGGACAATATGATGTAGTTGCCTTCTAAGATCAGATGTAGACCAATTATTAAATAAGGTTTGTCCCTTTACCCCTTATGTTTTATTGATATATGCATGTTTTGCTATTGTGAAGGAAGTCAATTGTGACACATTTATCATGTTGATGATATAAAATTTTTATATCTATGGAATAGACGCACATTAAAACTGATTTAGAAAATACTAGAGCATTCGAGTATTAGAAATAAACACAAAAAACATAGTTTCTTCTTATGCAAATAGTTAACATTTATTGGAGCCTACCCATCATGACTTGATCAAATTCTTGTCAATTTCTTTTATTGAAGTATAAGATGGTGACTACTTGAAAAATTTTGCACATTGTTTATATTTTGTAAATCATATGAATTTTTTGCATTACTCTCTTATTGCAAGTTCATGGAGTTCCATAATTTCCATTCCTGCAGGAAGACTTCTTTTATTGAAGTATAAGATGGTGACTACTTGAAAAATTATGCACAGTGTTTATATTTTGTAAATCATATGAATCTTTTGTATTACTCTCTTATTGCAAGTTGATGGAGTTCCATAATTTCCATTCCTGCAGGAAGACTACCTAATATGAGATGAAGAGCAATGCACAATTTCAGAATTATCCAGTTCCTAGTTTTCTTTATAATTTAGGTAGAGAAATGTGTATGAAGGCGAAATCCTTCAAACACCATTAGAAAGGAGCATTTCAGTTTTTCTCTTTTCTAAGGGTGTTTGGATTGAGGGATCATCTCTTTTTTTTTTTTTGAAAGTAGGGATAAACCCAAATTTTTTTTTTGAAAGTAGGGATAAACCCAAAATATTTGGTTATATCTCCTTTATTTTTAGTGAAAGAAATTTTTTTGCAAAATAATGAAGCTTCAATCGTAAATTTTTGTTATATTTTATATAAGCGTAATGATTATTTGTTTCAACAATAAATTTCTTATTATTAGGCAAAATTTGTAAAATAAAGTTAGCCAAAATATCATTATTCCTATCCAAATAATTTTTCTGGCTAAGAAGTGAAGTGTTATCAACTATTTTTTAAAACAAAGTTAAAGTGGGCATCTGTTTAAGAAATCAAGTGAACAAAGAATATAATTTATGTGGTAGTCGAGTGTATCTCACTCTCTTAGGAAGAGATCATGCAAGAGTAAAGAAAAATTCAGAAAGGTAACTAAAATTATTAAATAATTTAGGAGGGTCTAAATATAACACGTTACGGATCCAAATAAAATATGTCATGATGACAATTGTTATTTATTCAATTTCAATATGTGATTTATTAATCAAAACTCTTTTTATTAGGATAATAAATGTAGTATTTCCAAATAAAGAAACGAAATAAAATGGTCACCATGTCTCTTCTAATACATTCAAAATTTAAGTAAAATCTGAGTTGTGTTCATATCCAACCCTCACCCCTAACCCCGACCACTTCTAGTATTTTTCCTATATATATTCGCCCTCCTCTCCTCAAAATAATATATGTGAAAGTGACAAATATGAAGAAACAAAAGAGTATGTTCAAGTATCAATGCAAATGTTGTGAACAATCCTTTCCTTCCAATCAAGCCTTAGTTGGTCACATAAGAGGCCATTTAAAGTATGAATGGGTTAACGGAATCCGTCAACAACAAGATTTGTTACTAATAATCATCAACAACAAGATTTTGTTATTGACTCATCAATTCCTGAACAACAAATTTCTGCAACAACATTTGTTACTTTTTCAAGCAATGCTCATCAATTACTTTCGTTTTCGATACAGATCCGACGTAGGCTTTATGATATAAAGACTCTAGCCAGGTTCTGGGATGATCTTACTAAAGATGAGAAAGAAATCATCTCAAGTCTATTGGTTCTTGCTAGGGGAGCCTTTTAAATTTATTAATTTGAATAAACATGCATTTGTTGGGATTCGTTGTAAAATGATGATCTATTCAAATCTTTTATCTAATTAAGAGAAATTTTTCTTAGTGAAATGACTCTCCTTTTAAATACCCTAATTTATTTGCAATTTAAAATATTTAATTATAAATTTTAAAAATTATAAAGTCCAAAAATTGATCTGTTATATACAGATTGATTATCTATTTTGATATATTAATATCGATTTTTCAATCACAAAATTTTTCTTCAAAAAAATTAATTGATGCTAAAGTTAGAAGATAGTAGAAAACTTACAATTAGAAGGAGAAATAAATAATAAGAAACAAATACATTGCTTCAATAAGAAAAAAAATTGAAAAAATAATAAATTTTCAGTAAGAAGGGGGAGGAAAACTAGAGAGAAGCAAGGAATGTAATTTGAAAAGGAGGGCTAGGTTTTATGTTTTAAGTTTATGAGCAGACAAGAATCATAATTTTTACCATGCTATTATAGTCTAATCCTTCGTTAATTTATTTTTTTACTTTTTAAATTAAAAAAATGAATGAAATTATTTTGTCTACTGAAAACTTAAACAAGTCTGTCAGCCAATTTTCTTGCATTTGCTCCATTTTTTTAATTCCTTCACCACTAAAAGAATTTGTGTCTTTTGTCCTACATTGATAATGATCTTTTTGTTTGTGTTTTCTACGATCAGTCGTAGCGATACAAGGGAACTGAAGAGAGAGGAGGCACCTTAGCTTTTTTGCACTTATAACCTTCTAATTTATGTAGAAGTCAATTGATTTTAAAACTTCTGAGTATATAATCCCACCTTTATAAGTGATATAAGTGATATCATAAGATTTGATATAAAAATAATACTATCAATTTTAGCTAATGCCTCTAACCAAACACGAGATATATAGATTTTAATCTCAAAGTTTGTATGAGGAAATGATCATTTATGACTACATACAAATGAAAAGAAAATTATATTTCTTAGATATCTTATGTGTACAAATAAAAACCACTTGTACAAAATATAATTTAAAAATAAGTTTTTAAAGAGCACAATGATCAATCTCCTAATCAATACATAGATAAACTTGTAATTCCTTGAAATAACCCACCACTTAAAAGAATTTCATTTTTATACTTTACTCTAACGAATAGACGTCCTTTTTGTAAATATTGACTAATTTTTTCCATGATTTATATTCATTATTGTACTTTTTAATTAAGTAATGCGTGGTTAGCCGTTTCACCTTCTATACCAACAATAAGCTTGGTTCCATTTATTGAGTTACATTAATACATTCTAAAAAGAAAGACCAAATACAATTTATCGAGTTGGCAAATCTTATGGGCGTGACAAATGATAAAATTTAGTGCTTCAAAAATAAAATCATTCTCAAATTTAGAATTTACATGACTCTTAATGAATTAATTTTATTTCACTTAATCTTTCTTTTATGACCACATCTTTTTTCCTAAGGATTAATGTTTGAAAATATTTTTCTAATGCTAACTATATGATGATTGATATGAATATTATTTATTATGGGAAAATAAAATTAAGTAAGAAGACGACTAAGGTTGAGATAGTCTCAAACAATTCAGAAGCAGTTAGCACCTAAGATTACAAGTTAGAACTACCAACTATGTATAATCATATTGAAATTCAAGAAGGGGGGTGGATTGAAAATTTCCTATGAGTTGACCATTGGCTCCTAACAGTCGACTCTCCTGCAGGTCAGTATACTTCGCAAAACAAGTTAAGGTTAAAGTAAACAAGCAAGTAAATAACTGAATTTAAAGTAAGGATACAGAGATTTATCCTATTTCGGAACATCAATGTGGTGCCTACTTCTAGTCCCCTTGAGTTTCAATTGTTTCTCTAGATCTTTCAACATTGGGCTTGATTACATTGATGAGAAATAAGTTTCAAAGACTTATTTTGTTCTTCAGATCTTATGGCACAGCTTCAGTTCGTATTACAAAGTTGAAGATCTTATTCTTTATATAACAATTGTAAACTAAGGATTACAAAGTTTTGTGAGGCTAAGACTAGACACTTTGACATTTCTCCTTGAAGTTGTGTAATCTTTGTGTATCGTTAGTCTTCTTCTTTTATAGTCTTCAGTTGCTACTCTTCATAAGAAAACTCAAGAGATTTCTTCTCAATCAAGGATTTGAGGGTGATTCCTTGACTGCGGGATTGCATCGTAGAGTATCAGATATATTCATACGTGGTGCTTTTTTCACAATTGTACATGTCCATATCAGATATATCCATGTTGAGGGTGTGATCTTCTTTCCGTTGTAATAATCTTGATTGATTTGTTTGCTATAAATCTGGAAAGTAGATGATTCGTGATGAATGTTACTTCAATCTTGGTGTGATGTTCTTTCCTTCTTCCTTTGATCCATTTGCCATAAAACTAGGAAGTTGGTGATTTGATTGATTCTCTTTTCCTTGCTTTTTTTTCAAATCTTCTGGTTGATTCCTCAAAGATCTTTTCAATCTTCAGCATACGTCCTTGCCTTGTGTCCATCAGTGAAGATCCTTAATTATCCTGCAGATTTTCAATTATTAGTTTGTCATTATTAAAACATAAAATTGAGAGGCTAACAATACCCCATTTTTTGATAATGACAAGCATTAAATATCAATTAACTTCCGTATTAAGGTAGCCAGTTGGCTCCCCCTGTCTTCTTGTCATGGTGGCTAAAGTTGACTTTCTTGTTGTAGTATTCAACTAGCTCCCCTGTCTTATTGACTGATGTGATCATCTTCTCCTCATTTGATATAATCAAAAAGACCAAAACAAATAGAGCAAATACAAAATAGAGCAGAGAATGACGGATATGCAAAATTACAATTCGGAGTAGCAAAAACGTTGGAACAAGAGTGTGAAAAATTTTTATACAATCTAGAGTATGAGAAGGGACAGACTCTTTTTGAATATGAGATAAGAGTTCAGTGTTTGGCTAGGAAATAGGTGAGATTATTGTGCATGTTGGATCAAAAATGGTCATAGGATTTCTCAACAATTTTGGTGAAGTTAGAGTACGAGTTTTGGATGGATATTCAGGCTCATTGGAGGAAAAGAAAGTTTCGGTGTAAGACCTCGTAAGATCCTAGCTCATTTTCACTTACTATTGCATGTTAAATGGGTCCAAGACATAGAATATTTAACTAATTGTTAGAATTAGTCATTTGTAAAGCTCCTAAAATTTGATGATTTTATTCTTGACCTTCCCAACCAAGAAATATTAATTTTTAGGTTGATTCATGATCGGAGTTGTCGGTAGTGCGTCTCAGGTTAGTTTTGGAATTTTTGGACCAGCATGAGGGCGTGTTTGTACTTCCAAAATAGTAGCACCACAGGGATAAGCTTGGGTCGCGTGCCCCAGTCCACTGGTATGGGTGACACGGTTGAGCCCACGGTGCGTGGTCCAGTCCAGTGGACCAGAGCCCGCGGCGCGTGCTCCATCGTGCCCCCTTATTTTCCAACTTTTGATTTTGTTTTTGCAGGGGCAATTGAGTCTTTTCTATTCAACAAAGAGGTCTATAACACGAGATTTAGGGTCCTAAAAGCATAATTTGCTATCTTATTCACAAAATCCTCTTAAAATAAAGCCTTTTCTCTCAAGAAACAAACCCTAGCCTTTTCAAAAAGATCAAGGGATTCAATCTTAGTCTTCGAGAAAATCATCAAGAACCTTCAAAAATTCATCAATTAAGGAATGTTAGATGTTCATCCATGGGTCCTTTTCACCGATGGTGATACGAGATGGCCATGAAGATCGATGTATGTGTAAGTGTGACACGACACCATCCAAGGAACTGTATCTATTTAATTTTGAAGACATGCCTTGAGTGTTTTAAAAGCACTACAAGGCAGCCCATTTATACACTCCAAACCCACCCCCTTCATTAAGGGAAAAGGGGTCCTTTTGCCATCCTTTTTGTAAAGACTATTTATGGTGTTTCTTTAGATTTTTTCCTTAGTTAGATTATTCTTGAAATCACTTGTAATATTTAACATCACTTTCCTTCAAGAAGAGAGTAGACCACCACTTTGAAATCACAAGAAATGGTTTCTTCTTGTGTTGTATGTATCGGCTAGAAATGAGAGTGCTTGAGTGAACCGAGTTTCTCTTGTGTTCCGTAAGAACGTGGTGCTTGTTAACTTGTTTTGTGGAGGTTTTAGAGTATTAATATACTCTTTAGTTACTTCATTATGAGATCTCATTGTGTCAAGTTACATAGCTTCTTTATCGTTGAAGTTTGAGTTTGTTATTTCCGTTTAGTGTCTTATGTGTGTGGACTGTTTGTGTGTTTGCGGAATTTTTTCATGCTCTTTTAGATACCATTTGGTATCATTTGGTATCATAGCAAAGTCTGGTTGTGTTCTTACACCACCAATCTTGGGCTCTTCTAGTTGAAAAATAAAAAAAAAGTGTTATCTGGTGACTTGTGTTTGGCCGGGAAGTGTCTAGATTTAGGTGTTATTTTGCTTATCTTAGTATTTTCGTGTGTTATCTTGTTGTTTCCCTAGCACACTTGTGTCTAAGGTCCAAGATTTTATCTTTTGTTTAGTGTTGTTGTAAGGTTGAAGGGCTTGAATATTGTTGTTGTTCATAAGTGTTCTTATTGTTGTTCATAATGTTCTTGAGGTGAATGTTCAACAAAAGGTGTGTTTGATTTGAAAAAGAAAAAGAGAGGTAAAAGTCTTGTGTTTGTCTTGGAATTAGTTTCAAGACAACACCAAAGAGACAAATAGACAAGGACCTCCCAAAAAGCTTACTTACCAAAAGGGTGTCAAACCTTTTTCAAAAAGAACCAAAATAGGAAAGGAACAAACCAAAGCCAAAAAGGTGTTTTGCCATTTTGGTGCAAGTTGGTGAAAAGTTTATAGACATCTTTTGGCCTTTGGAAAAAGGGTCCAAGGCTTGTCTTTTCACTCCAAAAACTAAACAAGGCCTTACCAAACCAACAATAATGAATCATTCAAGTTGGACTACAACGACTTCAACAAAATAATACCCCAAATGGCCAAAATTAAAAAAAAGTTTGTGGGCCACATCAACAACAAAAACTCAAGTCATAGGACATTCCAAGTTTCTTTTCTTGTCTCTAATAGTTTCCTTTCTATTGACTCCTACACTAGTTGGCAACTAAGTAACAACCTACTAAGTTGTGAACTAGTTTTCGAGTACGTTTTTGTGTCAACATTCTTTGTGGTGCTTTGCTCATTTATAATTCATAGTTATTCTTCACTCAAGTGCGTACAAAAGTTCCTTGAGTCTTCCAAACCGAAATCCATTCTAACTCAAGAGTAGACTCATTCCTAAGCACTCAAGGATTGATAGTTGGCTTACAACACTTGAAGTCCAAGTGAGAAAGGCGAGTGTGAAGAGTCTGTGAGGATATTTTAAACTAACGTTTGTAAGTTTTGTGGGTACATTGGAAAATGAAACCACTACACATGGAACCCAAAACTTTTAATGCACAAACTGTGGTCCAAAATGTTTTGAATGCTCTTGTGGCTAATCTTGAATCCTTGTCTCGGGACGTGGCTAGAGTGAATGTGGGTCTTGATAAGTTGGGAGTGGAAGTGGCCTCTATTAGTGGCCAAATGGAAAGGGTAGAAATCCAACGGAGTTCGCGAGCCTTAACTCCTCAAAACATATCCCCAACCATTACCCCTGAAGCCAACACCAAAGAATGTACCCATCGAATGCCATACCTCAAGCCAACTATTACTCATAATCCAAGGCCTTGATGGACCTAGCCATTCCCCACATCAGCAAGTCCCACATTACGGACGTGGAAACCAAATACCACCCTTAAATACGACTCCTTCAAACCAAAATCAGCCAATCCAAAGACCTCCACCACTAAATGCCAATCTATCATACCAAATTCCAAATGTCCAAACCCCGTCAATGCAAGAAGAAAGATTTGTGAGGGAGAACCTAAGGGGAGGGTATAGAATATATGATGATCCTTATTTGATAAAAGATGGGATGAGAGGTAGAAGGGTAGAACCGAGAGAGAACCAGGGGCTTGAAGGTAGGGCCGGCCAAAGTGTTCAGGAAAGGGATATTGGCCTCAACACCATAAAAATAGAGCTTTCGATCTTTAGGGGAAAAAGTGATCCTGAAGAGTTTCTCGCATGGGAATCCGCATATGAGAGAGTCTTTCAAGTGAATAACCTTACGGAGAAAAAGAAGAGCTAAGTTACCATGTGGTGGGAGTATGTTAAATGTTTTGGCAACGTATTGATTGAGGGCAACCCCCTCCTTGGTTTTGGTTAAGGTATCTTATGAGGCAAACGTACCTTCCCTAAAGCTATGAACATGAACTCCTTGCAAAATTGTACAACTTGAAGCAAGGAAACAAAAGTGTGGCAGCCTATATGATAAGTTTCAACAACTCATCTTGAAACTTGATCATAGAGGAGAGCAAGTAAGACATGACATCATCCGATTCAAGGTCAGCTTAAACAGAGAAATCTCAATGCACATGACTTTTCATAAGTTTAAAACTATTGAAGGGATCTTCCAAGCGGCTTTGGAGATTGAAAGGGAGTTACGGGAGAAACTGGGGTACAAGCTCAAGGGACAATCTCCCTCGGTATGGCACAAGGACAAGGATCACTTATTGAAGGTGGAGAAACCTGAGACCAAAGTTTTACAAGCCGATAAAAAGCCTCACCAAAGGTACCCTTCGAGAAATGAAGGTAAACCGCATTTTTCTTCTAATTCTAAGGGTTTTCAATGCTTTTAATGCCACGGTTGGGGACACAAGGATAGTGAGTGTCCAAATAGGAGAAATGTGATACTAAAGGAGGGGAAATTTTACTTTCTTAGAGAGGAGGTAGGACTGTAACCGAATGAGATTGATGAACAATCTCAAGATTGAGAGAAGGGAGAAGCCGAGGAGACTAAGAAAGGAGGTGTGGAAGATATTTGGCCATGTAAAGGTGAGCTTGAAGTGCCATGTTTCATGGTACGAAGGGCCTTGACTAGTAAGGTTTTGGTCGATCCTAGTCAAAGGGAGAACCTTTTTAACACCAAATTCCTTATTAAGGTAGTTGTGTGCTCTTTGATCATTTATAGAGGTAGTTGTGACAATATTGCTATTAGTACTTTGGTTGAAGTCTTGAAGCTGCCCACAATCCATCATACTAACCCATACAAGCTTCAATGGTTAAATGAATGTGGGGAGTTAAAGGCAACCCGGCAAGTGATGATACGGTTCAAGGTAGGAAACTACTTTGACGAGGTGTTTTGTGATGTTATTCCTATGCAAGCATGTCAACTATTGTTAGGGAGGCCATGGAAATATGATCGAGCTACCATTCATGATGGAAAAACCAATACATATACTTTTGACTTCCAAGGCCGTAGGCTTACACTCCACCCCCTCTCACTATTACAAGTAGCCAAAGTTCATCAACAAGTGAGAGAGTTGGAGGAGAAGTGGAAGAAAGAGAATAAAGGGGAAGCCGAGAGTGGTAGTGGTGAAGGAGGGAAGGCAGCAATGGTAAAAAAAAGAAGGAAGTCCTCACTTATGGGACTTGACCGCAAAGATCTGTTATTTCTCACTAACGTAGGTATTATCACTTTGCCTAGTATCGATTTTTTTGTGTGCAGGTTCAAAGTCGTGAGCTTCCAAAAGAGAACACAAAGAAAGTTCCTTTCCAACACATTTTTGATGATCCCATGGAACCCTTGGCTAAGCATCCACTCTTAGGAAAGGTCCATGAATATATGATTCAAAAAAGAAATCTTGAAGATGATAGAGCCATGAATTTGAGGTCAAATTCCTTTCAAGATGGAGAGGATGATACGGGATAGCCATGAAGATCGATGTGTATGCAAGTGTGACACGAGACCATCCAAGGAAGTGTATTTATTTAAGTTTGAAGACATGCCTTGAGTGTCTTAAAAGCACTACAAGGAAGCCCATTTATACACTCCAAACCCACCCCCTTCATTAAGGGTAAAGTGGTCCTTTTGCCATTCTTTTTGTAAAGACTATTTAAGATGTTTCTTTAGATTTGTTCCTTAGTTATCTTATTCTAGAAATCATTTGTAATATTTAACATCACTTTTCTCTCAAGAAGAAAGTAGACCACCACTTTGACATCACAAGAAATGGTTTCATCTTGTATTGTGTGTATCGGCTAGAAACGAGAGTGCTTGAGTGAACCGAGTTCCTCTTGTGTTCCGTAAGAATGTGGTGCATGTTAACTTTTTTTGTGGAGGTTTTAGAGTATTAATACACTCTTTAGTTGATGCATTATGAGTTCTTATTGTGTCAAGTTGTAAATCTTCTTTATCGTTGAAGTTTGAGTTTGTTGTTTCCATTTAGTGTCTTGTGCGTGTGAACTGTTTATGTGTTTGCGGACTATTTTAGTGCTCTTTTAGATACCGTTTGGCATCAGATGGAGTCCAAGAACCTATTTTTAAGATTAAAGTTATGATTTTTACTTGTTATTGTGAGTTATCTTCATCAAACTATTATGAACTTAGATTTCAAATTATGTTTATCATATGGTTTCATTGGAATTGGCCTTGACACATTTGAATGGTACTTATTCTCTTGTTAAATCCGAATACATGATTTTAGTATTAAAATTATGCTATTCATATACATGTTTAAACCACTCCCATGCTTAAGCCCATGAATTCCAAGTGTTTGTTGAAATGCCTAAATGATTGAGTTTTGAACAATGACTACTTATTATATTTTTCAAAGTTTTAGTATGTTCCTATTGTTATTGTTATCGAGACCTGGGGGTTATGAATACCCAAAATTTAGCTGTTTACTTAGTTTTCAGTATCTACAGAATGGTTTCAGTTATACCATGAGCAATATCATTCAGTCAGCTAATATAATTAGTTGTGGATTTAGTTAAGCTTAGTCCAGTCTAGTGATCAGTGTCAGTTCAGTTGGGAGTAGAATTCAGCATCGATCAAACCTAGGGATGGGGGCATTCCTACTAGTTTAGGGTTTGACCCTTAGTAGCAATCTTTGAGATACAGAACTACGTAGCCAGCGTAGGTCGAGGTGTATTTCTTCTAGTTTTGGATGGACACTCACTTTGTGAGTACTCCTGCTAGTATAAGGTGACTCACACAGCTAGTGTTAGTACCCATGGAACAGTACTGACATCCTTCCAACTAAGGTTACAGGTTGGACCCCGATTAGCTCAGATTGGGGTATGCCAATTAGATGATACCTCCCACAGTTTCAGTTTTTGTATTCAGTTTAGAATTCAGTTTAGATTTGCTTGACCATAGCATAAAGTTCAGTAGTTATTCAGTTATCAGATTTCAGTATTTCAGTTTACAGACTATTTTAGAATCATGTTATATGCTTGGTCATGCATTCTCAAATTTTATAGCATTCACACATTCATATCTGTTATACAGTTATCTTATGCTATTCATTTAGTCAGTTATTACTCATGCGCATAACCCATACATATCAGCCTAGCCTCATCTTGCATACCAGTACATTCAAAGTACTGATTGCATACTCGTTTCTTATGCTATGATGTTTACTATCATAGGTTCGGACTCTTGATTTCTTGACCGCGCTTAGACAAACTAGATTATCAACAGCAGCAGAGGTGAGTCCTCATGTTTTGAGGACATGATTTCTTTATTTCAGTTTATCTTAGTAGTTCAGTATTTCTATTCAGTCAGAGTTAGTTGGGGCTTTGTCGTATCTGCTCCATAGTCAGTCAGTTAGAAGCTTTTCAGACACTTTCAGGCAATCAATTAGATTATTAGTTTTTATCAGTTTTTAGACAGTTGTTTTCAGACTTATGATTCAGTAAAGTTCTCAGTATTTAAAATCTTAAGGCGTATTTAGTTATTCTGAACATGTGTATTTTGTTACTATTATTCAGTGCTCAAAGTAGGTACTAGTTCATGAGTTAGCTGGTGGTCTTTCAGGACCATAAGCACCATGTGGTGACCAGGGTGTATTTCTGGTTCATTAAAAACTTTGTCTAAGAGACTATGGTTTTAAAGTGTCCAAGAGAGTCTGAAAGCTGCGTTGAGTAGAGTTTTGTGCATGAGTGTGAAGCGCATCACACTTATGAACAAGAGGCTATAAGATGTTTCTACAAAAATTTTCCCTTCTTTCAGTATTCATGTCGTACGAAAGAGTATGATGCTCTATTTAAACTCACTTTGTAATTCGTTCTTCCTTTCATATACAAAAATTGCCTGGTTATAGTATCCCAGAAAATTACTTCAATTGATAGTTGAAATAGAGTCATTCAATTTTAATTTCCCAATGAATCGATCATCGAACTGAGGGGTAGTACCTCAGTGCTTAGGGGTTGGATTTGTTTTTAGATCCAATCCTAGAATCCTATGGTAGCATATGACCTAGAGTTAGAAGCATGAACCCAGAAGTTTAGCAGCAGTAGAATTGGAATAGTGTTATCTGAATTTGAGCAGATTATATTTCATACGACTAGTTGGATGAAAGGTGAATCAGTAGGCTTGAAGTAGCATATGCAAGAATTTAAGGTTGTTAATTCAAAACATATGTTGTGGATGTGATATTTGTAGGCTATGATGAAAGTAGTATGGTTATTAATATTTTGGGGACATCCATGTTATGTGTTAGAATCTAGGTTTGAATCTTTCAACGTTGAGCTAATAGAAATTAAAGTTAAAGAACTAGATGGTGCAAACTCATTGTATGGTGATACTCTTGAGAACTCTAAGTTAATCAGTGTTTAGGTTGCTATATGATGATTGTTGGGGCCATAGAAAAGCTAAGGGTTGTATCTTAGAATAAAATACTAGCAGCGAATTTTACATTATCAGGCATAGTCATTCAGGGTGGGTTTATCAATTATGCATATTATCATACCCCAGATTCTAGAGTAAAATAGTGGCAGTTCAGTTGAGAGTCGTTGATTAAGTGGTTCCCAGACTTAGAATATTGGCTCTAAGATAAGGAGGATATGATAGAACTAACAACCAAATCAGGTTCTTAGATTCTAGTAGTGATGCCAGTATGTTGTAGAATAGCAGTAAGGGATGATGATGCCCAACCCATTCTCATCTAAGTGCAAAGTTCATACTTCAGTTATCATGATATCTACTCATGCCTTACATGTCAGCTTTACGGTCATAGCTCACCTTCGTGCACCTTATAGAAAATCATGTACTCTCTCAGTTTCTAGTATGAGTTCTAATTCATTTTGCAGTATGAATCATATTCTATGAATTCAGAAAATCCAAACTCAGGTCATGCAGTTCATAACTCATGTGCTCATTCTTTATGGTATATCCAATTCTAGTACTCAAGCTACACTCCTAATGATCAATGAAATTCAGATCATATCATGTATATCCTTAGTTTATATCTCTTTTTTGAATCCATAATATTTATACTTTATTCATCAGTACTCAGTGATGTGTTAAATTTATTCTTGTATGCTTCAAGTCCTCATGTTCTAGCCTTTCAGGGACCTCTTCTTATGTTAAGATAGTGATGATGAATAATTGTTTAGATGAGAGAGAGTAAATGTTTCATGCTATGAGAAATTATTGTATGCTTATTTTAGCTAAGGTCGTAAGTGTGAAGTAAGATTGAGGCCAAGTTTTTGGTATATGTCATGGTTGGTTGAAATTTTGTCTATGTTTTCTTAGGGTAGTGCATGGAAGTTGTTGATGATAGAAGTTTGGAGAATATGAGAAAAATGCTTTTGTGGGTGTCTATTTAGAGTTCACATGTAGTTATGAAGATAGGCTTAAATGTCATGTTGGTGTGTAAGTGGAAAAAATACATTGCCCGTTAGTAAATGGCTAGTAAAAGGTTGAATGTAGTTGCTAAAGAGGTAATAAAAATTATTTATGAGATGAGAAGTTGGGAAAAATGTAGGGTATGTTGAATTCATAATTCAGATTTGTATTATAGTGTTATGTGTGCATTTTGTAGAGTTGAGTAGGCTTGGACAGAGTGAGAGAATTCAGTTCAGCTTAGACTTCAGTAGGTAGAGTTATCAGTGCTCATGAGAATATTTTAAGTAGAACCAAGTGAAGTGCAGTTTTGAATTGGAATGTATAGTTGGGTATAGGCTTTCAGTATAATTAATTTGTTTAACCAGCAGTTCAGTTAGTAGTCAGACAGACAAATTCTAATGGTTTTCTATCTTCCGATCTAGTCTTACTATCCGATGTTTCATGAATATGGCTATTCCAAGAGATAGTTTATCCACATCCATGTAAATTTCTAATCCAATTCAGTCCATGCATCACGTTTGAAATTCTAGATATTCATTCATAATTCAGTTCGTAAGTGCCCCGTGCATCACCTCAGTCTTTCCTTAGTATTTTAGCCAAGTCAATATCATTCGGGGGATGAAGTATCCTAAGGGGGAGATATTGTAATACCCCAAGTTTTCATGTACTAAACCTCTCAACTTTTCTTCAAGAAACTATATCTAGCCTGAGGCAGTGGTTACTTATAAGTAACTTGCTCATTTCTACTTTAGCCTTATAACTATTCTCATGCCAATGCATGTATTCATGAATCAGTTTAGTCATTCATCATGTTTCAGACACAGTCATGTAATCATCTTTTCAGTTATGCATATTTAGTATGCAATCTTAGTTACTCATTATTGTCAACTTAATCAATCTCATTCGAGGATGAATTTTCCAAGGGGGAGATATTGTAAGACCCCATAAGATCCTAGCTTATTTTCGTTTGCTATTGCATGTCAAAGAGGTCCAAGACTTAGAATATTACACTAAGTGTAAATACTTAGTTATTTCTAAAGCTCCTAAACTTTGATGATTTTATTCTTGACCTTCCCGGCCTCAGAATGTTAATTTTTAAGTTGATTCATGATTGGGTTTGTCGGTAGTACATCTTTGATGAGTTTCAAAATTTTTGGACCAGCGTGAAGGTGTGTTTAGAATTCCAAAACAGTAGAACCACCAGGATAAACCCGTGGCACGTGCCCCAGTCCACTGGTAGGGGTTCCAACAGTAGAGCCCGCAACACGTGGTCTAGCCCGGCGGACCAAAGCCCGTGGCGCATGCTCCATTGTGCCCCTTTATTTTTTAGCTTTTGATTCTATTTTTACAAGGGCAATTGGGTTTTTTACCTCCAACCAATAGGTCCATAACTGGGATTTAGGGTCCTAAAATCATAATTTGCTATCTTATTCACAAAATCCTCTCAAAAGAAAGCCTCCTCTCTCAAGAAACAAACCCTAGCCTCTTCAAAAGGATCAAGGAATTCAAGCTTAGTCTTTAAGAAAATCATCACGAACCTTCACAAATTCATCAATTAAGGTACGTTAAATGTTTGTCTATGGGTCTTTTTCACCCATGGAGTCCCAGAACCCATTTTCACGATTAAAGTTATGATTTTACTTGTTATTGTGAGTTATCTTCATGAAACTATTATGAACTTAGATTTCAAATTATGTTTATAATGTGGTTTCATTGGAATTGGCCTTGACACGTTTGAATGGTGATTATCCGTTTGTTAAATCTTAATTTATGATTTTAGTATTGCAATTATGTTATTCATTTACATGTTTAAACTATTCCCATGCTTAAGCCCATGAATTCCAAGTGTTTGATGAAATGCCTAAATAATTGAGTTTTGAACAATGACTACTTATTATTTTTTTCAAAGCTTTAGTATGTTCCTATTATTATTGTTATCGAGTTCTGGGGTTTATGAATCCCAAAATCTAGCTGTTTACCTTGTTTTAAGTATCTACAAAATAATTTCAGTCATACCATGAGCAATATCATTCAGTCGGTTAACACGGTCAGTTGTGGGTTCAGTTAAGCTTAGTTTAGTCTAGTGATCGGTGTCAGTTCAGTTGGGAGTAGGATTCAGCATCGATCAAACCCAAGGATGGGGGCATTCCTGCTAGTTTAGGGTTTGACCCTTAGTACCAATTCTTGAGTTACAGAACAACGTAGCCCGCGTAGGTCGAGATGTCTTCCTGCCAGTTTAGGATGGACACTTACTTCGTAAGTACTCCTGCCAGTATAGGGTGACTCACACAGCTAGTATTAGTACCCATGGAATGGTACTGATACCCTTCTAATTAAGGTTACAGGTTAGATCCCAATTATCTCAGATTGGGGCATGTCAGTGAGATGATACCTCCCACAGTTTCAGTATTCAGTTCAGAATTCAGTTCAGTTTTGCTTGACCATAGCATATAGTTCATCAATTATTCAGTTATCAGATTTTAGTATTTCAGTTTATAGACTATTTCAGAATCATGTTATATGTTTGGTCATGAATTCTTAGATTTTATAGTATTCACGCATTCATATCAGTTATTCAGTTACCTCATGTTATTTGTTCAGTCAGTTGTTACTCATGCTCATAACCATGCATATCAGCCTAACCTCATCTTGCATAGCAGTATATTCAAAGTACTGATCACATACTCGTTTCTTGCTCTATGATGTTTAATATCATAGGTTTGGATACTCAGTTTCTTAACCTCGCTTAGACAAATCAGATTATCAGCAGCAACAGTGGTGAGTCCTTATATTTTGAGGACATGATTTCTTTGTTTTAGTTTATCTTAGTAGTTTTGTATTTCTATTCAGTCAAAGATAGTTGGGGGTTTGTCCCATCAGCTCCATAGTCAGTCAATTAGAGGCTTTTCAGACACTTTCAGAAAGTCAGTTAGATTATAAGTTTTTATCATTTTTTAGATAGTTGTTTTTAAACTTATAATTCAGTAAAGTTTTCAATTTTTAAAACCTTAAGGCGTATTCAGTTATTTCAATTCAGTTATTCCAAACATCTGTATTTTGTTACTATTATTTAGTGCTCATAGCTGATACCAGTTCATGGGTTAGCTTGTGGTCTTTTGAGGCCGTAAGCATCGTGTGAAAACCAGGGTGTATTCCTGGGTCATTACACTCAAGATTTGATGGAGTCATCCTGTAGAACACTATGTTAAACAACTTTACCCCTTCCTGTTTGAAACTATCAAGAGAGAGCCGCACATTACCTATGTCAGTACTGGTCTCCTTGATTAGCTGTATTAGCTTTGCAATTGAATCCTGGATATTGCATATCCCTTCCTCAATAGTGGTGAGCTTTCCTTTGAGTTCTTCAATCTCCTTAGTTGCACAAAACACGGGGTTAGTCACAGACATACTTACCTTGGGTGTGTCAGGCTGGCTTTTGGCAGAATCTTTCTGACACCATTCATTGTCAATCAAAACATAGTCCATGCTAACAAACATCTTTGAGTCATAAGTGGCAGAGGCTGCTACCACTGGATAGTGTGAGAGATTAATTCCATAGTGAAGGAGAATTTGAGTGATGAGTAATCCATAGGGCAAGCTGGCTAAGGCGTAAGAGTCGGCGGAACTTTCTATCATGTATTCAGGGATCCAAGTACTCCAGTTGATTTTGTACTTCTTGATCAGGAAGTAGAGAACAAATACATCTCTACATGTCACATTACTGAGAGATCCCTTCCGAGGAATCAAAGTGGTTACAATGATGTGGGCCAAAATTTAATTTCTGGAGCTGAGGGATAGAGGGCCAAAAGAGGGACCATTTGAGTCGGGGTTTGAGACAGCCTTCTTTGCTTCATCAAAATTAACTTTAAAATTCTATGTCCGTGTGTCGTTCCTGAAAAGAACAATGCCTGAGTACTTAGTATCAAACGTTTTCTCAAACAGAAAGTCATTAAGAATAATATGGGTTCCTAGGACCAAGCCGCTGTCTGAGAACAGGCGAATATTGACATAGAACATGCAGATAGGATCTTCAAATATCTCTAAACCACATAAGCAAAACAGCATTAACGAATCCTGGACTTTGAAAAAGCGGCTGATATTGCAGTGGGTTTTCTTTAGGTAAGAGAGTGTGATGACTCGATCAGAGACAATAGAGCAATTTTTAAAGGTGGGAAACTTTTCTTTATGAGTGCAAGTCCATAACTTGTGCATGTCCTCTAAAGAGAGAATCTAGAAGAGAGTATTGTCGTTTGTTGGAGGAGGAAATAGGACTTGGAGCGGTTTGTTTTTTGGAAACAGTTGACTGGAGTGAATGGGAAGAGGCTTCATCTGAGGATTCTAAGACAAAGACATGGTTAAAGTTATTGGAATTTTGGTTTGGAGAAGTTTTGATGAGATTAGTCATTGATCGGGTTCTGATCATGGTAAGTAAAATGGAGATGGGTGGCTATAAAAAGTGAGAAAGAAAATAAAGGAATGGATTTGAAGTAAGGGGTGTAGTGGACTTGGGTTAAGTTAGGAGATGAAATGGCAAAAGAGTGTTGGGAAATTAGAAGGCTTAGAGATGATAATGATGATGGAAGAAAAAAAGGTGGTGTGAAAAGAGGAGGATGTGAAAGGAAAGGATGGGGCTCAAAGGATATCCGATGGATTTTATACCAAAAATAAAGATTTTTGAAATACTCAGTTTTTTGTTAAAAACTTACGAGAAAGTTTGAAAAAAAATTATTTTTGTCCAAAATAAAACTTACAACTTATTAATATTGAGAATAACAAGTCTTTTTCTAAGGTAACAAAATCTTCTTCCAATAAGGGTTTTGTAAACATATTTTCCAGTTGATTTTTGGAGTCAACAAATATTAATGAAAAATTTCCATTCTCTACATAATCCTGAATAAAATGATCCTTAATATCAATGTGTTTGCCCTAGAATGATGCACAGTATATTTAGATAAATTAATAGCGCTAGTGTTATCACACATTATGGGAACAAATTCAAAAGACAAATTAAAGTCAAGTAGTCGATGCATAATCCATAAAATTTGAGTACCACAACTTTCAACAGCTATGTATTTGGCCTTAGTTGTTAAAAGGACAGCTGAAGTTTGCTTCTTGTTGTGCCATCAAAATTAAGGCATCACCAAGAATTTTACACGTTCCACTAGTGCTTTTTCTATTACTTTTATCACCTATAAAGTCAGCGTAAAAATAACCAATTAAATCAAAATGAGAAGAGCAAGGGTACCATAGTCCAATGTTTTGAGTTTTGATTAGGTATCGGATGATTCTTTTAATGGCAGACAGAAGAGACTTTTTGGGAGTCGACTGGCACCTGGCATACTTACACACACTGAACATGATGTTTGGTCGACTGAAAATCAAATAGAGTAGTGACCCAATCATTCCACTGTCCATCTTCTCATCAACATCCTTTCCAAACGAGTCTGAATCAAGGCTTGTGGATGGACTCATTGGAGTTTCATAGGCCTTTCCTTTCTCCATACCAAGTTTTTTGATGACTTCATCGTATACTTAGCTTGACAGATGTAGGTACCTTTGGGAGTTTGTTTGATTTGTAATACCAAAAAGAATGTGAGCTCTCCCATAAAGCTCATTTCAAATTCTCCTTTAATCAATTTAGCAAAGTTCTCGCACAAAGAGATGTTAGAACTACCAAAAATGATATCATCAACATAAATTTGTACAATAAGAAGATTTGAATCAAGCTTCTGGATAAATAGAGTTGTATCAATTTTACCTCTCTGAAAATTATTATTTAGTAAGAAAGTACTCAATCTCTCATACCAAGCTTTTGGAGCTTATTTGAGACCGTAGAGTGATTCTGACAATTTGAAAGCATGATTTGGATAAGATGGATTTTCAAATCCCAAGGGTTATTTTACAAAAAAAATTCATGAATGAAACCATTTAAAAAGGCGATTTTAACTTTCATTTGATATAACTTAAAATATTTGAAGCCAGCAAAAACTAATAAGACTCGAATTAATTCTAACCTTTTCAGGCAAAAGTTTCATCATAATCAATACTTTCTTGTTGAGAGTAGCCTTGAGCTATAAGTCTGGCTTTGTTTCTAATAACCTTACCTTCTTCATTCAATTTGTTTCTATAGACCCATCTAGTTCCAATCACCGAGCAGTTTCTTGGTCTTTCAATAAAAGTCCAAAGTTGATTTCGTTCAAACTGTTCTAATTCTTCCTTCATATCTTCAAGCCATGATTTATCTTTGAGGGCCTCATCAGTTTTCCTTGGTTCGATTGAGATACAATGGCAACAGACGCTTGTTTTCTCAATGATGCTCTTGTTTGCACCCTATCTCTTGGATTTTCGATGATAAATTCATTTGGATAGCAAGCTTCATGTTTCCACTCTCTTGGAACACTCGATTTTAATATTTCTTCTATGCAAGTCAACTCTAGAGGGAGTAAAGTTGACTTATCTTATGATGGCTCAGAGGTTGTGCTATTATTTTCTCCAGATTGTAGATTATTTACATGTTCTTCATCAATACTTAAACTCATAGGGGGTGATTAACTTCATCAAATACAATAAGCATAGATTCTTCAACACATAAAGTTCTTTTGTTGTAAGTTCTGTAAGTATGACTAGTGGGAGAATACTCAAGGAAAATACTTTCGTCACTTCGTAGATTGAATTTTTCCAAGTTATTTTTACCATTATTGTTGATAAAGTATTTTCATCCAAATGGATGGAAGTAGCTGATGTTGGGATTCTTTCCCCTCCAAAGTTTATAAGGCATCTTTTTTAGAATAGGTCTGATCAGGCTTCTGTTGATGATGTAACATGTTCTGCTCACTGCTTCTGCCCAAAAATAATTTGGGAGATTACGTTCTGGCAGCATAGTCCTAGAAATTTCCTGGAGAGACTAATTCTTTCGCTCCACTACACCATTTTGCTGAGGAGACTAAGATAATGGAAAGTTATGAGAGTACCCATTCTAAGCACAGTACTCCTCAAATGCCTTGTTTTCAAATTCTCCTCTATGATTGTTGTGAACATAAGTGATGAAGTATCCAACTTCTCTTTGTACCTTTCTACAAAAGATCTCAGAGTTTGTAAAAGACTCAAGCTTATGAGCAAGAGACATTACCCAAGTAAAACTTGAGCAATCATCAACTATATAATAAAAACATATCTCTTTCCACCAATACTTGCGGTATTAGTGGGGCCAAGCAGATCCATATGGATTATTTGAAGTGGTTTAGTAGTAGAGATAATGTCTTTGACTTTGAATGGTGTCCGGGTCTGTTTACCTAATTGAAAGGCACCACAGATGTTATCCTTTTCAAACTTGAGCTTAGGCAGACCCTTCACGAGTTCCAGTCTAGATAGTTTCTCAGTGATATGCATACTAGCATGCCCAAGCTTTCTATGCCACAACCAAATATCATTGGTTTGCACAGTGAGGTAGGTCAAGGTAGCAAAGTCGGGTCTATTTAAAACATAAATATTATTAACACGTTCACCAATGAGAAAGATAGCTCTTTTATCGTGTTTGATGGAATAACTTTTACCTTTAAAGGAGACTCCAAATTCGTCATCACACAGCTGACTGATGCTGAGCAACTTATGCTTGAGGTCATCTACCAAGTATACTTTAGTAAATTCACATGAGAAGCCAAGCTTTATTGATCTAACTCCGATGATGTTGCCTCTAGCATTGTCACCAAATCTGACTAATCCTCCATCTATTTTTATTAGGGCACAAAAATTTTCTTTCTTTTGGGCCATGTATTTGTAACATCCGCTATCAATGACCCACAATCCCTTCTTATAGATCTTGCAAGCATGTTCCTGCAAAATAAGAAGATCAATTTTGTTTAGGTACCCAAGTGGTCTTGGGTCTTTACGGGTTAGATGTGCTCCCTTTAGGCTTCCAAACCCACACACTTCTAGGCTTATGCCTGCAGCTATAGGATTTGTGCTCTTTTTTTCCACAGATAAAGCATGCAGGTCCTTGAGAGAAAAAAGAGATCTTGGCTAATTTAAACAATTCTGATGAGGAGCTTGAGTTGTTTTTAAATAAGTTTGATCTCACAAAACTATGTCTTGGTGATTTCTTAGTGCTATTCAATTGTATTTTTACATCATCAAGCTCTTCATAAAGCAAGTCATTTTCAATTTGACATGCTTCAATTTCTATTTGACAGTTTCTTTGTTTCTCATCGAGTTTTTGTTTTAATCAAGCTTCACAATTTTTCTTCTCTTGAGCAATTTTATTATACTCATTTATAACTTTCTGAAGCTCGTCAGTTATCATGTCTAAATTAGATTCAAGAATACGCAGTTATGATAGTTGTGTGGTCTTATCTCGCTAGATTCACCTTTTTTCATGAAGCATATGTTGGCGACTTCTGCTTCTTCTTCGATTTAATCTTCATCACTCCAAGCGCCAAAATTTTGATTCTTCCTGGATGGTCTTCTTCTTAATTCTGGATAATTTTGTTTGAAATGGCCAGGCCTTCCACAGTGATAACAGCGATCATCGTTTCTAGTGAAGTCATCATTTTTGGTTCCTTAGAATCTTTATCGTCTTTGTCTCATGAAATGCCTTACTCCAGGATTTATGAGGGTCATTCCGTTGCTATTGGCTTCTTCCAGAATGTCCTTTTCTTCGATTGGTGCGGCATTGAAGGCTACTGGTTTCTTCTTTTCCTCTTTATGGTACCTGTTGTTATAATTACTTTCATATGCAATTAGGTTACCTCGTAGTTCAACATATGTCATGTTGTGAAGATCTTCGTCTTCCAGAATGGCAGCCTTGGTTTCCTAAATTTTTGGGAGACTCCAAACCAGCTTCTGGACTTGCAGGCTATGTGGATAGATCCCCAATGATTTTAGTTCGCATAAAATCTTTCTGAATCTGGCAAACATTGTTTTAATATTCTCGTTTTCTTTCATTTTGAACAGCTCGTATTCATTGACCAGGGTAGCGATCTTGATTTTTTGACTTTGTGGTTCATTCATATGTTACCTCCGATTTTTCCTACATTTCTTTTGTAGTCTCATAGGTTGATATCTTGTCGTATTCTTCTCCACTAACTGCACAAAGAAGTAAACTTATAGAACGTGCATTAGTTTGATTACCTCTTGTTGTTTTTTGGTGACCTCGAAGCTTTCAAGGTCTTCTATGTCAGTATTTCTCGATTATTTATCTTTGTCTTTTTGCTTGTCTTTGAGTCCTAGGATTGACTTTAGTCCCTTCTTAATAACGTTCCAGGCTTGAAAGTCATTTGATTGGACAAAGAATCTGAATTTGTTCTTCTAGTAAGAGTAGTGTTGTCCATTAAAGTATGGTGGTCTTGTGGAGGAGTGACCATCTTGAAGAAGAGCACCGGAATTTGATAATTGGTCATTTGATCTTTGCTCACGTGTGGTTAAACAACACTATTGGTAAGACTTGCTCTAATATCAATTGAAATTCAAGAGGGGGTGAATTAAAAAAATTTTGTAAGTCGGCTATTGGCTCCTAACAGTCAACTCTACTAGAGATCAGTATACTTCAAAAAACAAGTTAAGGTTAACGTGAACAAGCAAGTAAATAACTGAATTTAAAGTAAGGACATAGAGATTCATCCTGGTTTGGAACACCAATGTAGTGTCTACTTTCAGTCCCATTGGATTTTAATCGTTTCATTAGATCTTTCAAAGTTGGTCTCAAGTACAATGATAAGAAATAAGTTCCGAAGACTTATTTTATTCTTCAGATCTTGTGACACAGCTTCAGTTCGTATTACAAAGTTGACTCAATCCTACTCTTTATATAACAATTGTAAACTAAGAATTACAAAGTTTTTTGAAACTAAGACTGAAACACTTTGAGATTTCTCCTTGAAGTTGCATAACCTTTGTCTATATTTAGTCTTCTTCTTTTATAGTCTTCCGTTGCTACTCTTCATAAGGAAACCCAAGAGATTTCTTCTTAATCAAGGATTTGAGAGTAATTCCTTGATTGAGGAATTGCACCGTAGACTATTAGATATGTCCATACGTGGTGCGACCTTCACAGTCGTACATGTCCATATGAGATATGTTCATGTAGAGGGTGTGATCTTCTTTCCTTTGTAATAATCTTGATTAATTTGTTTGCTATAAATCTGGAAAGTCAACGGTTCGTGATGAATGCTACTTCAATCTTGGTGTGATGTTCTTTCCTTCTGCCTTTGATCCGTTTGCCATAAATCTGGAAAGTTGGTGATTTGATTGATTTTCTTTTCCTTGCTTTTGTTTCGGATCTTCTGATTGATTCCTCAAAGATCTTTTCAATCCTCAGCATACGTCCTTGCCTTGTGTCCATCAGTGGAGATCCTTAATTATCCTGCAAATTTTCAGTTATTAGTTTGTCATTATTAAAACACAAAATTAGGAGGCTAACGCATATGACTAAAACATACTCCCTCCATTTCAAAAATAATGATTTACTTTGACTTGGCACAAAGTTTAAGAAAATTAAAAGACTTTTGAATCTTGTGGCCTTAAATTAAAGTTGTGTCAAATGTACCAAAATGTCATTTAATCTTGTGATTCTAATCATGCCATGTGGAAAGTTGAAATTAAAGTATTGCCAAAAAAAGAAAGGGGTCATTCTTTGTTAAATAGGTTAAAAAGGAAAGTAGGTCATTCTTTTTTAAACGGAGGGAGTATTATATGACTAGTTACAAAGTACGTGTATTGTGTAACCCATGTTAATTAATACAAAATTTAAGAAAGCGATAATACTCACGAAAATACCTGAACTTTGACCGGATTTTCAATTGAGCATACTGAACTTTGCGGGGGTCTTATTACCCCCTTGACTTTTTAAAGTGGATTTAATTCCCTCCCGAAATTCTATACCCAGATTCGACGCTTACACGCGCCAAATCTCGTTTTTACACGTGTATTGGCGCATGTAATACACGCATCACCTCATATTTACACGTGTCCAAGTGGACAGATATATGACATTAAAATACAGAAAAAAAAAGTCTAGGGGATATTAGGACTCCCGTAAAGTTCAATATGCTCAACTAAAAATTCGATCAAAGTTCATGTATTTTTGTGGGTATTATCCCTTTAAGAAAAACACAAATACATCAAAAATTTAGAGAAAGTTCAAATTTCTGGTATATAACCAGTTGAATATCTAAACATATGAAAAGACAATATTTTTTATAATAATACTACCATTTCAGTCAGGCAGAAATCATAATACTCATATACAACTACCATTTGTTCCCTACATTTTTCTTCCATATTGCTCAGATTTTCAAAAATGTTATTGAATGTGTTCAATCCTTTAAAGGTGGTGAATTTTTGAAGAATTCGACATGAATATGATAATATTTTTTAAAAAATCTAAATAATTTCGAAATATCCACCATCAAAGTTTTAGACCAACCTCTCAAGCTTTTCTCCCTCTCCACACCCCCTACTCTACCCCACCCCCTACCCAAGAAAAAAAAAGACATGGATACAACATTTTAAGGGACTAAATAAAACTTTCCAAAACATTATATTCCAAAGATGCAATTTACTCAATCTATAATCACACTCCAAAAATCCCAAACAGTCGGCAGAATCTCAAGAAGCCTTCACAAAAGAGAATGGCAGTGTTATGTATGATGCCTAGTTGCCTTAGCAAGAGCTGTTCCTTAAAGTTATTATCACAACCAACAAAGGTATTTACAATGTATTTACAGAATTCTTAGTAATTCTCTTTGTAATTTGGGATATATACATATATATTAAAGTACTAGCTAGCTTTGATTGTGTACAGAAGAGAAATATGTATGAAGGAGACATGAACCTGTTTAACCAAAAGGAGAATAAATTAGCATGTGAGTTGAAGTTGCTGCTGGCTCCACCTCTACTAACTGCCCTTATAGTCCTCTCTCCTATTGTAAATCCCCCAGGTAAAACTATAACATTTACTACTTCTTTTTCAAATTGAAAATGTTTGACTTCATTATCTTTGTGTATCCTTTTCTCAAATTTTGTTCTAGGTAGTCGTTCACCAGTGACTAGGGATATGCAATTAAGTGGGGTCCTTAACGTGTTAAAAATTAGGTAAAACTGACAAAAAAATTTCAGCTTTTTATTTTAACATTTTCGCTCCAACAACTATAAAAGTTGTATCAACAACCGTAGAAGTTGTCCCAATAACTATCAAAGTTGTTCGACAATTGTGCGAAGTTGTTGGACAATCGAATAGTTTTTAGGACAACTAATGAAGCTGTTAAACAACTGTCTCCGGTTGTTTGAGCGACTTTACCCTTTTTAACTTAATAATATTGTGGGGCCCACTCGTCCCGTTTAATTAATTGAAGATTTGAGAGGCATTCTCAACTCATTTTTAAGCTTTCTCAATTAAAAGAAATAAAGAATGAATTTTTGATTTATGAAATGTTGGTCCATTTAGGAAAAAGTATATACATATGTGAGTCATTTGTGTAACGAGAGTCTATATATGTGCCACTTTTTAAACGGGGTATATACAGTTCCAAATCGCAAAGTTGAGGGGGAAATGAGGACATTTTCCCTAGTATCTATCCAAATTATATACAAATGCTATTAGAACAATATTACCAAATGAAAAAAAAAAAAAAAAAAATTATTTTTCTGTTGGGATGGTTGTCGCCTATTGTACTGTATCACATTGCTGTTTTAAGTATAATTTGCATGTCAAGAAATTAAAAAAGGTAATCCTTTATAGAAAAAAATTATATATTAATTTTTCTTAAAAGTGTAAGCCCCTGTTTGATTTTGGCTTTAGGCTACTAATATGCTTGAGCTGCCCTTGCTTATTGCATCTTCTTGATGCCTTATTAACAAAACCTTTGTATCTTCATTAGAAGAAAAGGAAATCTTTTTTTCTGATTGCTGTGAGATATAGTGTTAAAAAGGAAAGGCTGGTTCTTACTTTTCTTTTTGTCATAAATAATACCTACATAAGTTACCGCGAAACTATGTATTATTTTAGGCCGGATAGAATGTGAAATAAGAAGGTATTAGTGACACATATGGATTAAGCAACTAAAGACGTCAAAGTAAGACTCATAATAGTAAAGAAAACTTTATTTTGTAGCAAGTAAACATACATTTTAGACTGCATACTTTTTTGAGAATGAATTCTAACTTTTAATACATCAAATCAAATGTCCTAATATATAATTCATGCATTACAAGCCATGCATTACTAATCTCTGCATTATAAACTTATCTTACCTTATATAGAAAAGAACATCTTACATTATTAATCGCCTCGTCTCTAGGCCAAACAACCCCTTAGTACTAAAGATGTTTGCCTAGCTTCATCCTGGATCCATAACTAGTGTTAAGTACTTGTGCAATATCTCACTTCTCCCTCTGTAGGATAGTTTACTCATATTATTCTCATATAGTAATGTTCGGTTGAGTGTTTTCTATTGATACTTTCCTCTTCCTGTCAAAAAGGGAAGTTGTCTTTGTGATGAGCGGATATGGATAGGCTCATGTGGAAACAAGTATTTATTTGTCTGGCTTGAGAAAGGATAAACATTTCAAAATCCCATCTTCTCCATGATCTTGTCCATAGGACCCGGAATTTAATTTTACAGTAGAAGCAATTTGAAAGATACAATTGAACATACTTTATGGCTTCATGATTAGACAGTATCTAAATATTGTATATTACAACAAGAAGAGCTAATGTATAATCTATACAGAAATTCAGACTGGCAACTTTTAGGCTGATTTTCTGTTGAGAGTTCCCAATCTGTTGATTTTAGTTTCAACGGTGGAGTTGGATTACCTTTATTTCTTTGCAAATTCACTTGTTGGATCAAAGAGATGGAACGATCATTTAAATATCTCTCACCAGTCACTTCTCATTGCCTCATAAGGGAATCTGTTTTCCAAGTGCCAATGCTAAATCTTCTGATTGAGAATCTATACATTGTTGGAAAGAAATATTAAATGATAGCATGAAACCTCATGTTAGTGCGGTTAATTACTGGATATTATTAGTAACTAAAGATTTATGCTTAGCTTTCATCCATTTTTCTATCCTGGATCCACAGCTAGTGTTATATAGTTGTTCAATATCTCACGTCTCCTCCTCTTGGATGCTCTGTTGGCTCATACTTCTAAGATCATAGTGTTCAGTAGAGTATTTTCGATTTGCACTTTTCTCTTCCCAGCAAAAAGGGGTGTTGCCTTTGTCATGAGTATCATAGACTCTTGTTTTAAAAAGTATTTATCTGTTTTCCTTGAGAACCTGGTTCTGTAGTTTTTTTTTTTCCCTATCCATCTTGCATGTTATGACTAATTTAAGAGAATTAGTGGTATAGATGGAACATTCTTTGTAACTGTGTTATCGTTTTACCAGTCAATCTTGACATAGATTACCATTGGGAAACAAAGGCAACACATGTACGGTGTAATATCATCTCCTTCAAGGGAGGATCCAAAATAAATGGAACCTACAAAGTTTCTAGTTGATTCAACCATACATTACTGCATTTCCACTTATCTTTCACACATATTCCTGGGAGTAATTTGGAACATTTACAACAACAACAACTACAAACCCAGTATATTCCCACATAGTGGGGTCTAGGGAGGGTACGCAGTCCATACCACTACCTCTAACGAGGTAGAGAGGTTGTTTCTGATAGACCCCCGGCTCAAGATGAATTTGGAACATTTCAATTTCAAAAAGATCTTGGAAGGTTGTCTCTTTAATCTAGCACAGTAGTTTCACTGCAGTTCTTTCCCTCTCTTTTTGTTATTTTTTCGCCCTTCTGTTTTGTTCTCTTCATTTATATTTGATGATTATGTGAACTGAATCCACCTAGCATTTGATCTAAACAGATTTTATTATTCTACCTGTGAGAAGTATAAGAAAAGAATATTATTTGAATTGTTGTAACTACATTATGACACTACATTCCAGTCCTTTTCCAAGTAGGACACTACATAAAGTAGGATTTTGTATGTTATTCCTTCTCCTACTCATATTCTAATACTCCCCTCAAGCTGGTGGATACAAGTCATATGTACCAAGCTTGTCATGGATGTAATTAATACGAGGATCAGTGAAAGACTTGGTAAAGATATCTATAAGAAAATTGGTAAGGATTGTTGAGGATGTCTGGACGATCACAGTTGAAAAGAAACAAACTGAAGAAGTGGTCGGAAAAGTAGTAAACACTGGCGGAAAGTTGATTTGTTGCTGAAAAATTGGCGGAAATTGGTATAAAATATATAGGTGATCTCTAAATCAAGAGATATTAGATCTTGAACAAGAAAGTCACTGAAAAACTGGCTAGAACATGCTAACACGCCAGATTATTAGATTTGACAACTGAAAAGTGGTCAAAATCTGAGGAAAATTCATACTAGGTAGGGTCGGAATGATGGCACGACTCTATTGGAAAAGAAATATAGTATAGGTAGGGTCGGAATGATCGAACGATCCTACTGAAAAAGTGAAATTATATGGATAGGATCGGAATGATGACACGACCTTACTGAAAAAGAGAAATTATATGGGTAGAGTCGGAATGATGGCACGACCCTACTCAAATCAGATTTGAGGAGTCACCAGAAAGATGCACGGAACAATGCAAATCAGATTTGAGAAGTCACCGGAAAGACGCACGGTGCTATGCAATGCAAGTATGAGAAAGTAGTCCTCAAAGATGCACAACACTATGCAAATTAAATATGAGAAGTAGTCCGGAGAGATGCATGTTATGATTCGGACAGAATAAGCAAACCACATGTAAAAGAACAACAAGAAGAACACGCAGATTTACATGGAAACCCTTGCTGGAAAAACCACGGGCAGAGGCAGACGAATTTCACTATGAAAGGAGAGGAGTACAATGTGGAGAATGACGTAATTTCTGAATGTCCAAAACCGACCCACTAATTGCACTTATATAGTATGTGCGTACAAATAAATCCTAAGCCCAAAAACATAAAGGTTCATACCGTCCCATCGGGATTAGTGGTGTGCTCCAGGATCGGGCCTATACACTACCACCACAGACCCTATTAAAAATCACAAACATGGGTTGCATCGCGAAACTTTTAAGGCCGGACCAATAAAATTCGGGTCACAACTCGTACAATGCACGGTGCTATAAATCAGATATGAGAAAGTAGTCCCCAAAAAATGCACGATGCTACACAAATTAGATATGAGAAAATAGTCACCGGAAAAAAGCAGTGCCCGAGTCTTTTGCTAACATGATCATTGACCAGATATGGGTTATAGCCGCCCGTCGGGCAACGGAAGCTCTTTGATTCTCTACCAAGATCGTAGAGACTCTGATACCATATGAGAATTGTAAGAAGAATATTATTTGAATTGTTGTAACTACATTATTACAGTGAGACCTTATTTATAGATACTACGTTCCAGTCCTTTTCCAAGTTGGACACTAAGTTATAATCCTTTTCAACTAGAATTTTGTATGTTATTCTTTCTCCTACTCATATTCTAACACTACCCGGTGGCGGAGCCAGAATTTTCACTAAGGGGGTCAGAAATAACATACAAACAAATCGAAGGGGGTTCAACATC
Source organism: Capsicum annuum (assembly GCF_002878395.1). NCBI lineage: Eukaryota > Viridiplantae > Streptophyta > Magnoliopsida > Solanales > Solanaceae > Capsicum > Capsicum annuum. The sequence goes on along the minus strand of NC_061112.1, from coordinate 108,395,135 downwards.
TACTACATATACATTAAAAATAATTTTAACCATGTATAAATAGTATAATTTTTCCACCAAAGGGGATTCGGAACCCCTCACCAAAGGGTAGCTCCGCCCCTGACACTACCATTGTTTTAGGAAATTGCAAATAGACATTTCATCTTATCCTTCATCAAGCCTTGTCTGGCAGCAATCTCCTTAAATTTCCACCCAGTGGCAACTTGTAAAATCTAGATGTCCTTATTAAAATCACTTTGAAGATGAGGTACCTCCTTCAGTTCATAACTCTGGTGGACAGCTGCTCTGAAGTCCCATTTAGAAGTGGACCTTTTTATGTAGTTTATATATGTATAGTCCTATGCAGTTATGAGTATGCCTACATGTAGAAGGTTGAAAGAGAACTGAGTGATAAAGTACCTGTGCACATGATATACCAACTTGGTGAAGGTTCTTGAGCAAATGAACAATCTGAAAAGAAATAACCAAGGATAAACTTGAAAGGATAGCAGTTTCTAGAAGAGATGAACTTGAAAGGATAGCAGATCAGCCAATTGTTGCTACAGTTGTCAAAAAGAGGTGTGATCTGCGTAATAGGTTTATTCACATTCTGAGGTGGCCAGGGATACTTTGGGCCTTGTCTTCTTCTCTTCATTTAATGAGATATTGGTGATGCCTCATCAGATTCAGGTATAGCTGATATCAGGGAATAGAGTAAATTGTGAAACAATTAGGAAAATAATGTAACTACCTGCAGAGTTGCAGCGATAATATATGCCTTTCCTTATAAGGTAATTTAGGAAAGGAAAAGCCTATATATAACAAAGAAGAAGAATCATTGGTATGAAATGAACAACATATGTCACAACCCAATTCTACGCTGTATTAAGGCCTCCCTGGTTCATAAATTCTAAGCTAATCACTCATATTTCTCTGCCTAGAGAAATAGGGGAAAATACCATCAACTCTTTAGATTCTATAAGCATTTGCATGGTGCACACTCTTAAGTTTGTAACTTCACCTACTTTCTTAACCTAGATATGAAGTTACCTTATGTGTTGAAGCCCTGAAGGACCATAAAGCCTTGGCAGTGATGCCAAGCCTTAAAACTGCAAACCAGTCTCCGTCCAACTTGTACCCAACTTATCTGAACACCCTTCTTCCCTCCTTAGCAAGTCCCTGAACAGTAACCACAATGACATGGTTAATGATGAGTCGTAAGCAGGATTTAGTTGATACTGATTACAGTTTAGAACCTATGCAGGTTGGAGTGAATCAAAAATGGAAGGGGTGATGTTAAGTGAAGCTGATGATGATATCGGGTTGGTTATGTGCATGAAACATCTTTAATGCTTCTGTACCCTCATTATTGAATGTAAAATGCCGGTTATAGCATTGAAAGGAGTTGGACAACCATGGTGCTTTCTTGAAAAACCTAATAATAATGTTCACGAGATTCTTTTTCTGAAATTATTAAGTATTGCCTTGTATTTGTTTAGTTAATACGACCTTGATCCAGTTTGGAGTGTAACAGTTCCGAAAGAGAAAAACTGTGTTAGGCTAAAAGCAGTCAACTGTCCTCGTTTGGAAGCTTTTTTCATTAGTTTGTATTCTTGCCTCTGTGTACGCGACATTATGATTTTGGTTAAGGGTGGTCTATATTCTCTTTTCTAGTACGGATTTTTTCTTTAGTGATCCAGGTAAGTTATAGTTTGGTATAGGGTTGACTAATGGTGGTCTTTCCCTTAAGGAGAGGTCGAGTGGATTCTTTGGTGGCCGTCTGTTTTCAAATAGATTATAATGTCTGATCACAGAGCTTATGCCAAAGCAACTGCAAATTTGGTTTGAGAAGGCAAATTATGATGCAACCTTAGGAGAACCACACCCCAAAAGCTACCTACCTATTAAGGTGGGAGAGCCCAAGGTTATATGACCCCCACATCAGTTCCCTCATATAACCGAAGTGGGACTTTCTGCAATGGGATCATAACAAACCACCACTCACCACGTCCTTGCCCTCGAAAGCTCTACTCTAGGTAGCTTTCACTCTTCTTGTGTAGGTAGCTCTTTCCTAGGTAGTCCTTTTCAAGTCAGGTGCCCCTCGACGGCTGTACACTAGACATTGCTAGCCCAGGTCGAACGGTTCCATACCGGCATCACCATCCCAAGCACAGGAGAATGGAGGGTGATGGATGTATCTGATTCCAGTTTTTGTGCTGATGATCCTAAAGGTTGGTATGATTGCTTGGCTATGGCAGAATTCTGGTACTACTTGCCACCAGTCGGCTATTGACTTGACGCATATGAAGCACTCCATGGTAAACCTCCCCTACACTTGTCCTATCTACCAGGAGAGTCATCTTCTGCTGTTGACGCTATTGACTTGACGCTGTTGACTTGACGCTATTGACGCTATTGACTTGACGCATATGAAGCACTCCATGGTAAACCTCCCCTACACTTAATCAGAACTCAGTTGAGGATGAAACAAGAAGCTAATAGAAGTTTCTCAGTGGGTGAGTTGGTGTACGTCAAGGTTAGGCCCTACAGACAAATGACTCTATCTGACATTCCTCATCACAAATTGGCTGCTAAGTACAATGGTCCCTTTCAGATTGTTAAAAAAGTTGGTTAAGTAACATATACAGTGCTATTCTGTCACACTGTGAAGATCCATCCCACTGTCCATGTATCCCTCCTAAAGAAGTGCTCTGCTATTCCTTCTCACATATCTTATCCCCCTACCACTGATATATCCAACCCTGATTGCTCAAACCCTGAAGCCATATTGCAAAGGAGAATGGTTAAGAAGAGTAACAAGGCGGTAGCTCAGGTCCTAGTCAAGTGGATAATACCAGCTGATGTTGCTACTTGGGAGTTCCAAAATGTTCTGAAGACCAGTTTTCCAGGTTTTGATCCCTCAGGTCAAGGATCTCTTTGAGGAGAGAGTTTTGTTAGCAGATATTAGTTAAAGGGATGCCAACTCAGCAAAGCAGTTAAAGTCCTAGTGGGAAAACAGTTATGAACAGTAAATCAAGAAAACAGTAACAGAGTTAGTTAGCAACAGAGCTGGGATTAAGTCCAGCTGATTCATTGTATGCATTTTGCTATAAATACTTGTACTAGTCATTTGAGATAATCAATCAATATACATGTTAATTGTCTACAACTATCTTCTTCTACTCATTTTCTTCCTATTCACAAATCGTTGGTTATCTTCTCGAATCTCTGTTAGATTCCTGAATTAACCTCTGAATCCTCGAGTTCAGATCAACTCTTGCAACTCAGATATCACCTACTAGTGCACAGATGACCTGTAAAACCTTGCTTTATGGGGAATATGTCATAAGTGCCTTAAGAAATGTAAATATGTAAGGATTTTTTGCTACCCAAATAGGCTCAGTTTCCAGATATTCTTGTTGAGCAGGAGTTTATTAAACCTCTCCTACATAAGGAGGAACAAGTGAGTAAATTTGATACAACCTTACGAGAACCACACCCCAAAAGCTAGCTATTGAGGTGGGAGAGCCCAAGGCTATATAAGCCCCACAGCAGCTCCCCATTTAACTGATGTGGGACTCAAGTCTCATTCCTTGCAATAATATCATAACAAACCACCATGTTTCGTATCCTTCATCCTCGATGCCTCCACCCGGATAGCTTTCTCTCTACTTGTGTAGGTAGCTCTTTCCCAGGTAGTCCTTTTCAAGTCAGGTGTCGGGTGCCTCCATCACACGGTGGGGACGGAAGGTGATGGCTGGCTCCGATACCATTGATACGACCAGGGGCGGATCTACAGCCTATCAAGGGTGTTCAGGCGAACACCCTTCGTCGGAAAATTACATTGTGTATATATGTAAAATGTTGCTCTATTTGGTTAAATATCATGTGTTGAACACCCTTGACAAATCTGAAGGAAATAGCTCAGGAGTAGAAGGTGATCAGCAAAGGCCAAGGGCACTCCGTGTATGGGTTCGAATCCCAGCGGCTGCTAAATATTTTTATTTTTTTAGCATTTTTGAAGGAGCTCCTATTTTATTGAACACTCTTCCTAAAATTTCTAGCTCCACCACTGCATACGACCTTAGGAGAACCACACTCCAAAAGCTAGCTATTAAGGTGGGAGAGCTCAAGGTGGTATAAGCTCCATATCAGTTCCTCATGTAACAGATGTGGGACTTTTTGCAATAGGATAATAACACAAGGTTATGACAGGTCATCAGGTAACGGACTACCTAATGAATAGAAATATACATAAGAACCCTTTCTTAAACCAAATATAAAGCACTCCTCGAATTATAAAGATGTTTGAATTGCCAAATTTCTTCCTCTTATTTTATATATAATTTCATATAGATGATATAACTGATCTTACACCCTCCTCCATTGAGGGATGTGGGAGAATCCCTTAACCTATACTCTTCAAGTTTCCTGTGACGACTGTCTTAGTAATCTCAACATGCTGGAGGTCCCTTTTGAAGTTGACTTGATTATATTTCCTTATTTAAAATTAGTGTAGTGGAAACTTAAAGCTAAGGCTGATTCCACATCTGATGTAGGTTGCAAGAAGAAATTCCTTGATATCAACATTGTTTGCAATTGATATTCAGTACTTAGGCCTTTTAATCTCGAAACGAAAATACGACATCCATCCTTTACCTTCTTCATCTTTTTTCAACCCTATATTTTAATTTGCTGTACTTCTGTTTGCAGTCTCAGTTGGACAGACAATAGATGTACAAAAGGGAGCTGCTTTGTTTAATCGAGCTTGCATCGGATGTCATTATGCAGGTGGAAATATAATCCAGCCTGTGAGTCTTACCTACCTCGTGATTCCAGTAGTGGTTGAAAATTTCTAGCTCACCTTAATTTTCTTTCCTTTGTCATTCTAGGGTGCAACACTCTTCTTGAAGGATCTACAAAGGTAAGAAAATTAAAATCCATCCAGAAGATTGTAGTTTTGATTGTAACTTCTTTTAGCATGTCACAGTTTCTTGGAACTTAGCATATCTGAATAGAAAAAAAAGTTCAAAGAATAGGTGCTTATATATTTACACTCCAGTAAAAGTATTGCCATACTTGACTTTTTAGCTGTTTAGTTTAATTTATTGTACGGGGAAAGAGAGATCATGAGCAAGTTTTAAAAGATATTCACAGCAACTTAAAGTTCAGAATGTGAAAAATAGTCCATATGCCAGTTCATACGTTTTTATGAAATGGTGATCTATATCATTAGCCTTTTCCCTGCTCTAAAAGGCTCTTTTTGTTTTCCTTTCAAAAACTTTTTGTTGACTGAAGATGAATTTTCTTCCTTCCCCTTTCCCTTCTAAAACTTAGCAGGTCAAATTTTATGAGCACAAGAATTTCGTTGGCCGTATCAATTCTTGTGAAGAAAACACTGGATAAAAACTAAACTGAATATAAATTTTTTTGAACAAGTAGAACAATAGAATATGTAGCAAACTAATTTTCCTATTGCATACATGAGCTAAGAGTAAAACTTCAGTATGTTGTTTCATTTAATTGTTAATTTTATTAATCCATATTAACATAGTTTGACAAGACCAATCTGTACAGACAAAAGGTTATTTCATCTCAACTTTTGTGATGTTGTTGTCTTGCCGTCTATAATATTCTATTCCTTGTCATTTTTTCTTACGCATGGTTGAAATGAAATGCCAACTTCTAACTAGCTACTCTTCTGTATAGAAATGGAGTTGACACGGAAGAGGAGATCTATCGTGTCACTTACTCTGGCAAAGGGAGAATGCCAGTAAGTTCACATTGTTCAGAACCATGCTTGTCTTTATGCTGCTAGGTTATAGATGTTAACGCTGTCTGTCTTTGCAGGGATTTGGTCAGAATTGTACACCGAGGGGTCAATGCACATTTGGTCCTCGATTGCCGGACGATGAAATTAAACTCTTAGCTGAGTTCGTAAAGTCTCAAGCTGATCAAGGTTGGCCTAATATAGAAAACGGTGGAGATTGAAAATAACTAGTACTTCATCGAGTATACTTCAAGAAATAGAGGCAACTAGCACAATTGTTCAAAATGTGCATATCATATTTCATTTCCGTTGTCTTTTCATCTCCCCATTCATTTGATGTTCATCTCACTAGAGTTACCTGTTGATGGCATGAAGGGTAGCTTCATTTGTTCTGTGTAAAGTTGACCTTATTTCTTCCCAACAGTAGCTGCTAGTAGTTTTAGATACCACATGCTGGACCTGCTAAAGCACATGCCCACATGCATCTCTGCTATTCTCAACTTTATTTTATTAAAACTATAGTTTGACTATATGCTTGCTCCCCAGAAAAAAAGTGCAACATAAAGCCTTACAATTTGCACTAAAATGTCCAGGCCTTGTGCTGGATTTTGAATTTAAAACTTACTTGATAATTAGATGATTTGTAATTGTCCAGAGGGTTATACTAAAATATAATTTTTATTGTACTACTTTTGATCATGTTAGATGAGTTATCTGGTTGTTGGAAGTCATGTTAGATGGGTAATTAAGACTTGTTTAAGCTTTTCATCTATTATTTGTTATTATCTTTAATTGATAACACATTGTTTAATGAAATAGCCTTTAGAATGGTCATATGTTGGATGCTGCTGTCCTTTGGATTTAGAAGGGGGTTAAGTACAAATCAATCTCACTTTTGGATACGTGATACATATAACCTCCTTGATATGTGTAATTATGAACCAATTGTCGGGATAAGTAGGGGTGTTCACGGTTTGGTTTTTAACCAAATCGAACTGCGATCCAAATCAATCGACTAAAAAAACCGATATTTGGTTTGGTTTGGTTTTGAATTTTAAAAAATCGATATTTGGTTAGGTTTGGTTTTGAATTTTAAAAAATCGATACTAATTTGATTTGGTTTGATTTTACTCTAAAATAACCGAACCGATATATATATATATATTATAATTATTTATATATTATTCATAAATACAATCTAAATATTTGTTACATTTTATATTTTAATCATGATTTAACTTTAGTGGTAACACATTCAGTCATATATCTCCATCCAATTGACAGTACCTTGTGAGATTCTAAATGAATTTCTCATTTTGAATGACAAATGATACTAATTGTGAAAATAATATCTTGTTGTATATTGAATTGTACAGCTGAGATTCATTAGACTATAGACAATTACTAATTTTAACTTTCTTTTTTAACCTTGTTGAGCAAGAAGTTTATGTGTTCACCTTTTGGGGGTTTATAATATCATTATGTTAAATATTATTTTTTAATATTTTCTTAGAAGTGTTCATATAGTGTTGTCATGGCTTTGCCGAAGTATAACACTCAGTTGACATCATAGTTTCAAGGTTGATATACAAGACATCTCATATGTTAGATTGGATTTGTTTTATAAATTTTCAACTTTTATCATTAGATAAAGTTATAAACCGAACCAAACCGAACTAAACCGATAAGAACCAAACCGATGGTTATTTTTTTATTTGATTTGGTTTGATTTTAGAAATTTTAAAACCGACTAAGTTGGTTTGGTTATGATTTTGACCAATAATCGACCCAAACTTACCCATGAACACCCCTAGTCATGAGAAATGATTTTCTAGCTTCTTTGGATTTTTTTTTTAGTTTTATGTCTTCTTCTTTTTTTCGTATAATAGATTCTTGTGGTTAGGCCCCTTTTCTGAATCTCGCTTATAGCGAAAGCTTTAGTACTTCGGTCTGCCTTTTCTTAATATATATAATAATCTTTATTTTTACAAGATATCTTATATTTTATAAAAATGATTTTCTCGTAATCAAATTGTAAGAGGGCAAAAAAACTTATTTCCTTCCAAGTGTCCCTCTCCCTCTCTTTTTTTTGTTGGCCTGAGGCTCCATGCAAATCACCATCCTTGTGGAACAATATGACACAATGGAATAAAAATAACTATATAGGCGATACTAATTAATTGGAGTTAAAAGTTTTTTTGTTATGCTGGTTAGTTTTTATGTCTAATGTACATTAAGAGTCTTTTTGTTTTGTTAGATATTTACATGTCAATAAAAGAATGTAGAGAATTCGAAATGAGATTGGTTGCACCTAACGCCTTGAATTGTGAAAATTTATATATAGTTGGTCTTATCACTAGCTTGAAATTGAGACATGGTAATTATCGGTCCGACAATAAATGAGTCTTTTGAATTCTTAAGTGCATATAATTTGATTCTTAATTAAGAGGTCTCTTTCCATTAACTATATACCTGCATGATACATCTATTTAGTGATTAAAGAAGCTCCTGTGTAATTGCAAGTAGTAATCATGTCATTAGTCACTCTTGTCCTTGATTATAACTTCATTAATGAAAAACCAAGAAACATGTTTGCCATGATCATAACACATTAAAAGGGAAATATCTTTGTGTTTGAATATTATTAAGTGCATAATAGAACACATATTTATATCATAGAAACATTATTAAACATCATCACACAAGAGAGACCCCACTATTGCTTGGACGAAAAGCACTTGAAGTTTAAACATTTGCTCTAGTCCAATTATTTCACAATTGAGTTTACCTCTTAAAAAGTTAATTAATTACACTAATCAAAGAGAATTTACAATATTACCCTTTATTTTTCCCAAATTTTTCTTAAAAGAAAAAGTCAGTGCTGAGAGTTCAAATACCCATTAGAGAGAGATAATTTTAGGGGGAAATTTATTAATAATTTCTTTAGGCTTTGAAAAAAAAATGTATTTTGAACTAAAGAAAAAGTGTTAGAAATTCACTTATAGTGGATGAGAAGGAAGTATGAAAAAAATACTCATATTTCATTTTACGTGATACTATCATTATTTGGAGAGTTAAATGAGTTTTTCTTTGACCATACCTTTTTAGATACTTTGAATCATTAACTATTGTGATTTATAATATATATTATGTAGTTTTCTAAATTTATTATTTTAATTTTTAAGAAAAGCTGAAGACTTTGTGTTCAAAATCACAAAAACAGTTAGTCAGCTTGACCCTTCATTTTGAACTGTACCACACAGTGAAATGGAGGATAAAAAATTCTTCACGCCTACTCTTGAAAAGAAGATTAATTTTTTTTAAGTTAGATAATTCTTTCAACCGTAAGCACAATCTTTATGAAAAAATAATCAAAGACCGAGGAAAGTTTATTATCCGAACGGAACAATTTATTAGTCTATTTTCGATGTATATCGACATGCATATCTATAAATCAAATACAGGACCAGACCCGTGGCTTAATTAAATTAACTAGATGATTAAAGCATTATTAATAGTGGTTATTCAAATTAGAGATAATGAAAATCTAATGAATGAATTTGAACCACCCTTTTTCCTAACCCAAAAAAAAAAAAACTTATATACAATAAACCGTTGGACAAAACAGAAGAAACCTGAAAAATCCTATCTAACAAAATAAAATAATTTTCAAAAATCAGAATGACCCCGCAAAACATAGGGAATATAACAAGAAAGGAAACCCTAATTTATTGTGTTTTGTTTCTTTGTGAAGGCAAAAAGAGAAAGAAAATAAATAAATAAATAAATAATAAATGAACAGCTTTGTTCACAAAGGCCACCTAAAACTTTCCAACCTTAATCAAATGAAGATTATATTTCAACTAAATTACAAGGCAAAACCATGTGACTATCTATCTATTAATCACAACAAATATTAAAGAAAAGAAGAAATTATAAGATTAGGTATTAAAGGTTTTTGTGGTCCTTCACTTCCATTAGGGCCTGTCAATATATATTATATTCTATTATATTATAATATATGTCATTGTTTGTCAATTAAAGAAGACACAAAGAACCACCAAAGCTAAAGACAAAAGGACACCCTTACTCCATTCTACCAACCTGGCTAATTACTACATACATGCATGTATGTTCATAACTCTGATATATACAATTTTCAATTTTACATAATGCATATCCAATTTTTGAATTAAATTTATGTGACACTAGTATTATCACTATGTTCTTTTAACTATTTGGTGTATGAGCCACTGACTCGATTAATCTTAACTTGTGTCGTCAATCGATAGACTTACCTTATTGTTATTAAGCATATTTTGAAATATGTTGTTGACTAACTTTATCATAGTATCTTTAGTACTTCATTCCTTAATTTCATTTTATTCTTATTTCATATTCGGATGCAGATTAAGGGGAGAAGACTTTGATTGATGGGAAAGGGGCCTATTCCACCTACGGCCTATTCATTACTCACCTCACTGACTTATTCTAGGTTATTTGGTACTGCCTTCTTTTGTGGACTCCTACGAATTCCGTATTGAGAAAAAGAGAGTCTTCAAGTTAAACTCTCTCTAGGATTGAAAAAAAAAGTAATGTAGAAAACAATATCTGTATAATAAAGTTTTTCCAACCGATCATCGATCCTTCCTGTTTAATAGAAGATGAAACAGTCTATATATGTAGCAAAAAATTATGGGAGTGTGTCATTTTTAAGATTTGAATTCGAGATTTCCTCATTAGGATGAAGAAATTTCAATCACGCCATGTTGATACTTGATAGTTTTTCAATTATCACTATGAGATAAATAAGATGGTGCTAGATCCAAATTTGATTGTCACAATGTAGGTTAACGTGAAAATGTTGCAGACTTACAAGTTAAAATACATTTTTCTTTTTGGTACAATACATATTTATCCACCTCATCTAAAATTTGTGAATTGTAGTTTTAATCATTTCATTTTTCCCCTTTCAGAAAATTTTCATTTCCTTCTTTCAACATCCTTCCCCAATTTGGAGTCTTGACTATATATATTTAAGGGAAAAGAAATTGGAACTATACTTTTTTGAAGGGTTACCATTTTTGCCATTTGATTATACACTCATTGTCCAAATCTTTAACAAGACGAAAAAATCATTATTCAACTCTTTGACAATATGAAAAGCCCCAAAACTCTACCTTCCCTCGGGAGCTAGCGACCCAAGCTTAGGTGAACGAAACTCGTAACTATAACTGTTGTAAGTTGATAGCAAAATTCATTATTGGGTAAATTTCTAATTATGCAGTATCTGAAATTCATTCGCACAATAAGTTCAATTATTTACGCTACGCAGGATGCACGTAATACGAGGAAAGTTCTCACTACCAAAAATTTCGTCTTTATTAAAGTTGGAACCTAAAATCTTTAGTTAAATATAAAGCGGCTCCATCTATTCTACCGTTAAGTAAAACGAATCAAAATAATATGCTTACCACCAAAAATATATCATTTTCTGAAGTTAAAACCTAAAATCTATCTCTAATTAAATTTCGTGAAATTTTATCTATCCCACCACACTGTTTTTGAAGGTTTGTAGACTTGATCGTAATGTTAGCTATGAATTGCTGAAATGCTAAAATCTCCTAGAATTTAAGAAAGGGTCCACAAAGGAAAGAGAAAGATGGCAGAAACATTTTATTTTATAAAATTGTCTTATGTTAAAAACAAAAAGGAAAATGGACAGATTGTTGAAAACAACAAGTAATAAGAAAGGGGTAAGTAAAAGGACCATCTCCCCATGTGCCCACAACCACGCATGCGCCGTTTATATTCTCATTATATTAGTATTAAAGAGAGTTAAGGAGAGAAAGTGGACCAAAGGTTTGGTCCTAGTAGTTTTATACATTTAATAATGAGAATTAATTCATTCGTATATACTTTCTCCCTTCATTTTTATTTATTATATAAACTATCGACTTGATGTTTATGATAATTTTAATTTATAAAAAATAAATAATAATAATACAAATAAAATCTAAAGAAATAAGAATATTTCATTGATAGATGTTGTGAGTACAATTATGTTCCTTATTTGCTATATTTGATCAAAAGAAACATTGGACGGCAGCTTTAATAAAGATAGTATTCAATGTTTTGATTTCTTTATGAATATGTTGAGAGTTTATGAAATTTCGTAGAGCCTCTTAAAAAAATATATTGCCTGTTAAATAGGCGTAATTTAGAATTTAGCATAAAATAGTCTTAAAAACTTAAAAATAATTTAACCAATATTGTGGAGTAGTGTAAATTTTTTATGTCCATAGTTGGCACACTTCAATAAATAGAATTGATAAAACAAAATTAATATTTCATTATAACTGTATCAAGTTAAATATGACCTAATAAAAATAAATAAAAGTACTTATATGTGACTTTGTTAATGTTCTGTTGCATATAGGTGGGTCGTATCAATGTTGTACTAATAGACACCAAACATAGTACCCATCCCCTTAAAGAAATAAGGGGAGTTTACGGCTTTAGCTAAGCGGCAAATTAAAATTTATAATAAATATTAAACTAAAACTTTAATGTTCTTAAATATCTTTTTTGTTAAAAATAAATCAGATTAATTGTCTCAGACAAATGCCAACCAGCGTAACTTCTTAAAATGTATAATAAAACGTTCTTACATACTCCCTCCATCCCATTTTATCCGTCCCAAATTTTCTAATCTGATGTCCCATTTTACTTGTTCTTTTTTACTTATCAAGACAAGACAATTTTTTTTTTCATATTTTACCCTTTGTATTAATTACTTTTTAAAAAAATTAAAATTAAAATATCATTTAATAGAGGTACTATGTAAACTAGTCATGTTATTTATTATTTTTTTTAATAATTATGTCATCCTAATTTGAGACAAGTAAAATGGGACCGAGGGAGTATTCTTTTTGTTAAAAATAAATCAGATTAGTTGTCTCAGACAAATGCCAACCAACGTAATTTCCAATGAAATTTTGGACGCAGCATGATTTTATTTTATCCTCGAGCCAAAGGTTTTTTCGAAAATAATTTCTCCATTCGTAAGATATAAATAAAGTTTTTGTCTATTCTACTCTCTCAAATTCCACTTTATGATACTCCCTTCGTTTCAGAATAAATGAATTGTTGGGGGTATTTATTGGTGTTTCAAAATAAGTGAATCATTAATTTTTTTTTCAAATTTATCCTTATAATTTGACAACCAATTAACTTTTAAAAAGACATTACAAGGTCAATTTTTTCTTTTTTTGGGGTAAAAATAAAAAGTTGTGTTAAATTTATGTCTTTAATGTTTTTTTCTGAATCTGTGTGCCAAAATTCAATAATTCATTTATTATGAAACGGAAAGAGTATTATATTATAGTATGTTTGGGATTGCTTATTTCCCAAAATAAGCACTTATTTTGAAGAAAAAGAATTTTTTTAAAAAAAAGGGTGTTTGGTAAACTTTCAAAAGTGCTTTTAAAAATAAGCAGAAGCAGAAGTAGAAAATTATTTTTGTATCACAGAATTATTCCTATCACACAAATATATATATATATATATATATATATATATATATATATATATATCTTACAAGTTTGATTAAAGTTTGATTTTTAAAATTTTACATTTCATATTTAAATCATAATTCTTTATGATTTATATATTTTTATTTTATTTTCACTCATTTTCTTTAAATAAATTTGAAAATATCATTGATGATGATGACTAAAGAATATATAAGTTATTTTATTATTATTAATGATAACAGTTGACAAATGAATCACGTTACAAGATTGTACTTTGACATCACATATAAATTTTTTCTCGAATATTTAATTTTCAATAAATAATTCATGAAAAGTTACATATTTATTAAAATATAGTGTGTATATATATATATGATGACTGCTTATTCGTAGTAAATTTTAACACCATAAAAATATATTAAAAAAGATAACAAATAATAGATAGAATTTTATTTTAAATATTTGTCATCAGGTAGTATACGTATTTAATATCTATATATATATATATATATATATAGATATGAATATGATGACTGCTTATTCATAGTAAATTTTGAAACCGTAAAAATATATTAAAAAAAGATAACAAACAATAGATAGAATTTTATTTTAAATATTTTTCATCAGGTAGTATACGTATATGAATTTGGCTACTTAATTTTAGAATTGAAATGGTAAAGACATATCCAAAAGAAAAGGTAAAAAATAACAAGTATTATCTCATTTAGATATTTGTAAACATGAATATAGTGTTTGCTAAATTTTAGTAAATTTGATAAAGTAAAATGAATCCAAAAAATAAGGTAACAAAAAGAAGATAGATTCTAATTAAATATGTATTTGACTTTTTTTTTTCAAATCTTCTATTCATTCAACGAGTTTAGCTTATTGCACACCTTCTCCTTCATCTATAAATACAGATAATATTTCTCATTTATACATATATTTTACTGCTCTCCAAAATATAAAGTGATCTCTATTATTAATAAGTTATTTTTTGAATCAAAATTGCTTTCTCATTTGAAGGTATGTTTTTTTAATAATTATCATGATATAATTAAATTTTTTATGTGCATACATATAATAGCATATGTGATAATATCGTTGTCTGTAAAATTCTTTGATTTTGTTAAGTTTTTATTTTGATAATAATATTTTCATTTCACTATTTAGTGTAATGTTATTATTATTAATCATATATCTCTAATGCATAGAAAATGAGTAATGTTGAGAATTTTTGTGATGTATGAAGGGTCAATTATTTTTGTCATTAATTTTTTCATATGTAGTGATTTAATTTATGAAATAACTTTTATATTCATTTTTGTTTGATGTTTTAATTAATATTTAAATTATTTAAGTAATATATCACCATTTAATTTTTTAATGTATTTATGTATATAAATATTGATTGAAAATTCTAGAGTATGTACTTTTTAATTAAATAAAAAATTTAATTAAAAATATTATAATAGATATTTAAAATAATTTTTCTCTATAAATTGATTTTAGTAATAAAAGTCTATTAATAGATGTCCTTTTTGGTCATTTGTCTCAAAAAAACACTTCTTGAAAAAAATTATCTAACATAATTTGATTATCAAATGCACTTTTTGAATGAATTTACCAAATATAAATTATTTCTTTTTAAAAACACTTTTTAATAGGTTTGGTAATAATGATGTATCCTAGCTAGTACAACTTGAAGCAGGGACAACAACATTTTTTTCAGTACAATAACATAGTTAATATATTCGCCTATAGTAAATTATTAATCGGGAAAAATTCTTCTGACCACAATTTTTTTGTCATAATTTGATTATAATAGAAAAAAAGTTAGGTTCACACTATAAATTAGTTAATTTTTTGACATTTTTATCCTGTGTGGGAATTTATTTGAGAAAAAACTCATAAAGTTATGTAAGTCTTTTCATAATTGTGATCAAATTTGAGCCAAAAAATTATGATCGTTTAGCACTTCCAATTAATCGTACTTGCTGAGACAATATTATTGTTGATATTAGAGTATTATATTGGGTTATGAATTTAGAGATTGCTATTAAATGTTTTGACTTCATCACATGCATTCTGTTGGCTTGTCTTGCATATGACCCTACATGTATCTTAAATCATAATTTGTAGAATAATTAAGATCAATTATTAATTAATTCTTTTTAAAATGCATGTTTAATTGATACTCGAAATTTATATAATTTGATTCTAAAAACATGAAACGTCACAAATATTTTTAGAGGGAGGAAAATATGATGCTCTCACCAAGTGTTATTAGCATCTAGCAGTGATGTGTGAAAATGAAATTTCATTTGAGGTAATTTAAAGACAAAAATGAGTCATTTGTGCACACTAAAAGGGTTGTTTGGTTCACACTACAATTTACACATGAAATCATAGTAATTTCTAATGATTTTTCCCTCTATCCCAACTAATATGATTCACTTCTCTTTTATTTCGTTTAGAAAAGAATATTATTTTTTTATAATTAAAAATAATTTAATATTATAAAATTTTCTTTTATTATAATGAGATCGATGATTTATGCCAGGCTACAAATGATCAAGGAGTGTTTTAGACCACAAAATTCAAACAACTTATGTTATTTTTAAAATTTTATATCAAGTCAAATAGTATCACATAAATTGTAACGGAAGTAATATAAGACAAGTCAATTAACTAACCAATTGTACCTATGTCAAGGAAACTAAACCAGCAGACCCCTATAGACTTAGTGGTCCAAATTTGCAAATCACTCAAATCTACTATAGCAATTTGTTAGGCCAGTTTCTTTTTAGTTTAGGAAAAGGTTTAAAAATACCTCTGAACTATTTAAAATAGCTTAAAAATGTCTCTCGTAAAATTTTTGGCTAAAAAATATTTCTCCATAAAATATTTGGCTCAAAAATACCCCTCCCTCTAAAGAAATTCAGAAAGGATCAAAAATACCCCTGAACTATCTGAAATGGCTCAAAAATACCCCTCTGTTAAATATTTGGCTCAAAAATACCCCCTTAACGAAATTCCACCAAGCATGCCACCTAGATAAAAAAATACCACATGACTATGTCACATTACCATCCACGTGTAAAATGTTAGTATTTTTTAATTATATGACATTCTTTTCTTCTTTATTTTTATTTTTATTTTTATTTTTATTTTTATTTTTCTGCAAAGCAGTGAAACGAAAAAATAAAAAAAATCAATCTTTTGTTAATTACTTCATTAGTGTTTTAAAAGTTCTAGATTTCACCTTTTCATTAGTGTTTTAAAAGTTTTAAATTTCATCTTGTTATTGTCGTTTGGGATTAGGGACAACTTGATTTAGATCTGATGTTGACTCGGAGGAGGGGTTAGAATTTTAACTTTTAAGCCAGCAAATGTTGATGTACTAATAATTGAGTTGAATTCCTTTTCAAAATAAATGAATTCCTTTTAACACTTGTTTAATCATTCAAAATAAATTCATTTTTCTAAATTCAGTTTTGATGAATAATCTTATTATTTTTAGAACAAGTTTGAAAAGAAATAAAATGAAGCTTAATATTGATAAATTATTATTTAATTATGTCATTCATTAACTTTTTGAAGATGTGTGCCACATTCAAAGATTCATTAATGTTAGATTAGATGAGGTATTTATTAAATAATTTTAACATAAGCATTTTGAGTAAAAGCTAGCAAAGCCAAACACATATTTTGAGTAACTAATTTGAAGTTTAGTTTGAAATTTTTTACTTTTACGAGTAAATCTTAGTTTTAACTTTTATACTGGCCTAATAACTAATGGGTTTATCAGTTTAATAAGACTCTTTTGTTGGGTTCACACTTTTAAACCTATTAACAGGAAAAAACTTGTTTTTTAGATGATTAAAGAAATTTGATAATAGCGATGTTACATTTAATAAATTTTTTCAAAAATTTTTTTATGTAACCACCGTTTGTCTACTTTTATTAAAAATGAAAAAGCTGTGTAAATTTTGTCAATTTCACTGACGTTTTTAAATAAAAATAAAAATAAAAATAAAGAAGAAAGGAATGTCATATAATTAAAAAATACTAACATTTTACATGTGGATGATAATGTGACATAGTCACAGCATGCTTGGTTGAATTTCGTTAAGGGGAGGGGTATTTTTGAGCCAAATATTTAACAGAGAGGTATTTTTGAGCTATATCAGATAATTCAGAGGTATTTTTGAATCTTTTTCGAATTCCGTTAGAGGAAGGGGTATTTTTGAGTCAAATATTTAATGGAGGGATAGTTTTGAACCAAAAATTTAACAAGGAACATTTTTAAGCTATTTTAGATAGTTCAGAGATATTTTTGAGTCTTTTCAGTTTTAGTTTTAATCAAATGTGGACCACTACATTCAATTTTAGCGAGCTTATAATTTTAGAAATTAAGGATAGTGGTTTTATACAAGACATAAAAGTTTGTGGTCCCTTCTTCCATTTCATTTAAAATAAGAAAGAAGACTATGGAAAAAAAATAAAGAAAAATAGAAACGTTGTTATGACAGGGAGGCAATAAGTCAATGTCAACAGCTGTAGGAAAATAGCCAAAAACTAACCAATGGTTGATCCAATTCTCTAAGCGGTTTAAAATATAAAGAGATTAAATATAGGTTTAACATCTCTCCCATATATGTAGTGAAAATAATTTTAACTATACGTAAATAGTATAAATTTTCATCGAAGAAGGTTCTGATGAACCCTCGATCCTATCTAACTAAATTATATTAAAACTCGTTCTCTTGAAACTCAAACTTATTAGCGCTTTTTGATACATGTTTGAATTTTAATTATTAAAAATCCTTTATGTATTGACAGAGTATATATTTTAATCACTAAAAAGTTAATTAATTAACATAGATGCATTTATATATATACTAGATATAGATGGGAGATCATTATATATATTCACGAGGGGCATCCATTCATTTTCTGCAAAACCCTGCATGGATCTTGTGTGTGTATGTTGTGTTGCATAAGCTATAGGGCATCTTCCTCCCACCCCACCCTCTATCCCCCCCCACCCCCACCCCCACCCCCACCCCACCAAAAGACAAAGAAAAAGCCCCACCTTTCTTATATACCTTAAAATGCTTCCTCAAATAGGCCATACCCTTTGTTCATCATTCTTTGCTCTTTAATTTCTTGAATCCACTTCGTTCGTAAGTTCAGAATATTACATAAACTTCAAATTGTGGTTTCATGTCTATATCTGTATGTTGGTTTTTGAGAGGTTGAAGCTGCCAGCATGATCTGGTAAGAACAAAATCCATTTTTTTTCCTTTATATTTTCTTACAAAGTAGAAAGGAATTAAATTAAACTACTCCCTTTTAATTTCTTCTTAAAAAATCTAGAGGTCTTTGCCTCTTTTTGAGTTTGAAGTTACTTAAATTTGTAAAAAAGAAAATGAAGGATTTCAATCAGGTCATCTAGCAGCTTCAATCACTCACCAACCATACAAACAAAGGATAAAAGCTTCTAAATTTTGACCTTGACTTAATTCTCGATGACATTCATTTTATCTCAGGTAATTCTCTTATCCTTTTTTGTTTCTTTTTTTTGGATGTGATTATCTTCTTCCCTTTTTAGCTATTTTCTCAGAATTCTTTAATTCTTTACATGGTATGTATGTTCTTTATATTGTTAATGCATGATCATTCTATATATCTTCAAATCTTTATATATTGTTAAATACACATCTAATACAATACTACTTATACAATAATGAATGGTCAAAGATGAATAAAAAGATTTAAATTCTACGGATTCTTATTAGTGAACCTCTTGTATTTTTGTAAATTATTGGTTCACGCCTATTATTTGTTGTTATTTTTAGTGAATTTGTACATATAATTTTTTATCGCGGATCAAAAATACTGGATTCAGATCGATGAATCACGAATCCACCGTGTAAATAATGATGGTTTTCTGACGACATTTGATTTTGAAACTTTAGGCATGTAAAATTTCCAATATATATGTAATGCAACAGTTAATAAGTTATCCCATTCATGGAACCTAACATTTCTGCTCCTCTTCTTTTAGGGTTCTATTTTTCTGATTTTGTGGAATTTTAATCCTTTAATTTGATTATGCTTTGTGTTATGCGTGGGTTTGTGATTGTTTATTTGTTTGTCTGTATGGTTCTCTATGCAAATATACACTATAGGACATTCGCTTACTTTTACTTATCACGTTTCGCTTCTTAAAAATCATAATATTTTTATATAATTTTTAAATACTAAAATTTAAAATATTAAATTAAAAATTAATTCAATTAAACTTCAAGAATTAATCAAGTTTGACTCTTGTGAAAATGCACGGATTAAGTATCAAGATTGAGCCAAATAAAACAAATTCACAAGACACGAGAAAGACACGATTGTTAATCAATTAATTACAAGCTTGTATTTTTATCTTATGATATTCAATTACATGATGACAACTGTACTTTTGTTATGTGAAAATCATATATAACAAAAGTTAGTGAGTGGTGCACTATTTCTTTTTAGACTATTGCAAATGCATTTGTGTTAGGTAAAACATTGATAAGATTTAGTTATTTGGTGTCTTGCTATTATTTTTATTTCACACCTAACAATAACTATTTTGATTAATATATCCTCGTAATCTTGTCGTTCTTGTTTTTGGTCAAGTGTTTAATTTCTTGATGTCCATTCATTAACAATTTTGAATAAGTATAATATATAGATGTACAGGACTCCGTTAAATTATAAACAACTCAAATACTCAATATGTAAAAATATATTCACATACATATTAAACTTCTAGAAATATGGACGATATATTATCCTCCCTTAACCCCAGAATTATTACCATTTTTTTTATAGTTATACCATATAATATAACTTTTATAAAAAAATTAAAATTTAAACACCCCTCGACACAAATTTAAAATTGTGTTGGGAAAAATATTTGTCAATGTTTGTGGTTCCGTTGAAGAAAAATCAACGTTTTTTAAAATTTTCGTGACTATTTGATATTTAACCATTATTAGTATTCTGTAATATATTAAATAAACAATATTGATGTGTCTACTCGAGTTTAATTGAGTCTACAGATTGAATAGGTTTTTTCTTCTTGTTTGATTTCTTGCCTAATTTAAATAGTACTCTGAATTTGGCCTAAATAGTGATAATTAATCATTAATTATTTCCCAAAGCATTTAATTACTTGTGTGTAGAAAGAAATGCCAAACTAGAATTAAGTCCGTACCGAATGGTTGCATTTTGTTATTGCTTATCCATTAAGTTTGAATTTTGAACTTTGTAAATAAGAATCTTGTTTAATTTCTACTAATAGAAATCATAAACACTGAAAATTGTATGTAATTTCTTCATTTGTCAATGTCATTGAACATTAGTCCGTACTTAAATAGGATATATATAGATAAAGGAAAAGTGAAGAACGTAACTCTAATTGTCAACTTTGGGTTATGTGACTTGTGTTGCAGTTTGATTTGGACTTTGGAGTAACTTTGGGAGAATAATTATTTTTTATAATTAAGTAAGATACATTAATTTCTGAATTTTCTCTTTCACATTTTGTGGCCTCATGAGACAGATTGCGAAATATAATTTCAATTTTAATTTCTTGACTTCTGGACTGCATTTTCCCTCATTTCGGTTTGTTGCTTTTCCTTTTTTACAGCATCTCCTCATACTTTTACACTGTTTGGATGGTTGTTCCATTGGTTTCATAATAAATGATAGGACTATTATGTTGTATTGTTTTAACGAATACCATGTTTGAATAGATTATATCATTTTTGGTCGTTACATAATTTTACACATACATCAATAATTTAAAAAATAAACGTACGAGAAAAATAAGATATGAGGTAGGATTACTATATAAAAAGGTAGGACAGAAGATATAATAGAATTTTTAAATAATAAATGAATGTGAAATGAGAAAATTTTTTAACGTAATCACAAAATATCATTAAATTAATGATTATATCAAGTGGAACTTTTTAAATTATTTTTAATATTTATTACTAAACATTAATTAATGAAGATAATATGATAAAATTACTATATTAATTATTATCTTTATAAAGAATGCATCATATTAAAAATGACAAATAAAAATAAACGAACCAAGAAAGTATTAAAATTTGCATTGACTTCAAAGGGTTTACTTTCCCAATGAAAGCATCTAATTAATGAAGTGATGAGTGATTTAAAGAGATAATCTTTTTATATGAATGCACAAATCCAAATAGGCATGTGTGTGTTCCCCCATTTTGTGGCATCCCACGATTTCAATGGAGATTTCTTTTGTTTAAAAAATATGATTAATCTTGTAAGCAATCTCTTTTCGGACTAGTAATTATTTTTAAAAAATCATTTTTGCTAAGTACCTTCTCGTCATAGTCCCGTTGTCCAACATGCTTGTCCATTATTAATTTAATAAGTCTTTTAAGAAATAACAAATAATAATGATGATGTAAACATTCTTCATGCTCTAACATTAAATGTTAAAATCCATGGATATGATTATGCCCCTGGATCTGAACTTATAGGATTATCTTACCGCATATATTATCGATTATTATCAA